>NC_134470.1:73525084-73666702 GCF_964194025.1 Convolutriloba macropyga
TGATTTACAAACAACAACCAATATTAGAATATTAGCATTGAGAGAACTTCTGGAGGACCGAATAAATCATACAAGCCATATGTCGGTACCCTTTGCCAAACTTATCAGAATGAAACTTAGAAACGCCACTAAAGTCCTCGCGGCGGATAACCTTGGTACTTTTCAATTGATAACCCAGATTATTCCGGAGAAACATATTGTTCTTGGAAACAAGCTCCCGGGGCAGATCTTTTCGTCTCACCTTTCTTGCGAATTTCACAACAGTTGGCGCAACAGAATTGCGATATTCCTTAAACTTTGCACAAATAAATTGAATTGGCATAGTTTTTGCGTCGTTATCACCGACGATCACGAACACATGGGTAAAACACTTGGCCTTTTCTACAAGACCCATCAGGTCTTAGCAACGACGACCTCCTTTTGCATCGTATGAAGGGCTAAAAAAATTTAATCACTAAAAAATTGAAAATCGAAAAAATTTTCTGACAATGAAATTACCGATAAAAATTCAGAAGCTTGTCCTGTTTTAGGAACCACTGTGCGTCTCTCAGACTTGAGTCACCGATAACCAGGAACCGCATCTGCAAAATTGGCAAAAGTAGAGGTTATTAATTGAAATGCTTACGCAGAACAAGTTCAGCAACTTGATGCGTTGTGAGGCAAAATTGGCAAAAGTTGAGGTTATTAATTGAGTTTTTACGCAGGACAAGTTCAGCAACTTGATGCGTTGTAAGACAAAATTGGAAAAAGTAGAGGCTATTAATTGAAATGCTTACGCAGAACAAGTTCAGCAACTTGATACGTTGTGAGGCGAAATTGGGAAAAGTGGAGGCTATTAATTGAAATGCTTACGCAGAACAAGTTCAGCAACTTGATGCGTTGTGAGGCAAAATTGGCAAAAGTAGAGGTTATCAATTGAATTTTTACGCAGAACAAGTTCAGCAACTTTATGCGTTGTGAGGCAAAATTGGCAAAAAGAGAGGCTTTTGGTTGAAATGCTTACGCAGAACAAGTTCAGCAATTTGATGCGTTGTGAGGCAAAAATGGCAAAAGAGAGGCTATTAATTGAAATGCTTGCGCAGAACAAGTTCAGCAACTTGATACGTTGTGAGGCGAAATTGGGAAAAGTGGAGGCTATTAATTGAAATGCTTGCGCAGATCAAGTTCAGCAAGTTGATGCGTTGTGAGGCAAAATTGGCAAAAGTAGAGGTTATCAATTGAATTTTTACGCAGAACAATTTCAGCAACTTTATGCGTTGTGAGGCAAAATTGGCAAAAAGAGAGGCTTTTGGTTGAAATGCTTACGCAGAACAAGTTCAGCAATTTGATGCGTTGTGAGGCAAAAATGGCAAAAAGAGAGGCTATTGAGTGAAAAACTTCGCAGAACAAGTTCAGCAACTTGATTCGTTGTGAGGCAGAATTGGCAAAAGTAGAGGTTATTAATTGAATTTTTACGCAGAACAAGTTCAGCAACTTGATGCGTTGTGAGGCAAAATTGGCAAAAAGAGAAGCTATTGGTAGAAATGCTTACGCAGAACAAGTTCAGCAACTTCATGCATTGTGAGGCACAAATGGCAAAACGAGAGGCTATTAATTTTTACGCAGAACAAGTTCAGCAACTTGATGCGTTGTGAGGCAAAATTGGCAAGTGTAGAGGTTATTAATTGAATTTTTACGCAGAACAAATTAAGCAACTTGATGCGTTGTGAGGCAAAATTGGCAAAAGTTGAGGTTATTAATTGAATTTTTACGCAGAACAAATTCAGCAACTTGATGCGTTGTAAGACAAAATTGGAAAAAGTAGAGGCTATTAATTGAAATGCTTACGCAGAACAAGTTCAGCAACTTGATACGTTGTGAGGCGAAATTGGGAAAAGTGGAGGCTATTAATTGAAATGCTTACGCAGAACAAGTTCAGCAACTTGATGCGTTGTGAGGCAAAATTGGCAAAAGTAGAGGTTATCAATTGAATTTTTACGCAGAACAAGTTCAGCAACTTTATGCGTTGTGAGGCAAAATTGGCAAAAAGAGAGGCTTTTGGTTGAAATGCTTACGCAGAACAAGTTCAGCAATTTGATGCGTTGTGAGGCAAAAATGGCAAAAAGAGAGGCTATTGAGTGAAAAGCTTCGCAGAACAAGTTCAGCAACTTGATGCGTTGTGAGGCAGAATTGGCAAAAGTAGAGGTTATTAATTGAATTTTTACGCAGAACAAGTTCAGCAACTTGATGCGTTGTGAGGCAAAATTGGCAAAAGAGAAGCTATTGGTAGAAATGCTTACGCAGAACAAGTTCAGCAACTTCATGCATTGTGAGGCACAAATGGCAAAACGAGAGGCTAATAATTGAAATGCTTACGCAGAACAAGTTCAGCAACTTGATGCGTTGTGTTTCTTGCGAATTTCACAACAGTTGGCGCAACAGAATTGCGAAATTCCTGAAACTTTGCGCAAATAAATTGAATTGGCATAGTTTTTGCGTCGTTATCACCGACGATCACGAACACATGGGTAAAACACTTGGCCTTCTCTACAAGACCCATCAGGTCTTCACAACGACGACCTCTTTTTGCATCGTATGAAGGGCTAAAAAAATTTAATCACTAAAAAATTGAAAATCGAAAAAAATTTTCTGACAATGAAATTACCGATAAAAATTCAGAAGCTTGTCCTGTTTTAGGAACCACTGTGCGTCTCTCAGAGTTGAGTCACCGATAACCAGGAACAGCATCTGCAATATTGGCAAAAGTAGAGGTTATTAATTGAAATGCTTACGCAGAACAAGTTCAGCAACTTGATGCGTTGTGAGGCAAAATTGGCAAAAGTAGAGGCTATTAATTGAATTTTTACGCAGGACAAGTTTAGCAACTTGATGCGTTGTAAGACAAAATTGGGAAAAGTAGAGGCTATTAATTGAAATGCTTACGCAGAACAAGTTCAGCAACTTGATACGTTGTGAGGCGAAATTGGGAAAAGTGGAGGCTATTAATTGAAATGCTTACGCAGAACAAGTTCAGCAACTTGATGCGTTGTGAGGCAAAATTGGCAAAAAGAGAGGCTTTTGGTTGAAATGCTTACGCAGAACAAGTTCAGCAATTTGATGCGTTGTGAGGCAAAAATGGCAAAAAGAGAGGCTATTGATTGAAAAGCTTCGCAGAACAAGTTCAGCAACTTGATGCGTTGTGAGGCAGAATTGGCAAAAATAGAGGTTATTAATTGAATTTTTACTCAGAACAAGTTCAGCAACTTGATGCGTTGTGAGGCAAAATTGGCAAAAAGAGAAGCTATTGGTAGAAATGCTTACGCAGAACAAGTTCAGCAACTTCATGCATTGTGAGGCACAAATGGCAAAACGAGAGGCTATTAATTGAAATGCTTACGCAGAACAAGTTCAGCAACTTGATGCGTTGTGAGGCAAAATTGGCAAAAGTAAAGGTTATTAATTGAATTTTTACGCAGAACAAGTTCAGCAACTTGATGCGTTGTGAGGCAAAATTGGCAAAAAGAGAGGCTATTGGTTGAAATGCTTACGCAGAACAAGTTCAGCAACTTGATGCGTTGTGAGGCAAAAGTGGCAAAAAGAGAGGCTATTGATTGAAATGTTTACGCAGAACAAGTTCAGCAACTTGATGCGTTGTGAGTCAAAATTGACAAAAGTAGATGTTATTAATTGAATTTTTGCGCAGAACAAGTTCAGCAACTTGATGCGTTGTGAGGCCAAAATGGCAAAAAGAGAGGCTATTAATTGAAATGCTTACGCAGAACAAGTTCAGCAACTTGATGCGTTGTGAGGTAAAATTGGCAAAAGTAGAGGTTATTAAATGAATTTTCCGAAGAACAAATTCAGCAACTTGATGCGTTGTGAGGCAAAATTGGCAAAAAGAGAGGCTATTGATTGAAATGTTTACGCAGAACAAGTTCAGCAACCTGATGCGTTGTGAGGCAAAATTGGCAAAAGTAGAGGTTATTAATTGAATTTTTACGCAGGACAAGTTCAGCAACTTGATGCGTTGTAAGACAAAATTGGCAAAAGTAGAGGCTATTAATTGAAATTCTTACGCAGAACAAGTTCAGCAACTTGATGCGTTGTGAGGCAAAATTGGCAAAAAAAGAGGCTATTGGTTGAAATGCTTACGCAGAACAAGTTCAGCAACTTGATGCGTTGTGAGGCAAAAATGGCAAAAAGAGAGGCTATTAATTGAAATGCTTACGCAGAACAAGTTCAGCCACTTGATGCGTTGTGAGGCAAAATTGGCAAAAGTAGAGGTTATTAGTTGAATTTTTACGAAGAACAAATTCAGCAACTTGATGCGTTGTAAGACAAAATTGGCAAAAAGAGAGGCTTTTGGTTGAAATGCTTACGCAGAACAAGTTCAGCAATTTGATGCGTTGTGAGGCAAAAATGGCAAAAAGAGAGGCTTTTGGTTGAAATGCTTACGCAGAACAAGTTCAGCAATTTGATGCGTTGTGAGGCAAAAATGGCAAAAAGAGAGGCTATTAATTGAAATGCTTACGCAGAACAAGTTCAGCAACTTGATTCGTTGTGAGGCAGAATTGGCAAAAGTAGAGGTTATTAATTGAATTTTTACGCAGGACAAGTTCAGCAACTTGATGCGTTGTAAGACAAAATTGGGAAAAGTAGAGGCTATTAATTGAAATGCTTACGCAGAACAAGTTCAGCAACTTGATACGTTGTGAGGCGAAATTGGGAAAAGTGGAGGCTATTAATTGAAATGCTTACGCAGAACAAGTTCAGCAACTTGATGCGTTGTGAGGCAAAATTGGCAAAAAAGAGAGGCTTTTGGTTGAAATGCTTACGCAGAACAAGTTCAGCAATTTGATGCGTTGTGAGGCAAAAATGGCAAAAGTAGAGGTTATTAATTGAAATGCTTACGCAGAACAAGTTCAGCAACTTGATGCGTTGTGAGGCAAAATTGGCAAAAGTAGAGGTTATTAATTGAATTTTTACGCAGGATAAGTTCAGCAACTTGATGCGTTGTAAGACAAAATTGGGAAAAGTAGAGGCTATTAATTGAAATGCTTACGCAGAACAAGTTCAGCAACTTGATACGTTGTGAGGCGAAATTGGGAAAAGTGGAGGCTATTAAATGAAATGCTTACGCAGAACAAGTTCAGCAACTTGATGCGTTGTGAGGCAAAATTGGCAAAAAGAGAGGCTTTTGGTTGAAATGCTTACGCAGAACAAGTTTAGCAATTTGATGCGTTGTGAGGCAAAAATGGCAAAAAGAGAGGCTATTGATTGAAAAGCTTCGCAGAACAAGTTCAGAAACTTCATGCGTTGTGAGGCAGAATTGGCAAAAATAGAGGTTATTAATAGAATTTTTACGCAAAACAAGTTCAGCAACTTGATGCGTTGTGAGGCAAAATTGGCAAAAAGAGAAGCTATTGGTAGAAATGCTTACGCAGAACAAGTTCAGCAACTTCATGCATTGTGAGGCACAAATGGCAAAACGAGAGGCTATTAATTGAAATGCTTACGCAGAACAAGTTCAGCAACTTGATGCGTTGTGAGGCAAAATTGGCAAAAATAAAGGTTATTAATTGAATTTTTACGCAGAACAAGTTCAGCAACTTGATGCGTTGTGAGGCAAAATTGGCAAAAAGAGAGGCTATTGGTTGAAATGCTTACGCAGAACAAGTTCAGCAATTTGATGCGTTGTGAGGCAAAAATGGCAAAAAGAGAGGCTATTGATTGAAATGTTTACGCAGAACAAGTTCAGCAACTTGATGCGATGTGAGTCAAAATTGACAAAAGTAGATGTTATTAATTGAATTTTTGCGCAGAACAAGTTCAGCAACTTGATGCGTTGTGAGGCAAAAATGGCAAAAAGAGAGGCTATTAATTGAAATACTTACGCAGAACAAGTTCAGCAACTTGATGCGTTGTGAGGTAAAATTGGCAAAAGTAGAGGTTATTAATTGAATTTTCCGAAGAACAAATTCAGCAACTTGATGCGTTGTGAGGCAAAATTGGCAAAAAGAGAGGCTATTGATTGAAATGTTTACGCAGAACAAGTTCAGAAACTTCATGCGTTGTGAGGCAGAATTGGCAAAAATAGAGGTTATTAATAGAATTTTTACGCAAAACAAGTTCAGCAACTTGATGCGTTGTGAGGCAAAATTGGCAAAAGTAAAGGTTATTAATTGAATTTTTACGCAGAACAAGTTCAGCAACTTGATGCGTTGTGAGGCAAAATTGGCAAAAAGAGAGGCTATTGGTTGAAATGCTTACGCAGAACAAGTTCAGCAATTTGATGCGTTGTGAGGCAAAAATGGCAAAAAGAGAGGCTATTGATTGAAATGTTTACGCAGAACAAGTTCAGCAACTTGATGCGATGTGAGTCAAAATTGACAAAAGTAGATGTTATTAATTGAATTTTTGCGCAGAACAAGTTCAGCAACTTGATGCGTTGTGAGGCAAAAATGGCAAAAAGAGAGGCTATTAATTGAAATACTTACGCAGAACAAGTTCAGCAACTTGATGCGTTGTGAGGTAAAATTGGCAAAAGTAGAGGTTATTAATTGAATTTTCCGAAGAACAAATTCAGCAACTTGATGCGTTGTGAGGCAAAATTGGCAAAAAGAGAGGCTATTGATTGAAATGTTTACGCAGAACAAGTTCAGAAACTTCATGCGTTGTGAGGCAGAATTGGCAAAAATAGAGGTTATTAATAGAATTTTTACGCAAAACAAGTTCAGCAACTTGATGCGTTGTGAGGCAAAATTGGCAAAAGTAAAGGTTATTAATTGAATTTTTACGCAGAACAAGTTCAGCAACTTGATGCGTTGTGAGGCAAAATTGGCAAAAAGAGAGGCTATTGGTTGAAATGCTTACGCAGAACAAGTTCAGCAATTTGATGCGTTGTGAGGCAAAAATGGCAAAAAGAGAGGCTATTGATTGAATTGTTTACGCAGAACAAGTTCAGCAACTTGATGCGATGTGAGTCAAAATTGACAAAAGTAGATGTTATTAATTGAATTTTTGCGCAGAACAAGTTCAGCAACTTGATGCGTTGTGAGGCAAAAATGGCAAGAAGAGAGGCTATTAATTGAAATGCTTACGCAGAACAAGTTCAGCAACTTGATGCGTTGTGAGGTAAAATTGGCAAAAGTAGAGGTTATTAATTGAATTTTCCGAAGAACAAATTCAGCAACTTGATGCGTTGTGAGGCAAAATTGGCAAAAAGAGAGGCTATTGATTGAAATGTTTACGCAGAACAAGTTCAGCAACTTGATGCGTTGTGAGGCAAAATTGGCAAAAGTAGAGGTTATTAATTGAATTTTTACGCAGGACAAGTTCAGCAACTTGATGCGTTGTAAGACAAAATTGGCAAAAGTAGAGGCTATTAATTGAAATTCTTACGCAGAACAAGTTCAGCAACTTGATGCGTTGTGAGGCAAAATTGGCAAAAGTAGAGGTTATTAATTGAATTTTTACGCAGAACAAGTTCAGCAACTTGATGCGTTGTTAGGCAAAATTGGCAAAAAAAGAGGCTATTGGTTGAAATGCTTACGCAGAACAGGTTCAGCAACTTGATGCGTTGTGAGGGAAAAATGGCAAAAAGAGAGGCTATTAATTGAAATGCTTACGCAGAAAAAGTTCAGCAACTTGATGCGTTGTGAGGCAAAATTGGCAAAAGTAGAGGTTATTAGTTGAATTTTTACGAAGAACAAATTCAGCAACTTGATGCGTTGTGAGGCAAAATTGGCAAAAAGAGAGGCTATTGATTGAAATGTAAACGCAGAACAAGTTCAGCAACTTGATGCGTTGTGAGGCAAAATTGGCAAAAGTAGAGGTTATTAATTGAATTTTTACGCAGGACAAGTTCAGCAACTTGATGCGTTGTAAGACAAAATTGGCAAAAGTAGAGGCTATTAATTGAAATTCTTACGCAGAACATGTTCAGCAACTTGATGCGTTGTGAGGCAAAATTGGCAAAAGTAGAGGTTACTAATTGAAATTTTCCGAAGAACAAGTTCAGCATTTTGATGCGTTGTGAGGCAAGATTGGCAAAAAGAGAAGCTATTGGTTGAAATGCTTACGCAGAACAATTTCAGCAACTTGATGCGTTGTGAGGCAAAATTGGCAAAAGTAGAGGTTATTAATTGAATTTTTACGCAGAACAAGTTCAGCAACTTGATGCATTGTGAGGCAAAAATGGCAAAAGTAGAGGTAATTAATTGAATTTTTACGCAGAACAAGTTCAGCAACTTGATGCGTTGTGAAGCAAAAATGGCAAAAAGAGAGGCTATTGGTTGAAATGCTTACGCAGAACAAGTTCAGCAACTTGATGCGTTGTGAGGCAAAAATGGCAAAAGTAGAGGTTATTAATTGAATTTTTACGCAGAACAAGTTCAGCAACTTGATGCGTTGTGAGGCAAAAATGGCAAAAAGAGAGGCTATTGATTGAAATGTTTACGCAGAACAAGTTCAGCAACTTGATGCGTTGTGAGGCAAAATTGGCGAAATTAGAGGTTATTAATTGAATTTTTACGCAGGACAAGTTCAGCAATTTGATGCGTTGTAAGACAAAATTGGCAAAAATAGAGGCTATTAATTGAAATTCTTACGCAGAACAAGTTCAGCAACTTGATGCGTTGTGAGGCAAAATTGGCAAAAGTAGAGGTTATTAATTGAATTTTTATGCAGAACAAGTTCAGCAACTTGATGCGTTGTGAGGCAAAATTGGCAAAAAGAGAGGCTATTGGTTGAAATGCTTACGTAGAACAAGTTCAGCAACCTGATGCGTTGTGAGGCAAAAATGGCAAAAAGAGAGGCTATTAATTGAAATGCTTACGCAGAACAAGTTCAGCAACTTGATGCGTTGTGAGGCAAAAATGGCAAGTGTAGAGGTTATTAATTGAAATTTTACGCAGAACAAGTTCAACAACTTGATGCGTTGTGAGGCAAAAATGGCAAAAAGAGAGGCTATTGATTGAAATGTTTACGCAGAACAAGTTCAGCAACTTGATGCGTTGTGAGGCAAAATTGGCAAAAGTAGAGGTTATTAATTGAATTTTTACGCAGGACAAGTTCAGCAACTTGATGCGTTGTAAGACAAAATTGGCAAAAGTAGAGGCTATTAATTGAAATTCTTACGCAGAACAAGTTCAGCAACTTGATGCGTTGTGAGGCAAAATTGGCAAAATTAGAGGTTATTAATTGAATCTTTACGCAGAACAAGTTCAGCAACTTGATGCGTTGTGAGGCAAAATTGGCGAAAAGAGAGGCTATTGGTTGAAATGCTTACGCAGAACAAGTTCAGCAATTTGATGCGTTGTGAGGCAAAATTGGCAAAAGTAGAGGTTATTAATTGAAATTTTACGCAGAACAAGTTCAGCAATTTGATGCGTTGTGAGGCAAAATTGGCAAAAAGAGAGGCTGTTGGTTGAAATGCTTACGTAGAACAAGTTCAGCAACTTGATGCGTTGTGAGGCAAAAATGGCAAAAAGAGAGGCTATTAGTTGAAATGCTTACGCAGAACAAGTTCAGCGACTTGATGCCTTGTGAGGCAAAATTGGCAAAAGTAGAGGTTATTAATTGACTTTTTACGCAGAACAAGTTCAGCAACTTGATGCGTTGTGAGGCAAAATTGACAAAAAGAGAGGCTATTGATTGAAATATTTACGCAGATCAAGTTCAGCAACTTAATGCGATGTGAGGCAAAATTGGCAAAAGTAGAGGTTATTAATTGAATTTTTACGCCGGAAAAGTTCAGCAACTTGATGCGTTGTAAGACAAAATTGGCAAAAGTAGAGGCTATTAGTTGAAATTCTTACGCAGAACAAGTTCAGCAACTTGATGCGTTGTGAGGCAAAATTGGCAAAAGTAGAGGTTATTTATTGGATTTTTACGCAGAACAAGTTCAGCAACTTGATGCGTTGTAAGACAAAATTGGCAAAAGTAGAGGCTATTAATTGAAATTTTTACGCAGAACAAGTTCAGCAACTTGATGCGTTGTGAGGCAAAATTGGCAAAAGTAGAGGTTATTAATTGAATTTTTACGCAGGACAAGTTCAGCAACTTGATGCGTTGTAAGACAAAATTGGCAAAAGTAGAGGCTATTAATTGAAATTCTTACGCAGAACAAGTTCAGCAACTTGATGCGTTGTGAGGCAAAATTGGCAAAATTAGAGGTTATTAATTGAATCTTTACGCAGAACAAGTTCAGCAACTTGATGCGTTGTGAGGCAAAATTGGCGAAAAGAGAGGCTATTGGTTGAAATGCTTACGCAGAACAAGTTAAGCAATTTGATGCGTTGTGAGGCAAAATTGGCAAAAGTAGAGGTTATTAATTGAAATTTTACGCAGAACAAGTTCAGCAACTTGATGCGTTGTGAGGCAAAATTGGCAAAAAGAGAGGCTGTTGGTTGAAATGCTTACGTAGAACAAGTTCAGCAACTTGATGCGTTGTGAGGCAAAAATGGCAAAAAGAGAGGCTATTAGTTGAAATGCTTACGCAGAACAAGTTCAGCGACTTGATGCGTTGTGAGGCAAAATTGGCAAAAGTAGAGGTTATTAATTGACTTTTTACGCAGAACAAGTTCAGCAACTTGATGCGTTGTGAGGCAAAATTGACAAAAAGAGAGGCTATTGATTGAAATATTTACGCAGAACAAGTTCAGCAACTTAATGCGTTGTGAGGCAAAATTGGCAAAAGTAGAGGTTATTAATTGAATTTTTACGCCGGACAAGTTCAGCAACTTGATGCGTTGTAAGACAAAATTGGCAAAAGTAGAGGCTATTAGTTGAAATTCTTACGCAGAACAAGTTCAGCAACTTGATGCGTTGTGAGGCAAAATTGGCAAAAGTAGAGGTTATTTATTGAATTTTTACGCAGAACAAGTTCAGCAACTTGATGCGTTGTAAGACAAAATTGGCAAAAGTAGAGGCTATTAATTGAAATTTTTACGCAGAACAAGTTCAGCAACTTGATGCGTTGTGAGGCAAAAATGGCAAAAAGAGAGGCTATTAGTTGAAATGCTTACGCAGAACAAGTTCAGCGACTTGATGCGTTGTGAGGCAAAATTGGCAAAAGTAGAGGTTATTAATTGACTTTTTACGCAGAACAAGTTCAGCAACTTGATGCGTTGTGAGGCAAAATTGACAAAAAGAGAGGCTATTGATTGAAATGTTTACGCAGGACAAGTTCAGCAACTTGATGCGTTGTAAGACAAAATTGGCAAAAGTAGAGGCTATTAATTGAAATTCTTACGCAGAACAAGTTCAGCAACTTGATGCGTTGTGAGGCAAAATTGGCAAAATTAGAGGTTATTAATTGAATCTTTACGCAGAACAAGTTCAGCAACTTGATGCGTTGTGAGGCAAAATTGGCGAAAAGAGAGGCTATTGGTTGAAATGCTTACGCAGAACAAGTTAAGCAATTTGATGCGTTGTGAGGCAAAATTGGCAAAAGTAGAGGTTATTAATTGAAATTTTACGCAGAACAAGTTCAGCAACTTGATGCGTTGTGAGGCAAAATTGGCAAAAAGAGAGGCTGTTGGTTGAAATGCTTACGTAGAACAAGTTCAGCAACTTGATGCGTTGTGAGGCAAAAATGGCAAAAAGAGAGGCTATTAGTTGAAATGCTTACGCAGAACAAGTTCAGCGACTTGATGCGTTGTGAGGCAAAATTGGCAAAAGTAGAGGTTATTAATTGACTTTTTACGCAGAACAAGTTCAGCAACTTGATGCGTTGTGAGGCAAAATTGACAAAAAGAGAGGCTATTGATTGAAATATTTACGCAGAACAAGTTCAGCAACTTAATGCGTTGTGAGGCAAAATTGGCAAAAGTAGAGGTTATTAATTGAATTTTTACGCCGGACAAGTTCAGCAACTTGATGCGTTGTAAGAAAAAATTGGCAAAAGTAGAGGCTATTAGTTGAAATTCTTACGCAGAACAAGTTCAGCAACTTGATGCGTTGTGAGGCAAAATTGGCAAAAGTAGAGGTTATTTATTGAATTTTTACGCAGAACAAGTTCAGCAACTTGATGCGTTGTAAGACAAAATTGGCAAAAGTAGAGGCTATTAATTGAAATTTTTACGCAGAACAAGTTCAGCAACTTGATGCGTTGTGAGGCAAAAATGGCAAAAAGAGAGGCTATTAGTTGAAATGCTTACGCAGAACAAGTTCAGCGACTTGATGCGTTGTGAGGCAAAATTGGCAAAAGTAGAGGTTATTAATTGACTTTTTACGCAGAACAAGTTCAGCAACTTGATGCGTTGTGAGGCAAAATTGACAAAAAGAGAGGCTATTGATTGAAATGTTTACGCAGAACAAGTTCAGCAACTTAATGCGTTGTGAGGCAAAATTGGCAAAAGTAGAGGTTATTAATTGAATTTTTACGCAGGACAAGTTCAGCAACTTGATGCGTTGTAAGACAAAATTGGCAAAAGTAGAGGCTATTAGTTGAAATTCTTACGCAGAACAAGTTCAGCAACTTGATGCGTTGTGAGGCAAAATTGGCAAAAGTAGAGGTTTTTTATTGAATTTTTACGCAGAACAAGTTCAGCAACTTGATGCGTTGTAAGACAAAATTGGCAAAAGTAGAGGCTATTAATTGAAATTCTTACGCAGAACAAGTTCAGCAACTTGATGCGTTGTGAGGCAAAATTGGCAAAATTAGAGGTTATTAATTGAATCTTTACGCAGAACAAGTTCAGCAACTTGATGCGTTGTGAGGCAAAATTGGCAAAAGTAGAGGTTATTTATTGAATTTTTACGCAGAACAAGTTCAGCAACTTGATGCGTTGTAAGACAAAATTGGCAAAAGTAGAGGCTATTAATTGAAATTTTTACGCAGAACAAGTTCAGCAACTTGATGCGTTGTGAGGCAAAAATGGCAAAAAGAGAGGCTATTAGTTGAAATGCTTACGCAGAACAAGTTCAGCGACTTGATGCGTTGTGAGGCAAAATTGGCAAAAGTAGAGGTTATTAATTGACTTTTTACGCAGAACAAGTTCAGCAACTTGATGCGTTGTGAGGCAAAATTGACAAAAAGAGAGGCTATTGATTGAAATGTTTACGCAGAACAAGTTCAGCAACTTAATGCGTTGTGAGGCAAAATTGGCAAAAGTAGAGGTTATTAATTGAATTTTTACGCAGGACAAGTTCAGCAACTTGATGCGTTGTAAGACAAAATTGGCAAAAGTAGAGGCTATTAGTTGAAATTCTTACGCAGAACAAGTTCAGCAACTTGATGCGTTGTGAGGCAAAATTGGCAAAAGTAGAGGTTTTTTATTGAATTTTTACGCAGAACAAGTTCAGCAACTTGATGCGTTGTAAGACAAAATTGGCAAAAGTAGAGGCTATTAATTGAAATTCTTACGCAGAACAAGTTCAGCAACTTGATGCGTTGTGAGGCAAAATTGGCAAAATTAGAGGTTATTAATTGAATCTTTACGCAGAACAAGTTCAGCAACTTGATGCGTTGTGAGGCAAAATTGGCGAAAAGAGAGGCTATTGGTTGAAATGCTTACGCAGAACAAGTTCAGCAATTTGATGCGTTGTGAGGCAAAATTGGCAAAAGTAGAGGTTATTAATTGAAACTTTACGCAGAACAAGTTCAGCAACTTGATGCGTTGTGAGGCAAAATTGGCAAAAAGAGAGGCTGTTGGTTGAAATGCTTACGTAGAACAAGTTCAGCAACTTGATGCGTTGTGAGGCAAAATGGCAAAAAGAGAGGCTATTAGTTGAAATGCTTACGCAGAACAAGTTCAGCGACTTGATGCGTTGTGAGGCAAAATTGGCAAAAGTAGAGGTTATTAATTGACTTTTTACGCAGAACAAGTTCAGCAACTTGATGCGTTGTAAGACAAAATTGGCAAAAAGAGAGGCTATTAGTTGAAATGCTTACGTAGAACAAGTTCAGCGACTTGATGCGTTGTGAGGCAAAATTGGCAAAAAGAGAGGATATTAATTGAATTTTTACGCAGGACAAGTTCAGCAACTTGATGCGTTGTGAGGCAAAATTGGCGAAAAGAGAGGCTATTGGTTGAAATGCTTACGCAGAACAAGTTCAGCAATTTGATGCGTTGTGAGGCAAAATTGGCAAAAGTAGAGGTTATTAATTGAAATTTTACGCAGAACAAGTTCAGCAACTTGATGCGTTGTGAGGCAAAATTGGCAAAAAGAGAGGCTGTTGGTTGAAATGCTTACGTAGAACAAGTTCAGCAACTTGATGCGTTGTGAGGCAAAAATGGCAAAAAGAGAGGCTATTAGTTGAAATGCTTACGCAGAACAAGTTCAGCGACTTGATGCGTTGTGAGGCAAAATTGGCAAAAGTAGAGGTTATTAATTGACTTTTTACGCAGAACAAGTTCAGCAACTTGATGCGTTGTGAGGCAAAATTGACAAAAAGAGAGGCTATTGATTGAAATGTTTACGCAGAACAAGTTCAGCAACTTAATGCGTTGTGAGGCAAAATTGGCAAAAGTAGAGGTTATTAATTGAATTTTTACGCAGGACAAGTTCAGCAACTTGATGCGTTGTAAGACAAAATTGGCAAAAAGAGAGGCTATTAGTTGAAATGCTTACGCAGAACAAGTTCAGCGACTTGATGCGTTGTGAGGCAAAATTGGCAAAAAGAGAGGTTATTAATTGAATTTTTACGCAGGACAAGTTCAACAACTTGATGCGTTGTGAGGCAAAATTGGCAAAAGTAGAGGTTATTTATTGAATTTTTACGCAGAACAAGTTCAGCACCTTGATGCGTTGTGAGGCAAAATTGGCAAAAAGAGAGGCTATTGGTTGAAATGCTTACGCAGAGCAAGTTCAGCAACTTGATGCGTTTTGAGGCAAAATTGGCAAAAGTAGAGGTTATTAATTGAATTTTTACGCAGAACAAGTTCAGCAACTTGATGCGTTGTGAGGCAAAATTGCCAAAAGTAGAGGTTATTAATTGAATTTTTACGCAGAACAAGTTCAGCAACTTGATGCGTTGTGAGGCAAAAATGGCAAAAAGAGAGGCTATTGATTGAAATGTTTACGCAGAACAAGTTCAGCAACTTGATGCGTTGTAAGACAAAATTGGCAAAAGTAGAGGCTATTAATTGAAATTTTTACGCAGAACAAGTTCAGCAACTTGATGCGTTGTGAGGCAAAAATGGCAAAAAGAGAGGCTATTAGTTGAAATGCTTACGCAGAACAAGTTCAGCGACTTGATGCGTTGTGAGGCAAAATTGTCAAAAGTAGAGGTTATTAATTGACTTTTTACGCAGAACAAGTTCAGCAACTTGATGCGTTGTGAGGCAAAATTGACAAAAAGAGAGGCTATTGATTGAAATGTTTACGCAGAACAAGTTCAGCAACTTAATGAGTTGTGAGGCAAAATTGGCAAAAGTAGAGGTTATTAATTGAATTTTTACGCAGGACAAGTTCAGCAACTTGATGCGTTGTAAGACAAAATTGGCAAAAGTAGAGGCTATTAGTTGAAATTCTTACGCAGAACAAGTTCAGCAACTTGATGCGTTGTGAGGCAAAATTGGCAAAAGTAGAGGTTTTTTATTGAATTTTTACGCAGAACAAGTTCAGCAACTTGATGCGTTGTAAGACAAAATTGGCAAAAGTAGAGGCTATTAATTGAAATTTTTACGCAGAACAAGTTCAGCAACTTGATGCGTTGTGAGGCAAAATTGGCAAAATTAGAGGTTATTAATTGAATCTTTACGCAGAACAAGTTCAGCAACTTGATGCGTTGTGAGGCAAAATTGGCGAAAAGAGAGAATATTGGTTGAAATGCTTACGCAGAACAAGTTCAGCAATTTGATGCGTTGTGGGGCAAAAATGGAAAAAGAGAGGCTATTAGTTGAAATGCTTACGCAGAACAAGTTCAGCAACTTGATGCGTTGTGAGGCAAAAATGGCAAAAAGAGAGGCTGTTGGTTGAAATGCTTACGTAGAACAAGTTCAGCAACTTGATGCGTTGTGAGGCAAAAATGGCAAAAAGAGAGGCTATTAGTTGAAATGCTTACGCAGAACAAGTTCAGCGACTTGATGCGTTGTGAGGCAAAGTTGGCAAAAGTAGAGGTTATTAATTGAAATTTTACGCAGAACAAGTTCAGCAACTTGATGCGTTGTGAGGCAAAATTGGCAAAAAGAGAGGTTATTAATTGAAATTTTACGCAGAACAAGTTCAGCAACTTGATGCGTTGTGAGGCAAAATTGGCAAAAAGAGAGGCTGTTGGTTGAAATGCTTACGTAGAACAAGTTCAGCAACTTGATGCGTTGTGAGGCAAAAATGGCAAAAAGAGAGGCTATTAGTTGAAATGCTTACGCAGAACAAGTTCAGCGACTTGATGCGTTGTGAGGCAAAAATGGCAAAAGTAGAGGTTATTAATTGACTTTTTACGCAGAACAAGTTCAGCAACTTGATGCGTTGTGAGGCAAAATTGACAAAAAGAGAGGCTATTGATTGAAATGTTTACGCAGAACAAGTTCAGCAACTTAATGCGTTGTGAGGCAAAATTGGCAAAAGTAGAGGTTATTAATTGAATTTTTACGCAGGACAAGTTCAGCAACTTGATGCGTTGTGAGGCAAAAATGGCAAAAAGAGAGGCTATTAGTTGAAATTCTTACGCAGAACAAGTTCAACAACTTGATGCGTTGTGAGGCAAAATTGGCAAAAGTAGAGGTTATTTATTGAATTTTTACGCAGAACAAGTTCAGCAACTTGATGCGTTGTGAGGCAAAATTGGCAAAAAGAGAGGCTATTGGTTGAAATGCTTACGCAGAACAAGTTCAGCAACTTGATGCGTTGTGAGGCAAAATTGGCAAAAGTAGAGGTTATTAATTGAATTTTTACGCAGAACAAGTTCAGCAACTTGATGCGTTGTGAGGCAAAATTGGCAAAAGTAGAGGTTATTAATTGAATTTTTAGGCAGAACAAATTCAGCAACTTGATGCGTTGTGAGGCAAAATTGGCAAAAAGAGAGGCTATTGGTTGAAATGCTTACGCAGAACAAGTTCAGCAACTTGATGCGTTGTGAGGCAAAAATGGCAAAAGTAGAGGTTATTAATTGAATTTTTACGCAGAACAAGTTCAGCAACTTGATGAGTTGTGAGGCAAAAATGGCAAAAGTAGAGGTTATTAATTGAATTTTTACGCAGAACAAGTTCAGCAACTTGATGCGTTGTGAGGCAAAAATGGCAAAAAGAGAGGCTATTGGTTGAAATGCTTACGCAGAACAAGTTCAGCAACTTGATGCGTTGTGAGGCAAAATTGGCAAAGAAAGAGGTTATTAATTGAATTTTTACGCAGAACAAGTTCAGCAACTTGATGCGTTGTGAGGCAAAATTGGCAAAAAGAGAGGCTATTGGTTGAAATGCTTACGCAGAACAAGTTCAGCAACTTGATACGTTGGTAGGCAAAATTGTTAAAAGTAGAGGTTATTAATTGAATTTTTACGCAGAACAAGTTCAGCAACTTGATGCGTTGTGAGGCAAAATTGGCAAAAAGAGAGGCTATTGGTTGAAATGCTTACGTAGAACAAGTTCAGCAACTTGATGCGTTGTGAGGCAAAAATGGCAAAAAGAGAGGCTATTAATTGAAATGCTTACGCAGAACAAGTTCAGCAACTTTGATGCGTTGTGAGGCAAAATTGGCAAAAGTAGAGGTTATTAATTGAATTTTTAAGCAGAACAAGTTCAGCAACTTGATGCGTTGTGAGGCAAAATTGACAAAAAGAAAGGTTATTGATTGAAATGTTTACGCAGAAAAAGTTCAACAACTTGATGCGTTGTGAGGCAAAAATGGCAAAAGTAGAGGTTATTAATTGAATTTTTACGCAGAACAAGTTCAGCAACTTGATGCGTTGTGAGGCAAAATTGGCAAAAAGAGAGGCTATTGGTTGAAATGCTTACGCAGAACAAGTTCAGCAACTTGATGCGTTGTGAGGCAAAATTGGCAAAAGTAGAGGTTATTAATTGAATTTTTACGCAGAACAAGTTCAGCAACTTGATGCGTTGTGAGGCAAAATTGGCAAAAGTAGAGGTTATTTATTGAATTTTTACGCAGAACAAGTTCAGCAACTTGATGCGTTGTGAGGCAAAAATGGCAAAAGTAGAGGTTATTAATTGAATTTTTACGCAGAACAAGTTCAGCAACTTGATGCGTTGTGAGGCAAAAATGGCAAAAAGAGAGGCTATTGGTTGAAATGCTTACGCAGAACAAGTTCAGCAACTTGATGCGTTGTGAGGCAAAATTGGCAAAAGTAGAGGTTATTTATTGAATTTTTACGCAGAACAAGTTCAGCAACTTGATGAGTTGTGAGGCAAAAATGGCAAAAGTAGAGGTTATTAATTGAATTTTTACGCAGAACAAGTTCAGCAACTTGATGCGTTGTGAGGCAAAAATGGCAAAAAGAGAGGCTATTGGTTGAAATGCTTACGCAGAACAAGTTCAGCAACTTGATGCGTTGTGAGGCAAAATTGGCAAAGAAAGAGGTTATTAATTGAATTTTTACGCAGAACAAGTTCAGCAACTTGATGCGTTGTGAGGCAAAATTGGCAAAAAGAGAGGCTATTGGTTGAAATGCTTACGCAGAACAAGTTCAGCAACTTGATACGTTGGTAGGCAAAATTGTTAAAAGTAGAGGTTATTAATTGAATTTTTACGCAGAACAAGTTCAGCAACTTGATGCGTTGTGAGGCAAAATTGGCAAAAAGAGAGGCTATTGGTTGAAATGCTTACGTAGAACAAGTTCAGCAACTTGATGCGTTGTGAGGCAAAAATGGCAAAAAGAGAGGCTATTAATTGAAATGCTTACGCAGAACAAGTTCAGCAACTTTGATGCGTTGTGAGGCAAAATTGGCAAAAGTAGAGGTTATTAATTGAATTTTTAAGCAGAACAAGTTCAGCAACTTGATGCGTTGTGAGGCAAAATTGACAAAAAGAGAGGTTATTGATTGAAATGTTTACGCAGAAAAAGTTCAACAACTTGATGCGTTGTGAGGCAAAAATGGCAAAAGTAGAGGTTATTAATTGAATTTTTACGCAGAACAAGTTCAGCAACTTGATGCGTTGTGAGGCAAAATTGGCAAAAAGAGAGGCTATTGGTTGAAATGCTTACGCAGAACAAGTTCAGCAACTTGATGCGTTGTGAGGCAAAATTGGCAAAAGTAGAGGTTATTAATTGAATTTTTACGCAGAACAAGTTCAGCAACTTGATGCGTTGTGAGGCAAAATTGGCAAAAGTAGAGGTTATTTATTGAATTTTTACGCAGAACAAGTTCAGCAACTTGATGCGTTGTGAGGCAAAATTGGCAAAAAGAGAGGCTATTGGTTGAAATGCTTACGCAGAACAAGTTCAGCAACTTGATGCGTTGTGAGGCAAAATTGGCAAAAGTAGAGGTTATTAATTGAATTTTTACGCAGAACAAGTTCAGCAACTTGATGCGTTGTGAGGCAAAATTGGCAAAAGTAGAGGTTATTAATTGAATTTTTAGGCAGAACAAATTCAGCAACTTGATGCGTTGTGAGGCAAAATTGGCAAAAAGAGAGGCTATTGGTTGAAATGCTTACGCAGAACAAGTTCAGCAACTTGATGCGTTGTGAGGCAAAAATGGCAAAAGTAGAGGTTATTAATTGAATTTTTACGCAGAACAAGTTCAGCAACTTGATGAGTTGTGAGGCAAAAATGGCAAAAGTAGAGGTTATTAATTGAATTTTTACGCAGAACAAGTTCAGCAACTTGATGCGTTGTGAGGCAAAAATGGCAAAAAGAGAGGCTATTGGTTGAAATGCTTACGCAGAACAAGTTCAGCAACTTGATGCGTTGTGAGGCAAAATTGGCAAAAAAAGAGGTTATTAATTGAACTTTTACGCAGAACAAGTTCAGCAACTTGATGCGTTGTGAGGCAAAATTGGCAAAAAGAGAGGCTATTGGTTGAAATGCTTACGCAGAACAAGTTCAGCAACTTGATACGTTGGTAGGCAAAATTGTTAAAAGTAGAGGTTATTAATTGAATTTTTACGCAGAACAAGTTCAGCAACTTGATGCGTTGTGAGGCAAAATTGGCAAAAAGAGAGGCTATTGGTTGAAATGCTTACGTAGAACAAGTTCAGCAACTTGATGCGTTGTGAGGCAAAAATGGCAAAAAGAGAGGCTATTAATTGAAATGCTTACGCAGAACAAGTTCAGCAACTTTGATGCGTTGTGAGGCAAAATTGGCAAAAGTAGAGGTTATTAATTGAATTTTTAAGCAGAAAAAGTTCAGCAACTTGATGCGTTGTGAGGCAAAATTGACAAAAAGAGAGGTTATTGATTGAAATATTTACGCAGAAAAAGTTCAACAACTTGATGCGTTGTGAGGCAAAATTGGCAAAAGTAGAGGTTATTTATTGAATTTTTACGCAGAACAAGTCCAGTAACTTGATGCGTTGTGAGGCAAAATTGGCAAAAAGAGAGGCTATTGGTTGAAATGCTTACGCAGAACAAGTTCAGCAACTTGATGCGTTGTGAGGCAAAATTTGCAAAAGTAGAGGTTATTAATTGAATTTTTACGCAGGACAAGTTCAGCAACTTGATGCGTTGTAAGACAAAATTGGCAAAAGTAGAGGCTATTAGTTGAAATTCTTACGCAGAACAAGTTCAGCAACTTGATGCGTTGTGAGGCAAAATTGGCAAAAGTAGAGGTTATTAATTGAATTTTTACGCAGAACAAGTTCAGCAACTTGATGCGTTGTGAGGCAAAATTGGCAAAAAGAGAGGCCATTGGTTGAAATGCTTACGCAGAACAAGTTCAGCAACTTGATGCGTTGTGAGGCAAAATTGGCAAAAGTAGAGGTTATTAATTGAATTTTTACGCAGAACAAGTTCAGCAACTTGATGCGTTGTGAGGCAAAATTGGCAAAAGTAGAGGTTATTAATTGAATTTTTACGCAGAACAAGTTCAGCAACTTGATGCGTTGTGAGGCAAAATTGGCAAAAAGAGAGGCTATTGGTTGAAATGCTTACGCAGAACAAGTTCAGCAACTTGATGCGTTGTGAGGCAAAAATGGCAAAAGTAGAGGTTATTAATTGAATTTTTACGCAGAACAAGTTCAGCAACTTGATGAGTTGTGAGGCAAAATTGGCAAAAGTAGAGGTTATTAATTGAATTTTTACGCAGAACAAGTTCAGCAACTTGATGCGTTGTGAGGCAAAAATGGCAAAAAGAGAGGCTATTGGTTGAAATGCTTACGCAGAACAATTTCAGCAACTTGATGCGTTGTGAGGCAAAATTGGCAAAAGTAGAGGTTATTAATTGAATTTTTACGCAGAACAAGTTCAGCAACTTGATGAGTTGTGAGGCAAAATTGGCAAAAAGAGAGGCTATTGATTGAAATGCTTACGCAGAACAAGTTCAGCAACTTGATGCGTTGGTAGGCAAAATTGTTAAAAGTAGAGGTTATTAATTGACTTTTTACGCAGAACAAGTTCAGCAACTTGATGCGTTGTGAGGCAAAATTGGCAAAAAGAGAGGCTATTGGTTGAAATGCTTACGTAGAACAAGTTCAGCAACTTGATGCGTTGTGAGGCAAAAATGGCAAAAAGAGAGGCTATTAATTGAAATGCTTACGCAGAACAAGTTCAGCAACTTTGATGCGTTGTGAGGCAAAATTGGCAAAAGTAGAGGTTATTAATTGAATTTTTAAGCAGAACAAGTTCAGCAACTTGATGCGTTGTGAGGCAAAATTGACAAAAAGAGAGGTTATTGATTGAAATGTATACGCAGAAAGAGTTCAACAACTTGATGCGTTGTGAGGCAAAATTGGCAAAAGTAGAGGTTAATAATTGAATTTTTACGCAGGACAGGTTCAGCAACTTCATGCGTTGTAAGACAAAATTGGCAAAAGTAGAGGCTATTAATTGAAATTCTTACGCAGAACAAGTTCTGCAGCTTGATGCGTTGTGAGGCAAAATTGGCAAAAAGAGAGGCTATTGGTAGAAATGCTTACGCAGAACAAGTTCAGCAACTTGATGCGTTGTGAGGCAAAATGAGCAAAAGTAGAGGTTATTAATTGAATTTTTACGCAGAACAAGTTTAGCAACTTGATGCGTTGTGAGGCAAAATTGGCAAAAGTAGAGCTTATTAATTGAATTTTTACGCAGAACAAGTTCAGCAACTTGATGCGTTGTGAGGCAAAATTGGCAAAAGTAGAGGCTATTAGCTGAAATTCTTACGCAGAACAAGTTCAGCAACTTGATGCGTTGTGAGGCAAAATTGGCAAAAGTAGAGGTTATTTATTGAAATTTTACGCAGAACAAGTTCAGCAACTTGATGCGTTGTGAGGCAAAATTGGCAAAAAGAGAGGCAATTGGTTGAAATGCTTACGCAGAACAAGTTCAGCAACTTGATGCGTTGTGAGGCAAAAATTGCAAAAGTAGAGGTTATTAATTGAATTTTTACGCAGAACAAGTTCAGCAACTTGATGCGTTGTGAGGCAAAATTGGCAAAAGTAGAGGTTATTAATTGAATTTTTACGCAGAACAAGTTCAGCAACTTGATGCGTTGTGAGGCAAAAATGGCAAAAGTAGAGGTTATAATTTGAATTTTTACGCAGAACAAGTTCAGCAACTTGATGAGTTGTTAGGCAAAATTGGCAAAAGTACAGGTTATTAATTGAATTTTTACGCAGAACAAGTTCAGCAACTTGATGCGTTGTGAGGCAAAAATGGCAAAAAGAGAGGCTATTGGTTGAAATGCTTACGCAGAACAAGTTCAGCAACTTGATGCGTTGTGAGGCAAAATTGGCAAAAGCAGAGGTTATTAATTGAATTTTTACGCAGAACAAGTTCAGCAACTTGATGCGTTGTGAGGCAAAATTAGCAAAAAGAGAGGCTATTGATTGAAATGCTTACGCAGAACAAGTTCAGCAACTTGATGCGTTGGTAGGCAAAATTGTTAAAAGTAGAGGTTATTAATTGAATTTTTACGCAGAACAAATTCAGCAACTTGATGCGTTGTGAGGCAAAATTGGCAAAAAGAGAGGCTATTGGTTGAAAAGCTTACGTAGAACAAGTTCAGCAACTTGATGCGTTGTGAGGCAAAAATGGCAAAAAGAGAGGCTATTAATTGAAATGCTTACGCAGAACAAGTTCAGCAACTTTGATGCGTTGTGAGGCAAAATTGGCAAAAGTAGAGGTTATTAATTGAATTTTTAAGCAGAACAAGTTCAGCAACTTGATGCGTTGTGAGGCAAAATTGACAAAAAGAGAGGTTATTGATTGAAATGTATACGCAGAAAAAGTTCAACAACTTGATGCGCTGTGAGGCAAAATTGGCAAAAGTAGAGGTTAATAATTGAATTTTTACGCAGGACAGGTTCAGCAACTTCATGCGTTGTAAGACAAAATTGGCAAAAGTAGAGGCTATTAATTGAAATTCTTACGCAGAACAAGTTCAGCAACTTGATGCGTTGTGAGGCAAAATTGGCAAAAAGAGAGGCTATTGGTTGAAATGCTTACGCAGAACAAGTTCAGCAACTTGATGCGTTGTGAGGCAAAATGGGCAAAAGTAGAGGTTATTAATTGAATTTTTACGCAGAACAAGTTTAGCAACTTGATGCGTTGTGAGGCAAAATTGGCAAAAGTAGAGGTTATTAATTGAATTTTTACGCAGAACAAGTTCAGCAACTTGATGCGTTGTGAGGCAAAATTGGCAAAAAGAGAGGCTATAGGTTGAAATGCTTACGCAGAACAAGTTCAGCATTTTGATGCGTTGTGAGGCAAAAATGGCAAAAGTAGAGGTTATTAATTGAATTTTTAAGCAGAACAAGTTCAGCAACTTGATGCGTTGTGAGGCAAAATTGACAAAAAGAGAGGTTATTGATTGAAATGTATACGCAGAAAAAGTTCAACAACTTGATGCGTTGTGAGGCAAAATTGGCAAAAGTAGAGGTTAATAATTGAATTTTTACGCAGGACAGGTTCAGCAACTTCATGCGTTGTAAGACAAAATTGGCAAAAGTAGAGGCTATTAATTGAAATTCTTACGCAGAACAAGTTCAGCAACTTGATGCGTTGTGAGGCAAAATTGGCAAAAAGAGAGGCTATTAATTGAAATGCTTACGCAGAACAAGTTCAGCAACTTTGATGCGTTGTGAGGCAAAATTGGCAAAAGTAGAGGTTATTAATTGAATTTTTAAGCAGAACAAGTTCAGCAACTTGATGCGTTGTGAGGCAAAATTGACAAAAAGAGAGGTTATTGATTGAAATGTATACGCAGAAAAAGTTCAACAACTTGATGCGCTGTGAGGCAAAATTGGCAAAAGTAGAGGTTAATAATTGAATTTTTACGCAGGACAGGTTCAGCAACTTCATGCGTTGTAAGACAAAATTGGCAAAAGTAGAGGCTATTAATTGAAATTCTTACGCAGAACAAGTTCAGCAACTTGATGCGTTGTGAGGCAAAATTGGCAAAAAGAGAGGCTATTGGTTGAAATGCTTACGCAGAACAAGTTCAGCAACTTGATGCGTTGTGAGGCAAAATGGGCAAAAGTAGAGGTTATTAATTGAATTTTTACGCAGAACAAGTTTAGCAACTTGATGCGTTGTGAGGCAAAATTGGCAAAAGTAGAGGTTATTAATTGAATTTTTACGCAGAACAAGTTCAGCAACTTGATGCGTTGTGAGGCAAAATTGGCAAAAAGAGAGGCTATAGGTTGAAATGCTTACGCAGAACAAGTTCAGCATTTTGATGCGTTGTGAGGCAAAAATGGCAAAAGTAGTGGTTATTAATTGAATTTTTAAGCAGAACAAGTTCAGCAACTTGATGCGTTGTGAGGCAAAATTGACAAAAAGAGAGGTTATTGATTGAAATGTATACGCAGAAAAAGTTCAACAACTTGATGCGTTGTGAGGCAAAATTGGCAAAAGTAGAGGTTAATAATTGAATTTTTACGCAGGACAGGTTCAGCAACTTCATGCGTTGTAAGACAAAATTGGCAAAAGTAGAGGCTATTAATTGAAATTCTTACGCAGAACAAGTTCAGCAACTTGATGCGTTGTGAGGCAAAATTGGCAAAAAGAGAGGCTATTGGTTGAAATGCTTACGCAGAACAAGTTCAGCAACTTGATGCGTTGTGAGGCAAAATGGGCAAAAGTAGAGGTTATTAATTGAATTTTTACGCAGAACAAGTTTAGCAACTTGATGCGTTGTGAGGCAAAATTGGCAAAAGTAGAGGTTATTAATTGAATTTTTACGCAGAACAAGTTCAGCAACTTGATGCGTTGTGAGGCAAAATTGGCAAAAAGAGAGGCTATAGGTTGAAATGCTTACGCAGAACAAGTTCAGCATTTTGATGCGTTGTGAGGCAAAAATGGCAAAAGTAGAGGTTATCAATTGAATTTTTACGCAGAACAAGTTCAGCAACTTGATGCGTTGCGAGGCAAAATTGGCAAAAAGAGAGGCTATTGGTTGAAATGCTTACGCAGAACAAGTTCAGCAACTTGATGCGTTGTGAGGCAAAAATGGCAAAAAGAGAGTTTATTGATTGAAATGTTTACGCAGAACAATTTCAGCAACTTGATGCGTTGTGAGGCAAAATTAAGAAAAGTAGAGGTTATCAATTGAATTTTTACGCAGGACAAGTTCAGCAACTTGATGCGTTGCAAGACAAAATTGGCAAAAATAGAGGCTATTAATTGAAATTCTTACGCAGAACAAGTTCAGCAACTTGATGCGTTGTGAGGCAAATTTGGCAAAAGTAGAGGTTATTAATTGAATTTTTACGCAGAATAAATTCAGCAACTTGATGCGTTGTGAGGCAAAATTGGCAAATGTAGAGGTTATTAATTAAATTTTTACGCAGAACAAGTTCAGCAACTTGTTGCGTTGTGAGGCAAAATTGGCAAAAAGAGAGGCTAATGGTTGAAATGCTTACGCAGAACAAGTTCGGCAACTTCATGCTTTGTGAGGCAAAAATGGCAAAAAGAGAGGCTATTGATTGAAATGTTTACGCAGAACAAGTTCAGCAACTTGATGCGTTGTGAGGCAAAATTGGCAAAAGTAGAGGTTATTAATTGAATTTTTACGCAGGACAAGTTCAGCAACTTGATGCGTTGTAAGACAAAATTGGCAAAAGTACAGGCTAATAATTGAAATGCTTACGCAGAACAAGTTCAGCAACTTGATACGTTGTGAGGCAAAATTGGCAAAAAGAGAGGCTAATGGTTGAAATGCTTACGCAGAACAAGTTCAGCAACTTGATGCGTTGTGAGGCAAAATTGTCAAATGTAGAGGTTATTAATTGAATTTTTACGCAGAACAAGTTCAGCAACTTGATGCGTTGTGAGGCCAAATTGGCAAAAGTAGAGGTTATTAATTGAATTTTTACGCAGAACAAGTTCAGCAACTTGATGCGTTGTGAGGCAAAATTGGCAAAAAGAGAGGCTATAGGTTGAAATGCTTACGCAGAACAAGTTCAGCAACTTGATGCGTTGTGAGGCAAAAATGGCAAAAGTAGAGGTTATTAATTGAATTTTTACGCAGAACAAGTTCAGCAACTTGTTGCCTTGTGAGGCAAAATTGGCAAAAGTAGAGGTTATTAATTGAATTTTTACGCAGAACAAGTTCAGCAACTTGATGCGTTGTGAGGCAAAATTGGCAAAAAGAGAGGCTAATGGTTGAAATGCTTACGCAGAACAAGTTCAGCAACTTGATGCGTTGTGAGGCAAAATTGGCAAAAGTAGAGGTTATTAAATTGAACTTTTACGCAGAACAAGTTCAGCAACTTGATGCGTTGTGAGGCAAAATTGGAAAAAGTAGAGGTTATTAATTGAATTTTTACGCAGGACAAGTTCAGCAACTTGATGCGTTGTAAGACAAAATTGGCAAAAGTACAGGCTAATAATTGAAATGCTTACGCAGAACAAGTTCAGCAACTTGATACGTTGTGAGGCAAAATTGGCAAAAAGAGAGGCTAATGGTTGAAATGCTTACGCAGAACAAGTTCAGCAACTTGATGCGTTTTGAGGCAAAATTGTCAAATGTAGAGGTTATTAATTGAATTTTTACGCAGAACAAGTTCAGCAACTTGATGCGTTGTGAGGCCAATTTGGCAAAAGTAGAGGTTATTAATTGAATTTTTACGCAGAACAAGTTCAGCAACTTGATGCGTTGTGAGGCAAAATTGGCAAAAAGAGAGGCTATAGGTTGAAATGCTTACGCAGAACAAGTTCAGCAACTTGATGCGTTGTGAGGCAAAAATGGCAAAAGTAGAGGTTATTAATTGAATTTTTACGCAGAACAAGTTCAGCAACTTGATGCCTTGTGAGGCAAAATTGGCAAAAGTAGAGGTTATTAATTGAATTTTTACGCAGAACAAGTTCAGCAACTTGATGCGTTGTGAGGCAAAATTGGCAAAAAGAGAGGCTAATGGTTGAAATGCTTACGCAGAACAAGTTCAGCAACTTGATGCGTTGTGAGGCAAAAATGGCAAAAAGAGAGGCTATTGATTGAAATGTTTACGCACAACAAGTTCAGCAACTTGATGCGTTGTGAGGCAAAATTGGCAAAAGTAGAGGTTATTAATTGAATTTCTACGCAGGACAAGTTCAGCAACTTGATGCGTTGTAAGACAAAATTGGCAAAAGTAGAGGCTATTAATTGAAATGCTTACGCAGAACAAGTTCAGCAACTTGATACGTTGTGAGGCAAAATTGGCAAAAAGAGAGGCTAATGGTTGAAATGCTTACGCAGAACAAGTTCAGCAACTTGATGCGTTGTGAGGCAAAATTGTCAAATGTAGAGGTTATTAATTGAATTTTTACGCAGAACAAGTTCAGCAATTTGATGCGTTGTGAGGCAAAATTGGCAAAAGTAGAGGTTATTAATTGAAGTTTTACGCAGAACAAGTTCAGCAACTTGATGCGTTGTGAGGCAAAATTGGCAAAAAAAGAGGCTATAGGTTGAAATGCTTACGCAGAACAAGTTCAGCAACTTGATGCGTTGTGAGGCAAAAATGGCAAAAGTAGAGGTTATTAATTGAATTTTTACGCAGAACAAGTTCAGCAACTTGATGCGTTGCGAGGCAAAATTGGCAAAAAGAGAGGCTATTGGTTGAAATGCTTACGCAGAACATGTTCAGCAACTTGATGCGTTGTGAGGCAAAAATGGCAAAAAGAGAGGCTATTAATTGAAATTCTTACGCAGAACAAGTTCAGCAACTTGATGAGTTGTGAGGCAAAAATTGGCAAAAGTAGAGGTTATTAATTGAATTTTTACGCAGAACAAGTTCAGCAACTTGATGCTTTGTGAGGCAAAATTGGCAAAAATAGAGGTTATCAATTGAATTTTTACGCAGGACAAGTTCCGCAACTTGATGCGTTGTAAGACAAAATTGGCAAAAGTAGAGGCTATTAATTGAAATTCTTACGCAGAACAAGTTCAGCAACTTGATGAGTTGTGAGGCAAAAATTGGCAAAAGTAGAGGTTATTAATTGAATTTTTACGCAGAACAAGTTCAGCAACTTGATGCTTTGTGAGGCAAAATT
The DNA here is from genome assembly GCF_964194025.1 of Convolutriloba macropyga. Taxonomy (NCBI): domain Eukaryota; kingdom Metazoa; phylum Xenacoelomorpha; order Acoela; family Convolutidae; genus Convolutriloba; species Convolutriloba macropyga. Next base: position 73,553,580 of record NC_134470.1, read on the forward strand.
GGCAAAAAGAGAGGCTATTGGTTGAAATGCTTACGCAGAACAAGTTCAGCAACTTGATGCGTTGTGAGGCAAAATTGGCAAAAGTAGAGGTTATAATTGAATTTTTATGCAGAACAAGTTCAGCAACTTGATGCGTTGTGAGGCAAAATTGGCAAAAGTAGAGGTTAATAATTGAATTTTTACGCAGAATGCTTACGCAGAACAAGTTCAGCAACTTGATGCGTTGTGAGGCAAAATTGGCAAAAGTAGAGGTTAGTAATTGAATTTTTACGCAGAACAAGTTCAGCAACTTGATGCGTTGTGAGGCAAAATTGGCAAAAAGAGAGGCTATTGGTTGAAATGCTTACGCAGAACAAGTTCAGCAACTTGATGCGTTGTGAGGCAAAATTGGCAAAAGTAGAGGTTATAATTGAATTTTTATGCAGAACAAGTTCAGCAACTTGATGCGTTGTGAGGCAAAATTGGCAAAAGTAGAGGTTATTAATTGAATTTTTACGCAGAATGCTTACGCAGAACAAATTCAGCAACTTGATGCGTTGTGAGGCAAAATTGGCAAAAGTAGAGGTTATTAATTGAATTTTTACGCAGAATGCTTACGCAGAACAAGTTCAGCAACTTGATGCGTTGTGAGGCAAAATTGGCAAAAGTAGAGGTTATAATTGAATTTTTATGCAGAACAAATTCAGCAACTTGATGCGTTGTGAGGCAAAATTGGCAAAAAGAGAGGCTATTGGTTGAAATGCTTACGCTGAACAAGTTTAGCAACTTGATGCGTTGTGAGGCAAAAATAGCAAAAGTAGAGGTTATTAATTGAATTTTTACGCAGAACAAGTTCAGCAACTTGATGCGTTGTGAGGCAAAATTGGCAAAAAGAGAGGCTATTGGTTGAAATGCTTACGCAGAACAAGTGCAGCAACTTGATGCGTTGTGAGGCAAAAATGGCAAAAAGAGAGGCAATTGATTGAAATGTTTACGCAGAACAAGTTCAGCAACTTGATGCGTTGTGAGGCAAAATTGGCAAAAGTAGAGGTTATTAATTGAATTTTTACGCAGGACAATTTCAGCAACTTGATGCGTTGTAAGACAAAATTGGCAAAAGTAGAGGCTATTAATTGAAATTCTTACGCAGAACAAGTTCAGCAACTTGATGCGTTGTGAGGCAAAATTGGCAAAAGTAGAGGTTATTAATTGAATTTTTACGCAGAACAAGTTCAGCAACTTGATGCGTTGTGAGGCAAAATTGGCAAAAAGAGAGGCTATTGGTTGAAATGCTTACGCAGAACAAGTTCAGCAACTTGATGCGTTGTGAGGCAAAATTGGCAAAAGTAGAGGTTATTAATTGAATTTTTACGCAGAACAAGTTCAGCAACTTGATGCGTTGTGAGTCAAAATTGGCAAAAAGAGAGGCTATTGGTTGAAATGCTTACTTAGAACAAGTTCAGCAACTTGATGCGTTGTGAGGCAAAAATGGCAAAAATAGAGGCTATTAATTGAAATTCTTACGCAGAACAAGTTCAGCAACTTGATGAGTTGTGAGGCAAAAATTGGCAAAAGTAGAGGTTATTAATTGAATTTTTACGCAGAACAAGTTCAGCAACTTGATGCTTTGTGAGGCAAAATTGGCAAAAAGAGAGGCTATTGGTTGAAATGCTTACGCAGAACAAGTTCAGCAACTTGATGCGTTGTGAGGCAAAATTGGCAAAAGTAGAGGTTATAATTGAATTTTTATGCAGAACAAGTTCAGCAACTTGATGCGTTGTGAGGCAAAATTGGCAAAAGTAGAGGTTAATAATTGAATTTTTACGCAGAATGCTTACGCAGAACAAGTTCAGCAACTTGATGCGTTGTGAGGCAAAATTGGCAAAAGTAGAGGTTAGTAATTGAATTTTTACGCAGAACAAGTTCAGCAACTTGATGCGTTGTGAGGCAAAATTGGCAAAAAGAGAGGCTATTGGTTGAAATGCTTACGCAGAACAAGTTCAGCAACTTGATGCGTTGTGAGGCAAAATTGGCAAATGTAGAGGTTATAATTGAATTTTTATGCAGAACAAGTTCAGCAACTTGATGCGTTGTGAGGCAAAATTGGCAAAAGTAGAGGTTATTAATTGAATTTTTACGCAGAATGCTTACGCAGAACAAATTCAGCAACTTGATGCGTTGTGAGGCAAAATTGGCAAAAGTAGAGGTTATTAATTGAATTTTTACGCAGAATGCTTACGCAGAACAAGTTCAGCAACTTGATGCGTTGTGAGGCAAAATTGGCAAAAGTAGAGGTTATAATTGAATTTTTATGCAGAACAAATTCAGCAACTTGATGCGTTGTGAGGCAAAATTGGCAAAAAGAGAGGCTATTGGTTGAAATGCTTACGCTGAACAAGTTTAGCAACTTGATGCGTTGTGAGGCAAAAATAGCAAAAGTAGAGGTTATTAATTGAATTTTTACGCAGAACAAGTTCAGCAACTTGATGCGTTGTGAGGCAAAATTGGCAAAAAGAGAGGCTATTGGTTGAAATGCTTACGCAGAACAAGTGCAGCAACTTGATGCGTTGTGAGGCAAAAATGGCAAAAAGAGAGGCAATTGATTGAAATGTTTACGCAGAACAAGTTCAGCAACTTGATGCGTTGTGAGGCAAAATTGGCAAAAGTAGAGGTTATTAATTGAATTTTTACGCAGGACAATTTCAGCAACTTGATGCGTTGTAAGACAAAATTGGCAAAAGTAGAGGCTATTAATTGAAATTCTTACGCAGAACAAGTTCAGCAACTTGATGCGTTGTGAGGCAAAATTGGCAAAAGTAGAGGTTATTAATTGAATTTTTACGCAGAACAAGTTCAGCAACTTGATGCGTTGTGAGGCAAAATTGGCAAAAAGAGAGGCTATTGGTTGAAATGCTTACGCAGAACAAGTTCAGCAACTTGATGCGTTGTGAGGCAAAATTGGCAAAAGTAGAGGTTATTAATTGAATTTTTACGCAGAACAAGTTCAGCAACTTGATGCGTTGTGAGTCAAAATTGGCAAAAAGAGAGGCTATTGGTTGAAATGCTTACTTAGAACAAGTTCAGCAACTTGATGCGTTGTGAGGCAAAAATGGCAAAAATAGAGGCTATTAATTGAAATGCTTACGCAGAACAAGTTCAGCAACTTGATGCGTTGTGAGGCAAAATTGGCAAAAGTAGAGGTTATTAATTGAATTTTTACGCAGAACAAGTTCAGCAACTTGATGCGTTGTGAGGCAAAATTGACAAAAAAGAGGCTATAGATTGAAATGTTTACGCAGAACAAGTTCAGCAACTTGATGCGTTGTGAGGCAAAATTGGCAAATGTAGAGCTTATTAATTGAATTTTTACGCAGGATAAGTTCAGCAACTTGATGCGTTGTAAGACAAAATTGGCAAAAGTAGAGGCTATTAATTGAAATTCTTACGCCAAACAAGTTCAGCAACTTGATGCGTTGTGAGGCAAAATTGGCAAAAGTAGAGGTTATTAATTGAATTTTTACGCAGAACAAGTTCAACAACTTGATGCGTTGTGAGGCAAAATTGGCAAAAAGAGAGGCTATTAATTGAAATGCTTACGCAGAACAAGTTCAGCAACTTGATGCGTTGTGAGGCAAAATTGGCAAAAGTAGAGGTTATTAATTGAATTTTTACGCAGAACAAGTTCAGCAACTTGATGCGTTGTGAGGCAAAATTGACAAAAAGAGAGGCTATTGATTGAAATGTTTACGCAGAACAAGTTCAGCAACTTGATGCGTTGTGAGGCAAAATTGGCAAAAGTAGAGGTTATTAATTGAATTTTTACGCATAACAAGTTCAACAACTTGATGCGTTGTGAGGCAAAATTGGCAAAAAGAGAGGCTATTGGTTGAAATGCTTACGCAGAACAAGTTCAGCAACTTGATGCGTTGTGAGGCAAAATTGGCAAAAGTAGAGGTTATTAATTGAATTTTTACGCAGGACAAGTTCAGCAACTTGATGCAATGTAAGACAAAATTGGCAAAAGTAGGGGCTATTAATTGCAATTCTTACGCAGAACAAATTCAGCAACTTGATGCGTTGTGAGGCAAAATTGGCAAAAGTAGAGGTTATTAATTGATTTTTTACGCAGAGTATTTTCAGCAACTTGATGCGTTGTGAGGCAAAATTGGCAAAAAGAGAGGCTATTGGTTGAAATGCTTACGCAGAACAAGTTCAGCAACTTGATGCGTTGTGAGGCAAAATTGGCAAAAGTAGAGGTTATTAATTGAAATTTTACGCAGAACAAGTTCAGCAACTTGATTCGTTGTGAGCCAAAATTGGCAAAAGTAGAGGTTATTATTTGAATTTTTACGCAGAACATTTTCAGCAACTTGATGCGTTGTGAGGCAAAAATGGCTAAAAGAGAGGCTATTGATTGAAATGTTTACGCAGAACAAGTTCAGCAACTTGATGCGTTGTGAGGCAAAAATGGCAAAAAGAGAGGCTATTGATTGAAATGTTTACGCAGAACAAATTCAGCAACTTGATGCGTTGTGAGGCAAAATTGGCAAAAGTAGAGGCTATTAATTGAAATTCTTACGCAGAAGAAGTTCAGCAACTTGATGCGTTGTGAGGCAAAATTGGCAAAAAGAGAGGCTATTGGTTGAAATGCTTACGCACTACAAATTCAGCAACTTGATGCGTTGTGAGGCAAAAATGGCAAAAAGAGAGGCTATTGATTGAAAAGCTTCGCAGAACAAGTTCAGCAACTTGATGCATTGTGAGGCAGAATTGGCAAAAATAGAGGTAATTAATTGAATTTTTACGCAAAACAAGTTCAGCAACTTGATGCGTTGTGAGGCAAAATTGGCAAAAAGAGAGGCTATTGGTTGAAATGCTTACGCAGAACAAGTTCCGCAACTTGATGCGTTGTGAGGCAAAAATGGCAAAAAGAGAGGCTATTAATTGAAAGTCTTACGCAGAACAAGTTCAGCAACTTGATGCATTGTGAGGCAAAATTGGCAAAAGTAGAGGTTATTAATTGATTTTTTACGCAGAACATTTTCAGCAACTTGATGCGTTGTGAGGCAAAATTGGCAAAAAGAGAGGCTATTGGTTGAAATGCTTACGCAGAACAAGTTCAGCAACTTGATGCGTTGTGAGGCAAAATTGGCAAAAGTAGAGGTTATTAATTGAAATTTTACGCAGAACAAGTTCAGCAACTTGATTCGTTGTGAGGCAAAATTGGCAAAAGTAGAGGTTAATATTTGAAATTTTATGCAGAACATGTTCAGCAACTTGATGCGTTGTGAGGCAAAAATGGCTAAAAGAGAGGCTATTGGTTGAAATGTTTACGCAGAACAAGTTCAGCAACTTGATGCGTTGTGAGGCAAAAATGGCAAAAAGAGAGGCTATTGATTGAAATGTTTACGCAGAACAAGTTCAGCAACTTGATGCGTTGTGAGGCAAAATTGGCAAAAGTAGAGGCTATTAATTGAAATTCTTACGCAGAAGAAGTTCAGCAACTTGATGCGTTGTGAGGCAAAATTGGCAAAAAGAGAGGCTATTGGTTGAAATGCTTACGCACTACAAATTCAGCAACTTGATGCGTTGTGAGGCAAAATTGGCAAAAAGAGAGGCTATTGGTCGAAATGTTTACGCAGAACAAGTTCAGCAACTTGATGCGTTGTGAGGCAAAAATGACAAAAAGAGAGGCTATTGATTGAAATGTTTACGCAGAACAAGTTCAGCAACTTGATGCGTTGTGAGGCAAAATTGGCAACAATAGAGGCTATTAATTGACATTCTTACGCAAAACAAGTTCAGCAACTTGATGCGTTGTGAGGCAAAATTGGCAAAAGTAGAGGTTATTAATTGAAATTCTTACGCAGAACAAGTTCAGCAACTTTATGCGTTGTGAGGCAAAATTGGCAAAAAGAGGGGCTATTGGTTGAAATGCTTACGCAAAACAAGTTCAGCGACTTGATGCGTTGTGAGGCAAAATTGGCAAAAAGAGAGGCTATTGGTTGAAATTCTTACGCAGAACAAGTTCAGCATTCTGATGCGTTGTGAGGCAAAATTGTCAAAAGAAGAGGTTATTAATTGAATTTTTACCCAGAACAAGTTCAGCAACTTGATGCGTTGTGAGGCAAAATTGGCAAAAAAAGAGGCTATTGGTTGAAATGCTTACGCAGAACAAGTTCACCAACTTGATGCGTTGTGAGGCAAAATTGGCAAATGTAGAGGTTATTAAATTGAACTTTTACGCAGAACAAGTTCAGCAACTTGATGCGTTGTGAGGCAAAATTGGCAAAAGTAGAGGTTATTAATTGAATTTTTACGCAGAAAAAGTTCAGCAACTTGATGCGTTGTGAGGCAAAATTGGCAAAAGAAGAGGTTATTAATAGAATTTTTACGCGGAACAAGTTCAGCAACTTGATGCGTTGTGAGGCAAAATTGGCAAAAAGAGAGGCTATTGGTTGAAATGCTTACGCAGAACAAGTTCAGCAACTTGATGCGTTGTGAGGCAAAATTGGCAAAAGAAGAGGTTATTAAATTGAACTTTTACGCAGAACAAGTTCAGCAACTTGATGCGTTGTGAGGCAAAATTGGCAAAAGTAGAGGGTATTGATTGAATTTTTACGCAAAACAAGTTCAGCAACTTGATGCGTTGTGAGGCAAAATTGGCAAAAAGAGAGGCTATTGGTTGAAATGCTTACGCAGAACAAGTTCCGCAACTTGATGCGTTGTGAGGCAAAAATGGCAAAAAGAGAGGCTATTGATTGAAATGCTTACGCAGAACAAGTTCAGCAACTTGATGCGTTGTGAGAAAAAATTGGCAAAAGTAGAGTTTATTAATTGAATTTTTGTGCAGAACAAGTTCAGCAACTTAGTGCGTTGTGAGGCAAAATTGGCAAAAAGAGGGGCTATTGGTTGAAATGCTTACGCAGAACAAGCTCAGCAACTTGATGCGTAGTGAGGCAAAAATGGCAAAAGAGAAGATATTGATTGAAATGCTTACGCAGAACAAGTTCAGCAACTTGATGCGTTGTGAGGCAAAATTGACAAAAGTAGAGGTTATTAATTGAATTTTTACGCAGGATTTTTTACGAATGTTCAAAAGATGAGCAAAGTTTTACAATAAATTTCTCCGTTTGTGAAAGATCTTTGTTTTTGGGGAAGTCTGTGAACAAGAAAATTTTCTTTAAAAGTGGCAGGGCAACAATCTTCTCGTGATCAGTTGAACGTACGCGGAAGAAAAAACCTTTCACTGGCCCAATCTCTTCCACAATTTCAAAAAGATTAACGTTCGCTTGAACTTCAACAATGTAGGGTGGACCGCTTATTTTGATGAAGTACATAATTTGTCCGTAGAATTCCACGTTGGCTCTTACAAATGAAACAAAACAATTTCCAATTTTTGACCGTTTATAACCAGGCGAGTCGAAGTAGACACCATTTATCAGATGACGGTTAAAAACTCGGCTTCTGGATAAAACATTCTTCCGATTTTTACTGCATTTGTCTCCACAAACTCATCTGACATACAAGCATCATTGTTGTTGTCGAAATCTGAATTTATTTTTGAAATGAGATACTTCAGATGCGGATCCTGCGTCTCAATGTTTGTTAGTTTTTGTCTCATCAAAACTCGTCGACAAATAATTTCACATTCTGAGTTTGCTCCTGAAAAAACTTCGCCAAAAACTCGATTTGCGGCTTCAAAGCTCATGGCGGAATAACAGTAAAGTGGGCCAAATCGTCTCACTTGGTTAACGAAGTGACGTAGGCAGTGAACATTTATAGTCTCGATGCGTTCGTTTCCCCCATGAACAATGACTATTTCTTCACAAAATGTATCACGAAACAGTTGTGCATCAAAGGTAAAAGAATCACAGCTTGACTCTAACAAAAGACGCACACCAAAAGACAAATTCAACAGATGATTATAAAGTTTTTCTGGAATTCGACGCCGAAAAACGAGCGGGCTTATATAAAAGAGCCAATTAAAGTTTTCGTTGGCCCTAAATTGGGCCATTTCATCAAGAGAGCGGATTTTTCGTGAGTAGGCGATCAACTCCCGCGGACAAGATAGTTGAAAAATGACAATATTAACTTTAATTTTCTCGTCTTGTGGCAGAGCTTTATAGCATAATTTCAGGACCTCGGGAAACACACCCAAAAGAACGCAGTGCATGTAGTCAATGGGTGCCGTTATCGGTAAACCTTCAATCAAATCAGCGAAGGCACTTTTCCCCTTAACACCGGCAACGTTGACTAATTTAGTAACAGGTAGCGATTGAGCAAATTCCACAAAACAATCGTTAACATCACGCTCTCGGATCTGTCCTGGTTGCCCATAGGGGTAAAAGGAGTGGGTTTTTCCGATTGTTTTTCCTTCTGCGGTGCAAAAATGACACCCGTAGAAACCATTGAACTTGAACATATTCAACATGTGACATTTTGCACCCAAATCGAAACAAGTAGTTTAACTTTGAAGAAAGCTCGGAACGACTTTTTATTATGTTTTAGTTCAATACTTGATAGCAATTCACTCTTTATATGCGGAATCAATTCATTCCAGTTAGGGGTTACATTACCAAAAAAAAGATCTGCTAAAATAATATTACTTCTTGACATTCTCTGACGAGGTGGCAAGTCGGCAATTTGGATCCAGATGGGCCAAAGTTCTTTTCGCAATGTCGACTTCTTAATATTTACACCATCTGAGAAAAGAAGCAAATTGAATAGCAAATCACCCTGGGGTGTCATCTCAACTGGGGGTGACAAAGAACAGTTCAAATCGCTATAGGGGTTTTGCTTGCGAAATTCTGCGTAACTCAAAATTTTATCAAGGTTCCTTTGAACTGTATCACACAGTTGGACAACAAAACTCATCACACAAAATGACTGTCTTGGCGACTTCCGTAAAACACGTACCTCTTGCTGGAACATTTTCTTGTAAAACAGTTGAACACTCGTCCGAAAGTTTGAAATGAGAGCAGAAGAAATCGGTCAGCAAAGATGAATTTCTAACAGTTAAATCACTTCCTACGAACAACATATCGGAAAAATTGTCGACAAGCTCATCTGAATCAACCGAAAACTGAGAGAAACTGTCATTCGCAGTCATCCGTACTGAACATAAATCAAAAATATTTGACAAATAGTTAAAAGATGGAAGTTGAAAAATTTGCTAAGATTTTAAAAGGTCAGACAATTGACTTGAGTTACTAGCGACACTTTCTTCATCTGACGAAGTAACGCAAACAGAACCAGCCACTACGCTATCGCAATCCCCTTCAAATGGGCTGAGGTCTGCAACCAACGATACGTTACCGATGTCGTGGGACGGTGAAGATGAGCTCGACTCACAAAAACTAAGTGGACTAATTGTCAGCTCATTGACTCTTTCTATATCTCTGGCTCTTAGTTTTTGCTTTCTTGTTTTCCTACTTGGTGTTGATATGACTGAAACTTCCCCTTTTAGTTCACAAAGAGCTTCATTTATGATGTCTGACAGAAATAATTGCAATACTTCTTGTAAAATACGGTCCGCCTCAAGCTTTCTGTCATCATTTCTCTTGAGCTCACATGTCTTGCAGAGACAAGAGTTATACTCAAAAAATTCTGGTCCGTACTTCACGAAAAATTCGTCTCCGGGTTTTATTCTTCACTTAAACCTAAGTTGAACGATGCCACAGTCACTGCTAAAATCATACTCACAGTTTGGATTACAATCAGAGTTTACGAACCGTATAGGACCAAGGAGAAGCAACTGCTGGCCAGTTCTTTCCGATGACTTGAGCAAAAGATCCGTTACAACGCCATCGGGAACTGGAGTGACAAAGCCTATTGGATATCGCTTAAAGATTGCTGGTGGCCAAACAATTTCGGTTCCTTCATACAATAGCCTGTAGCCACCATAATTATCGTACCTGATTTTAAAAGATGGCTCAAGTTTTGTGTATGCCAGACATATTGCCTCGAATGTTTATCTAAATCGACAATCACTGCTCAGTTTTCGTTCAAAACTGCTTTCCCTCAATGTTTGAATAGGTTGCATTGCAGGTCGCTCCAGAGTTTCCACAAGTTTTTTCACCGCGAAGGAATCGCACTGTGCCAAAATTGACCAGTCTACTTCTCGTGGTAACATACTTTTTCTTAAAAACTTTAAAATTTGGTCTTCAAAGCTAGTTTGTGTTAAACTTGGGTTGAGAAAAATGAATTGGATGACAAAGAAAAACATTGCGAAACAAACTTTTTGCATCAAATATTATAATACTTGCTAAGCGAAAATGCACGGCAACTAAAGAAAAACAAGTCCAATTAACTCGAGACAACAGTGCAAACAGTAAAACAAGTTTGAAAGGCTAATACAATACACAAAAGAAAACAAACAAACATTAAATCTGTAGGCATTTGATTCTGGTTAATACACGGAGACTTCCAAGGTCTCTTGTGATACTCAGACACTTTAACATGAAAATGGAGTTTTTCTCAGTTTTTCAGAAATATCTCAGATATTAATTATGCTGCTTCGTTCATCTCTTCTGCAACTAAGCCACCAGTTTCGTTTGGCATGTTCTCTTTGTTCTCATTACTTTTACGTTCACTAGAGCGAATCTCGTTGCCTCTATTGTTCAAGCTTGATTTCGCCAATTCGTACATTGGGAACCACTTTTCCTCAAACTTCAGCTTGAAGAGGTCTAAAATAAAAAAAGTGCACAATAAAGAAGGAATTGATTTAATCTGGGGAACCTAAATATCTCGCAAGACAAAACTGTACAGCAACTATCAATTTCTAAGATCCATGCAGATAAATCTATAAAGCGGACCTTTCAGTAGCTCTTTCCTGGTGGGTGAGAAATCTGTCCGAGCCATCATTCCCTTTTTCTTCTTTAATTTAGGAGACAGCATGTGTGTCATGAGTTCCTCTTCCGTCCATAATACTTTGCAGGCATTGCGACCAATAAGTTGGGGGGTTGACCCTCAAACAGTTGCCAAGTCAGAGCCCTTACCTGGACCCTTCGTTATCATCAGTAGCGGTTCACCATTTTCGGGATAATTTTTTGGAGTAGGAAGTAAAACTCCCAACTTGGAAACCTCGGTTGTCAAAAACAATATTTGATCAAAGATGTAAAGCAAAACTTTTAGATCTTTAACACGAAAAAAGAAACGAACATAACCGACTAAACGTCGGAAGAATTGCTCTAGAACAACTTAAGGGAGCTCTAATCAATTGCAGCCTGCTTCAGTCTGGGTGAAGGGAGGGGAGCCTAAATGAGACTAAGAAGTTCAATAGTGGGCTTCAAATAACTACATTAGAGGTTAACATATACCACTAATAAGATTTAATGTTAGAAACGACACCAGTTTTGGCGCAGTTTTCATTTAACTTTTAGTTTTAAATTGCCGCCAATTGGGTTCAGCTGCTTGAAATTGCGATTGAGAGAGAGTTTTAGATCACGCAATCAAGAGCAATTAAACGATAAGGTATAGAAAGTGGAGCCTTATTAAAAGCTAATTGTATAGGAATGGATTTGCTAATTGGACTGGTAATTGAACTTACTAATTGCTTCACTGCATTCGTGAACATCTGTATCTCACGATAGTTTCTGTTGGAAAGTGATTTCAACTCAGGTCGGAGTTCAGTCATACAGTTAACTATTAGTGTTGCCGCCTCCGTTATTTTGTCTGCAGCCATTTTGATCGCATCAGCTGCTTCGCGATCTACATATCGGGTTGCCGACGTGTCCATGTCACCGGGATTTATCGCTTTGCCACGTTTCGCTTTTTTGCTACAACCCGGTGCTGATGAGAGCTGTTTCTTAGACGCATCCTTGTGTTTATTCTCAGCTACTGTTTGGGAATTCTAAATATGAGAGGACCTTTGCTCTTCCTCTTAGTCCTAATAACACTAAATCCCTAAGTAAAATTTCAAAGCTTATTTACCTGGCTTGTTTTAATGGCACTACAATTTGGTTCATCTTGAACAAAGCTCGCCTCCCTGATATCACTGAAATTTTTTGAAACATCCTCAGGATTGAGGACCTCGATTGGCTCGTGTCCGGCATCTTCGACCTCAGCGTCATTTTTGTTCGGCACTAACCCTGTATTTCTTAATTCCTGCGAATCAGACGGCATTTGCAACTTTCGCCTGGCTCGTTGGGAACTCATGTTACCGGACATTAGAACCTGATCAATATCCTCATAAACAGTCAAATAAGGATCATAGCATGGAACTATTGTTACGAAAGTCTTGTTGCCTTCGGCATCTTCAATTTGAACACACGCTTTGCTTAGCCACTTTTCACAAAAGTCCTTGTGTCCCAGCTGTAGAACTCTTACTTTCCAGATATAAGACTTCGTAACTGGATTTTTTTTGTGCCATCGAATATTGACAAAACTTTCAGGCTGTAAAGAAACTATTTCCAATGACGGGCAAAACTTTTAATTTTGAAAAATTTAAACGAAAATACGAAAATGAAAAATTTAAACGAAAATACGACCGCGTGCAGGACCGCGTTACCGCGTGCAGGAACAACGCTACAAGTCTGGTCCTCGAAATAAACCAGCCAAAACAAATTTTTCAGCTGATTTTTTGCGACCTCAATCAATTGTTGTTGAGTCTCGAAAATTGAATAACCAAGTCCACGATTGCTGCAAGTTGGCCGCTGACTTTCTTGGACCAACAAAAATTTGGAATTCTGCTTGAAAGTTTATTCTGGGAGTTTTCAAACGTCTATTTCAGGGCCTGTAGCTTTGATTACTTTTTCTTTACGTGTGCAAACACATCTGATGAAGGTTGATTTGAACCGCAGATGAGTCCAATTCAGTAGTTTCTACAGAGGAAAAAACCGCTCGGTTATCAGAGCCTTTTGGTGTTCACTCAAACAATCAATTTCCAGAAAATCAACAGACCAGAATGAAGAAGTCTTTTTTGAGATAGGTAAGTCAAGTATGAGCAAAACAAGGATCACGCATAAGAACGAAAAAGCTCGTTCAACTAAGAGTGAAAAACGTCATGGACGCAGTTCAATCAAAACAGCATGAACCAATGAAGCAATAATAATAAATACCAAAAAAACAGACAGATAGACATACCAAAAAATAAAATTTCAACGAATGTGATTGGTCGTGCAATTTAAAACACTGTACCTTTATGCGTTCAATTAGCCTAAATTGTACATTGCTTAATGCTTGATTATATTTTCTACCGCATCTGGCCATGCCTCAGTGGCCCGTGGGACTTGATACGAACCTATCACAACCGAACGTGAGACCAGTTTCCCCCAAAAAAGTAATTTTTATATTGCGTTTTATCGCAATTTCTGAGCGTTTTTACGTTAACACGCATATCCTATTCTAAAACATGGAGAACTTATTGAGCAATCAGCCAATCAGAAAACAAAATGTCTATTTTTTCAATTGTGGTTGGCCAGCAGTAAAATTTCTATATTTATATTTTGGTACGTCTGACGTTTTCACTAGCGCCAGCCGCTGTATTAAATGCTACGCTATCTTTGTAAAGCTCTATTTCTCTAGGCACGCAGCCAATATTTTATCAATAATTTATGATAACCTAAAGATAGCACGTGGTATGTTTCAATTACTAACATCCGATGGTACAGTTGCAACAGCAACAGATCGAGCATCTTGGTAACCTTCGTTTTGATCATTGTATTTATACGGCTCCTGCACAACAACTTTTCTTGGGAATTGAGACATAGTGCTCTGATTCAAGTGCTCTGATGCAAGCAAGTACAAGATCTGAAAAGTTTATTAAAACATTTATCCATTTGATCAACATAAATTTGGGAATATTGTTTTCTCAAACTTCCTCTTGATATTCAGTTATCCCACAGCTAATTCAATCCCATTTCACCCCTCACACATCGCCTCCCATAGACGTCCATCGACCCCCCCCCCTTACACGTCCGTCGACCCCCCCCCCCTTACGCGTCCATCGACCCCTCCCCCCCCCCCCCACCTTACACGTCTATCGAGATTTCTTATTAATCTCTGCAACATTTTGTTCACGTTACTGAACCTACATAAACTTTATTCACACCAGCCATCCTGCCTGACACTAATGTCGGGAGAAGAGTTTAGAGGTCGGAGACGGAGGTCGGAGGAGCCGCAATTCAAGGAGCCGCAATTCACGGAGCCGCATTTCAGGGAGCCAAAATTCAAGGTGCCGCAATTCAGAGGGCCGCATTTCAAAATAAATTAAGAGCAAAGATAAGTGCAATTTTAATTCAGAACACGATACGGAATCGGTGCAGTTTCTCATTCAACGTAGCACTTTCTCATTCAATGTATACAGAGCTAACAATACATACATACATCATAAATAACAAAACAAGGAACTTCAAGTTTAAGTAGAGTTTAAATAGTCAATCGACACGAACTTCAAGTTTAAGTAGAGTTTAAATAGTCAATCGACACGAACTTCAAGTTTAAGTAGAGTTTAAATAGTCAATCGACACGAACTTCAAGTTTAAGTAGAGTTTAAATAGTCAATCGACACGAACTTCAAGTTTAAGTAGAGTTAAAATAGTCAATCGACACACGACATTTTGGTCAACTCAACATTGCACCGTTCAGACAAAAGTTTGATTTGGGTTTGATCAAATTGAAAGCAGTCAGTAGAATTTACTAAGGCCATTATTCGTATGTTTGGGACTGTATAATGCAGAGTATAGTTTCTTAATTCTCAACTTGAGTAGTTTCTTCTTGAGGTTAGATAAGAGATTTAGTTGACATAGTAACACAACTCAGATAAGAGATTTAGTTGACATAGTAACACAACTCAGATAAGAGATTTAGTTGACATAGTAACACAACTCAGATAAGAGATTAAGTTGACATAGTAACGCAACTCAGATAAGAGATTTAGTTGACATAGTAACACAACTCAGATAAGAGATTTAGTTGACATAGTAACACAACTCAGACAAGAGATTAAATTGACATGAACTACATAGTAACACAACTCAGCTACATAATAACACAACACACAGGTAGGCTGGAGAATGAAGTAGCAGTAACAATGAAGTGAAAATGAAGTAACAATGAAGTAGTAATGAAAGAAACAATAAATACTAAAACAAGCAACAGACAAACTATAAACAATGAAGACTAATTTGAAAAACACGATGAAGACTCCGACAATTCAATAACTCTGCTCATCTTTGATCTCCGCAAGTTGCAACTAGATGAATCTGTTGCTTGTGTTTCTGTGTTTGGATGTGATCGCATAATATGGCGTTTGATGTTGAACGCATACAGGCTACTGAAATCGCAAAATTTACACACTTCTGGCTCCACACTTTTCTCATGCACCTTCGCCACGTGGCGGTCAGTCATGTACTTGGCGTTTGACTTGTAATCACAGTACCTGCAAACGAACACTTTCTTCTTCGCCACTGAACCTCCTCTCGTACTACTCAATCCCCTCTTTCTGTTAACCTTTGCGACTGGCTTCACTGTTCTCATTAATAACTTACCATGGCACAAGTCAGTTTCAAGATCAATTATTCCCAGATACAATGTATCCTCCGTTATAATTATCGATTGCTCCAATTGAAATTCAAACACAACATCATCGATGGCCATGGTAAACAACAGAAAGGTAAACAAGAGAAGAAAGGTAAACAAAAGAAAGGTACACAAGAGAAGAAACACAAAGCAACAATCAGATCTGAAAAACACAACATATGAAGACCATTGAATCTACTATTCAGACACTAGAAAAAGGTAAACGGAAACAGACTGATAAACACTGGGATTGATACCCCACGGGCGAAGCCCGATGCTTGCCTACGACTTCTACTACTACACCACAACTTATTTTGATATTATTAATTCTGACTCGCACATCGACCTCCGCCTCCGACATCCGCCTCCGCCTCCGACCTCCGCCTCCGACTCCGACCTCCACTTCCGACCGCCGCCTCCGCCTCCGACCTCCGCCTCCGACTCCGACCTCCGCCTCCGACCGCCGCCATAAGCACTACTACACAACAACTTTCTGACTCGCACATCGACTTCCGACCTCCGCCTCCGACCTCCGCCTCCGACCTCCGACCTCCGCCTCCGACCTCCGCCTCCGACCTCGGCCTCCGACCTCCGCCTCCGAGCTCCGATCTCCGCCTCCGCCTCCGACCTCCGACCTCCGCCTCCGACCTCCGACCTCCGCCTCCGACCTCCGCCTCCGTCTCCACTGCAAAGATGTAAATGCACTAATATATGGTATAGTTTGAGCTAGAATAGCTTTTGAGGGTATCGCCATATATTAAAAGTTTTAAGCATGATGTCAGTTATTCGAAATTTTCAAAACTTGCTATGTTCTTTGTATGTACAGTCTGATGATGAGAGAAATGTGAATCATTCTGTGCAGTGTTGACCAAGAATGTAAAAGAGACTGTGAAGAAGAAGGGCAGACTGAGATGTTGCTTAATCGACTCTGGGCAGGCTGGCAAAATTATTTTTACTGCTATTTGTCTGGTACAGTACTGGTTATCATTGAAAGTCAATGCTACAGCGCTGAAACTCACTGTGAGCAAGGTCCGGGCTGGATCAAATAGTCGCCTAGTGGTAAAAAAGAGGCCCTTATCAAACAGTATATTATATGTTGTGACTGCGATACTTGTGAATTAAGCATCTAAACTTTGTTAGCTTAAATTTTTGTTCAAAACTCAGTTGAGAATCATCTGTTTTTCAAAAATTCAACTTTTCAGCCATCTCTGAAACTTTACAAATATTCATAAATAAACAAAAATACACAAGATGTATCCTCTATATGATAGAGACGCCGAGATTGCATTTTTCGAATTTGCTTAAATGACCGCATTGAAAAATGTTAGGAAGAAACTACCTCTCTTCTGCAGCAGTGGGTGCAAAATGTATAACTGAGAAAAGCGTTCAGCGTTTTCAAAAAGAACAATTGAAAAATTAAATTAATAAGGAGGATCGGTAATATGCGTTTGCACCTAATGTTTCGACTCTGCTTAACCAGAATTTTTGCTTAATTATCTACTAAATGAGGAAGAGATACAAAAACTTTCAAAAAATCTCATTTATTGATCAAGAATAATTGGAAAAAAATACATGCCACTCAAATCACTTAGAAAAGTGTATAATGCCACATTAGTGGTTCGACGAGACTTTCCATTATAAATATTACGAAAAAATGCAAACAAATGCAAAACTCATTGTCTATTCTTTGAAACAAAAATTACTTATTAACACAGTCAAGATAGCGTCAAAAACATTCTAAATTAAACAAATATTTTCTAGTTTGTACTTACTTCACTAGAAAAAGCATGGGACCAATCCATGGCGACAATCAGTAACATTTAGAAAAAATGATCAAAACGGCAACGTTAAACAAAAAATGAGTTTATGCTTTTTTTTGAAAAAAAAAATCAAATAATCAAAACAAGAAGCATCGACTGATTACAATCGGAATCTTTTTTCTGCTTTCAAAAAATAGCAATTTTACCAAAACTAGTCTTGTTGTTGCCGTTCGTTCAATAGGAACGCGTAAAAATTTTTAATATTATGCTTTGAGAAAATTTGACTTAAAAAGTCAATATGTAAGAAAAATGATCTATTTTGCTCAATTATCCGGATAAATTAGCAGATAACCGGCAAAATTTTAATTCCAGAACACTCTCAGAGAACGTTCTTTTGGAGGTAACAAAGATTGTGTCACCAGCTTTTAGGTGCGTTAACACGGCAATTTAAAAAAGTTGACTAAAAAGCCTATTTCGCGCCATTTTTGACGAAGAAAATGCAGTTTTTGAGAAATTTTTAGCAATAATTTTAGCCAAAGTTTAGATCAAACAGTTCAACAACAGTCTTCTGTTTTAGAGATGAAATTAACGATGCCCTTCTTACAATTTTAACATTTTTGGCATCATTGCAAAGAAAAAAAAGAAAACGAAAAATGTGAAGAGTAACAACGAAAAACAGTCAAATTTTTTTTGTTTTATATTCAACGCTAGACGGGCCTTCTAATGATACTACTCACAATCCAGTCCCATGAATATATCGATCGGCCAAAACTGAGTGAACAAAAAAACCGTTTGAGAATATAGTCCCCTTTTAGAATTGCAAACTTGATTGCAAACTTCAAGGATCAATACAAGCGTTGTATTTTTGTTTAAAAAAGGTCGTTTATTGAGAATAGGGAAAGGGACATTTGTCTCGTTTTTATCCTTAAAAAATGAATCAAATTGCCAAAAAGAGCAGAACGTTGCCGAAAATGTTGAAACCCAAAAATTTGTTTGCCTTAAACTTCAGTGTGAATATTTTTCAAAAATTTATCATTAGCATGAAATACAATTCAAAAAAATACAAAATCTGACAAAGAAAGCAACTAAAATATTGTTCAAAAAAATCTGTCGGGACAATTTAAGCCAAGATCAATTGGCCTTTAGAAACTAATTCAAGTTGATTTAAAATTTTTGAATATTTATCTAGAGAACTTGAAAAACAATACAAAACATCTCTTACACTATATGATTCACCTTTAATACCGATGCACTTTTGTTAAACCAGTATACAAATAATTCTCAAAAAGTTTTGAATAGAAACTCTTTTTACGTAATCCAAAAGTTTTTGTTTGTAGTGTTCTTATCCAAGTGTGAAACATTTTTGTGCATTCCCGGAGTGGAAAAGACGAGGTAAATATAGGAAAAAAACGGGAAATGCTGAAAAAAATTGAAAAAAATGCCGCAGAAACGAATGAGAAAGAAGAACAAAATCACATCTGAATTCTTAATTCATCTTAGCAAAAGTTGTTCTGAGTTAAGGTGGAAAGGGCATATTTTTACTGAGCAGATAAAGTTTATTTATATAATAGTTTTTTGAGCATGAAACAAGGCGAAATAAATGTAAGATTTGAAGTATTTCTTAAAAAATAAAGAAATGAGTAGAACGGGTCGTGATCTTGCACGTTAAGTGGTATAAAAAGACTGTGCTATAGACCCAAATAAGTTATAAAAATACTTCACTTCGACGTCTCGACTTTAACGAGCTGCTGGATTTTTACTCGGTCAAAAATTTATTGCTCAACCCTTTTATTGTCAAATCATGAGATGAGAAAAAGTTTTTGCTTGATAATGTTTCTTTGCCTCAAAAATGGTCTTTTTTGCTCACTTATGCTTGTAACGTACCCAGCAAAATCAATGTTAATTTCCTTTTTTTAAAAAAACGGTTTTTCATTGTTTTGAAGCGGAAAACAACTTAAAACTTGATAGGAAGCAGATATGGCAACATAATTCAACTACAACAGCTGATTTATTTTAAGAATTCTAAGAATTCTGCAAATTTCTTTAAGTTTTATGGGTTTCCCTGGGGTTTTTTAAGTTGAAATACTTATTATACGACAAATTTATTTCCCACAAATACAATTTTTGAGTCATTTCATATCCCGAGGTCTAAACCTGGGAACAAGCGGTTTTCCGTCGTCGATTATGGTTTAAAATTAGCAACCCAATTATTATTATTTTTCAAAACACAGGGTAAAAATCGGGCCGATTAAATGTATGTTTTCGGAGATTTCTAGCGCATGTCTCTCGTGGTCTCGAGCACGAGTAACAAGAATTTTATTATTTTAACAATTGAATTCAAAATGGCCTAATTGTACAAAATTTCACAGGTAGTTATAATCCGTATCAGTATGAAAATTTACAGATCCGTCTAGATATAGATAAACTGATATGTGTTAATTTACACCTAAGTTGTGAACAAGTTTTTCCCACCGTATATGGCATATACTAGTGCAGTTTTTTGCACTTAACACATTCCCTACCTGAGAACATGTCATTGCTATCTACTGGGAGGGTCAGAGAGTTGGTTACTGATCGTGTTTGGTGGTGGGAAGGTCAAATCTATCTCACAAAATTATGGTTAATGTACATTGATAAACTTGTGGTATGAACAAATTTGAATCGACGATTCGGTTCAAATTAGAAGCCATTATTCAATTTCACTTCACCAAACATCAGGTAAGAAAGTTTTCTTTATATATCGAAGTTTTAACTTAAGTTGCTAAATTCGCTACTTCTCGATATATCACATCCTCCCTCCTTTTTTAAGCAAGTTTGTAGGAATAGCTTCTCCAAATCTTTCTGGTTGTTTTTTTTTCTGCTTGAAGTTCTCGTGGCCAATGAAGATTGTTTCCCTTCAACTACTGAGGTTTCTTCAGTAGGGTTGGGTGATGCCACGTCTATGTCGTCCCTACTGCTCTCAGACTGTGAGTCAGTAGATTCGGTCTTGATGTCGTCAGGTTCCAACCGTGCAATTTGGTTGTGACTAACAAGAACTGTCTGGTTTGAATTCTCCGGCTGAATGAACAAAGTGTTCATTCTTTTACAGATAATGAAAGTAGCTGGAACCGTTGGTGAACTGTTCGTCGGTTTGAAGAAGACTCGTTCACACAGATCAGAATCAGTGACTGCTGGAAGTCTTACTTTGCGTCCCATTAGCAGTTCTACAAAAGTTTTGCCACGCGTCTTGGAAACGCTCCGATGTGTCATCAAAGGCCGCTGTAGGAAAGCGTCAAATGACACATTCAGATTTGGACTCGAGGCTAGAATAGCCCGTTTCACTGTTTGGAACGCTCGTTCAGCAATCCCATTTGCTCCTGGATGGTAGATGGGAGATTCAATCTTTTTAATCGCCAGTGATTCACGCTAATGCTTTAGGCCACTGCTCACAAACTCGGGACCATTGTCTGATACTAATGTTCTTGGTATCCCAAATCTTGCAAAGATTTGACTCAAGTACACCTTCACTGTTTGTGAGGTTCTATTTCCCGCAGAGAAGGCTTCTATCCAACCTGATCCCGCGTCTACTATCACTAGGATATTACATTGATCCTTAACGTAGACCCAGTGCATGTGGAGTCTTTCCCAAACTTCAGCTTCCGGGCAAGTAGATACTGTTTTCCCAAGGCTAGGCCTGTTTTCTTGGCATTCCTTACATTTACTAACATATCGAAGAACGTCTTGACTGATGTCGGGCCACCAAGCCATCATTCGAACTGCTGTTTCAGTTGCTTTTTTGCCTGGGTGAGTCTCATGAGCTTTGGCCATCACCATGGGTCTTTGTTTGGGTGAAATGAAAGGCACAACTCCTCGAAAGATGATTCCATTGTGAATGGTAAAGGCGTCTTTTTGTTGTTCATATCCATTCTCTGCTTCTGATTACTGTTTCCAGATGCCGATTTTTATTCGTTTGATGACATCTTGAAAGAGTCGATTCGATCCCAGCTCAGTTTTGGTGTCTGACTGGGTCACCAGCTCGGATTGGACGAAGTAGATATTGTCAAGAGCAAAGCAGACTCGATCATTGTCATCGTCATCATCAAAATCTAGTCTGCTCAGAGCATCAGCGTGGGGGATCTGTTCTCCGGGTGTATACATCAATTCGAAGTCAAATCCCATCAGCGCTATCGCCCATTGTGTAATTCTTGCTGATGCTGTTTTTGGAATTTCTTCGTCTGGGGCGAAGAGATATTTGAGAGGTTTGTGGTCAGTATGTAGAGTGAACCTTCTTCCGAGTAGGAATTGTTTCAAACTTGTGACCACAAAGACGATTGCAAGTGCCTCTCGCTCAATATTGGAGTAATTTTTTCGGCTTGTGACAACTTCATCGATATGTAGATCACAGGATGTCCTTCTTGTGAGAGTATCCCGCCTATAGCTTTCTCTGAGGCGTCTGTTGTCACGGTTGTTTCCTTCGTCCAGCTGTAGTTGTACAAGAGGGTTAGCACATAACTCGTTTTCGATGTTTTCAAAAGCATTTTGCTCTTCCTTGTCCCATCTAAATTCATCTTTTCGAATTTCCTTTAGGGGTAGCTTTTTGGTTGCAAAATCCGGTATCATTCGACCATAAAAATTTGCTAAGCCGAAAAAAGACACGAGTTGTTTCATATTTGATGGCGGTTTTGCATTTTTGATTTTCTCAACATGTTTAGGATCGGGTGCTATTCCTTCTTTGGAAACAGAGTAACCAAGAAAACTTACGCTTGAAACTGGTTTTGAGTTGGATTTCTTCTCATTGATGGTGAAGTTTTTTTCACGTAGCCGACTCTTGACTGCAAGCATTCGTTTCTCGTATTGATCCTTTGTTGTTCCATATACCAGAACGTCGTCCTGGAATATGACCACACCCTTGATTCCCTTGAGAGTTGACTCAATGCAATTCTGGGAGATTGATGAAGAGTTCTTTAGGCCCTGAGGAAGCCTGCACATCTTGAACAATCCTTGCGATGTGTTGATTGTGCATATTTCTTTTGCATCCTCGTCCAGCTGAGTTTGATAATATGCATCCGATAAGTCAATTTTTCCAAAGTAAGAGGCCCCATGGAGATTATGGAAAAAGGTCTCCGTGCGTGGGATTGGATAGTCCTCGTCCATAACTTTGCCATTGATGCGAACTTTGATGTCCACGCATAGTCTCAGAGCTCCATTTTTCTTCCGCTGCCACACTACTGGTGATGCATTTGTGACCCCACCAGGTTGTACTGGCTCCAGGATGCCCTGTCGCACCATTGTCTCAAGCTTCTCTTTGACCCTGTGTTGGAGAGGTAGAGGTATCTTTCTGGCTCTGCAGAACATTGGCTGTGATCCCAGTATGAGTTTCACATGCGCTTTGTATCCTTTGATTGCAGGTAGTCTTTCATCACTCACTGCATTGATGCCTTCTTAGGGTAGTATGTCTCTCCCAAGTAGCCCAAATTTTTTGTCGGATTGCACAACTGCTAGTTGTTGTTGCCTATACTTGCTTCCGTTCCACTCAACATCACAAGTCAATGATCCCAGAAGCGTCAATTGATGACCATCATAGGCCTCAAGACGTCTGACTTTCCCATTTAACTGAGGTTTACCAAGCTCAGTCCAGATTAAGGTTGATATCACGGGGTTATCAGCACCGGTATCAACTTGCATTTTTATTTTATGGTCTTTTACTGTAATGTACTCCAATGTCACCGACATGTTAAACACGTTTTCCCGTGTATAGTACATTCCCAACTCCATTTCGGATGATGTTTGACCAGGCAACTTACCCTCTTCCTCGCAGAAGTTGTTGCGCTGGTCAGACTTACCTGACTTAGGCTGGGTTTTACTTCTGCACATTTTTGAAAAGTGCTCCACCTTTTCACAGGTGTTACATTTCTTGTTCAAGGCCGGACACGGCTTGCTGCTTTGTGGCTTACCTCCACATCTATTACACAAGTTACCATTGCCTTTATTACCAGTGAACTTTTCGCTAGGTTTTCTGAAGGTCTTTTTGAAGTTGTATCCCACTTCTTCTTTTATTACAAATGGTCTATTACCTATTGAGGAACTCGCAAAAACCATTGCTTGACTTCTGAACTGTAAGTTTTCTGTCATTTCCGACAGAGACATCGTTGGCGTAGTTTTAATGCCGTCTAATAGTCTTAATTTGGCCTCAGGGTCTCTCAAACCTGAGATAAATTTTATTGTCACCAAATCTTCCTCAGGGTTGGTTACTGTTTTAAGTTTTCGAAGTCACAATAACGTGCTTTTTCTCTGAAGCGCTAGAAAATCGTCGTCAGATTCTCCAATGCTTTGGACAACGGACAGAAATTTAGCCCTTTCTGCCGTTACTACTCTCTCCTTAGGTGAAATAGAGTTTTGAATAGCTAGTCTGATCTCTAAAAAAAGAGTGTCTAACAATTTTTTAGGGCTCATAAGGCTCCTAAGTTTAAGAAGTGCGTCCTGGCCGCATATACTAAGAAAGAGATTTGTTACCTGTAGGTCCACGATCATACCGTCGTTGTTGACTTTATCTTCTTTCTTCTCTGCGCGACATTTCGCCACAAAAGACATGACCCACGCAGTACAGGATTCAGCATTCTGCAGATCCAAGGTTTGTCGGTCGTTTGGTGATTTGGACACCATTGTTGTGGTCTCGAGCACGAGTGACAAGAATTTTATTATTTTAATAATTGAATTCAAAATGGCCTAAATGTACAAAATTTCACAGGTATTTATAATCCGTATCAGTATGAAAATTTACAGATCCGTCTAGATAAAGATAAACTGATATGTGTTAATTTACACATTAGTTGTGAACAAGTCTTTCCCCTTGCCGTATATGGCAAGTACTACCTTATATGGCAAGTACTTAACACATTGTTCTCCCTACCTGAGAACATGTTATTGCTATCTACTGGGAGGGTCGGAGAGTTGGTTACTGATCGTGTTTGGTGGTTGGAAGGTCGAATCTATCTCACAAATTGATGGTTTATGTACATTGATAAACTTGTGGTATGAACAAATTTGAATCGACGATTCGGTTCAAATTAGAAGCCATTATTCAATTTTACTTCACCAAACATCAGGTAAGAAAGTTTTCTTTATATATCGAAGTTTTAACTTAAGTTGCTAAGTTCCCTACTTCTCGATATATCACATGTCTCCATCGTACATTTTCATTTCATGTTATTGTGATTTTGCAATTTTACCATCTAATGGATTGGATGGATGCATAATTAGTTCTTTTGTTAGGAAGACAACATTAGGGAAAGAGTTGAGCATAGAGATGGGAAGGGGAGCTGATCGGGGGAGGGGGAGGGGGGAGGGGGTTTGGTAGGATGCGATGAGATGCAATTAATTTATTTGTGGATTTGCCTCTTCATCTCAAGTATCCAATTAATCTTTAGAGGAAGGATGTCATTAGTAAGAGCGGAATGAAATGAGGGGAAAGATTAGACCTTCCTCCCTCTCTTTCTGTCTTTTCAATCTCTCACGTTCTCACGGATGACAAAACACAGAACATAGCGAGAGAGAGAGATAGAGAGAGTCCGCAACAACTATCGCTGAATTAGCCGATTGAAAGGGGGTGGGTTGCCTACAACCGAAAAATCAAAAACTGAGAATTTAAGCCGACAACTCGACCAATTGCAGTGGTTGGACAAACTATTGATATTTCAACCAGATATTTAACCTAATCGTACACAAGTGGTTATCTTGCAAGATCTTGAAAGATTCAGGCAGAATTTTGCAAGATAGTACGTATCCTCTTGAAATAAGATTCTCTTCAAAAATAAAGCAAGATCTTGCGCAATGACCATCTGATCACGACAAGGGAGGTATGTCAACCAATCAGAATTCAGCGTCGTCTAAATTTCTAATTTTTTTTTCTAGTCGGCTGAACGCCCTGTCGGCCAATATTCATTGATCGGACCACAACAAAACAAAGAGAATAGTAAATGATGATACATATAATGAATAATGAGATTATTCCTTCCTTCTGGTTTCCGACACTTTAATTCCGCTTTTTAATTAGCGCTTTACAATTTAACTCTATCTGCTCTTTCAATTAATCTATATCCATCTCTTCGTAGAACATCTTTGCAAACCACAGCTAAAAACGGAAAAGAAACGAATGAAAAGTTGTTTACGATGTCTCCTCTCTCGCTCTATTAAAACGACTGAAAATTAGTTTAATTAACCGAACAAATGTTATTAAAATAAATGTTAAAATTCTGCTGCAATAATATTTTTGGAATGATCGATTAATCGGTATAGAAAGAATAGTTTAATTAGTTTAATGGCCGTATAATAAAAACAGCTAATGAATTTTTAGTAAATATAATTGGTTGTCACAAGGAAAATCATTTCAGCTTTGTTGGTTTTTAAGGAAAACAAAGCTTTGGTATTGTCGGTTCAAAAAAAATTCCAGCAGCCTAAAAATATGAAAGTGAATTTGCAATGGAAATTTTAATTATATTGAACAAGTTCGTAGAACAGTCGGAAACTAAAGTAAAGCGCTGAAAAGAAATTTATTTCTCACCCCAAAGCGCTCGCTTCCCTTAGAGGTGAGTGAAGTCAAAGCAGTGAATTTTGTGAGAAATGTGGCCAATTCCACTGTGAGATATTTTGTGTTCATCCCACAAAACGCATTCTAAAAGTTTTCTAAAAACTAGTCCGAAGAAGAAGTGTCTTGGATTAAATGAAAGCAGATTTTTTCAAAAAGAAATGTGATTAATCAACTTGTTTGCCATTTCTTAGATTTTTTGGATTTATTTGGATTCAGTTTGGATACTTTCGTTTGCGGGGAAACCAGATCATCCCCCTCTATAATAAAAAAAAACTCTTATGGGATGCCGTTTTTGGAAACTTGTGTCCTTTCTAAAAAGCACTATAATTTCAATATATATATATATATATATATATATATATATATATATATATATATACCAAAATAAATCATCTCTGTGCGGTTAATATTGTCCCAACTAAAGATGGACCCGTAGCAAATCAAAATTAGAGTAGGGTGAATTCCTGGAGGGTCAGGAAAATGTATAATGTAGAAACATGAATGTTTTCTTCGTTGTGTAAAAACTCTGAGATAAATATAACTTTTCTCTTATTCAATTACTTTGGAAGATTTTTCGGTCCTTTTTTGATTTCTTCCATGCGTCCTCTCATTTTTTTTCAATTAATGAAATTAAAAAATACATTCAGATGCAAAAAACTTACAGAAAGCTTTTGTCAATTCATCATGATTTGCGTACAAAAACTCAACGAGTAATATCGTACCAAATCCCCTTCCCCGCAGAAGTTGGGGGAGTTCCACATTTTAGTTTTCCAATACAAATCGAAGGTTAAAATTTCGCTGTTTATAAGCCTACGGAAAATATTCTCACCCAAAAGTAGATAGGAAAACAACCCATGGAAAAAAACCCCAAGGAAAAAAAACCCTTCCACGGAAAAAAAACACTTGACTGTCAAAGAGATGTAAAATCAATCAAAATAAATCAAATGAATTATATTCTACCACAATTACAGATAAAAAGCAAATGCTTGATTTTGTTGCAATCATGTCACACTAACTGGATTAAGATAACAACATGATTGCTGTGCATTGCATGTAACATCACGTAAAAAACGCAGCACGTAAAAAAACGTTGAATGAAAACCAGCCAAATAAGCTTCAAAATATGGTCTGTTCAGTATATCCACCACATAAACTCTCCCTATTACCTGAACGGTGGTTGTCCCCTCTCCCGCCGTCGCGAAAGAGACAGCATCACGACTGTTGTTAGGTATCATAGCACGGAGGATGCGTTGTTAACCTTTTAAGCACTGTCCCTTGTTGACTGCCGATAGGAAGCACAAATATGATAGAAAAAAATGTGGTTTAGCCGGTACTATTCTGAGTGATCTTTTAATCCGGGGTAGGTTTCTAGGGAGCCTCACTTCTTTTATCCCCCATTTTTCTCAGTGTTAACATCATCTTTTATAGAGGCCTGAAAACGAACTCCTTGAAAAAAACCGACTGAATCATATCCCATTGGTGACACTGAAATGCATGATTTATAAAGTTAAAGCGTTAATACGTAATGCAGAACGTGAAAAGAGCGTGAATTTTTAAGCGTGTGTGTTTAATTTTTTGCGTTGATGTCTTCATTTAAATCTTTTTGTCTTTCTTTAAATGATTACATGGGTTTTTTTTCGTGGGGGATTATTTCCGTGGGTTTGTTTCCGTGGGGTGAATTTCCTGATATCAACAGGTGGGGGCGCTTTCAGTGGGGGTTTATTTCTTATACCCAAGATTTTACTGCTTTACGTTTTTGTGCCTTTTGTATTGGGATCTTCTCTCACGAGTTTTCTATATACATTTTGCTTTTATTCATTTGTTATAAATTTTCAGTCACGTTCCATCATAAATTTTCCATAATTTTGTTTGTTGTATATTAATTCCCGATGATATATTGGGCTAGATAATAAAACTAGTACAGCATTGATAAAGTAGTCTTTGATAAATTCGACAGGTCGCGGCAGAGAGCTAAAAATGTGCTAAAAAACTCCTGACTGTATTTTATGACACTTAAATAATTTTAGTTAATATGTTAAACATTTCATTATTAGCTAAAGTTGCAGTTTTTTACGGATGTACTATGAAACTGCTAGTTCGTATAGTAAGTTAGAAACATTATGTAACTTCCAGTTTGTTAAAAGTCTATTCGTTATTAATGTAAAACTCTGGTAGTACTAATTGATTTCCGCATTTTCCAACTTCTGCTATGATAATTTGTATTTGTTGTCTCAAAAAAGTCAACAAGCATCTTTGTGATCTACTTGATAAACACACCATCAATTAAACAGTGGTCTGAAAGCTTTTAAATAACAACATCAGTTGAAATAAGAATTAACCAAAAGATCTTTAAAAAAACAACAAAGAGGTTCGGTAGTGTGCGCTTGCACATAATGTTCAGACATGGCAAACCCACAATTGTGATTCTTTGATTTAATAGTCTTCCAAAAGAGGAAGAGATGGAAAACTTTTTAAAACAACATTTATCTCAAAAATAATTGGTGAATGAATAAAAAATGCTTTAAAATCAAACCATTACACAAATTAGACACTGCCGTTCTAGAAGGCCGATGAGATCTGCCTTTAAAAAGCTGCAAATCAAGACAACTAAAAACAAATAATGAGTACGACCAAAACTCAATATATATTTTTTAAAAACACTTAACAATGTCAAATTAGCATCACCTAACAAGAACATTGAACATGAACAAATTAACTTGTAAATCAGAAAACAACACGTGGGACCTGCCCTTAATGAGATTGGGTAATAAGTAGACAAAAAGAACAAAAACCAGCAATTTCTTAAAGAAAATACATTTATAATTTTTTGAAAAACAAACAGAAAATTTCTAACTCACGAGAAGCATTAGCTATCAACTAAAATCATTAAATAGTTTCATTTAAATTTCGAAGAGAAGCAATTGGGACACCTCACTTTGTAAAGATATGTCTTACGACTAATAAAAGAGCATCGAATACTGAAAACACTGAAAAAATTGGTGACAAATTGCAAAAAACATCAGTGTGCATGCCAATGAAAGTCTAAGCTATTATCTAAAATAAAAAATACACCTGCATTCAACGCTAGAGGGACATGTAGTTAGATAGATAATTTAACAAAACGCCAAAGTATAATAAAACTCAAATACCGGAAAAACTTTCCGAATCACAACAGTTTTTATGAAAGCTCGTAAAATCAAAGACAGAAAAAAATTATTTTAGCATGAAAGCGATATTTAAGAAAAATCCATTCAATCTCATCAAAAGAAGATTCAACCTGTCGATGATGAACCCAAGGTAAAAAAAAGAAAAAAGAAAATTAGCAGGAAAAATTCGAAAAAACACTGATATTTCCTAAATCAAACAACTTTTAAGTCATGAAAACCATTAATTATGAACTAAAAGCATTAAAAAATTCGTACTTCATGAGAGCTGTCGTTATCCAGAATATATCAAAGGACAACAAAAAGAGCGACAAATATTGAAAAAAGTTCAAGTAAACTTTGCGAGAAAACAGTGTCGAAGACGTTAAAACCATAACGGTTTCATTAATCTTTAAATTAGCTTCCTTTTAATATCATTGTTGCCATTGCTGTGATATTTGATCTGTCATTAACTTGATATTGTGACAAGACAGTAAAAACAAGAGTACAGTATTCAAAAACTTGATAAAGGTTCAAAAATAAAACAATACAAATATTCTTAGTTTCAAAGCATTTTTGAAAACGTAAAGGGTCGTAACAACAATTCTTTTTCAATAGAAAATGATTCAACTTCTCTACTAGAGTTGAGCCACAAGTTGAAAGAACTTAAAAATAAGTCAAAATCTCAGAAGGCCACTTTTTTGCAAAAAGATATTTCTGTAAGTCAACGGGGCCTAATTTGTACGTTAAACAATCTGTCGATAACTAAAATAAAACCATTCTGGCAAACAGCATTCCGGTAATTAGCTTATAAGAAACAAAAAGCAAAAAATATTTTAAAAAATAAAGAAAGAAACATTGAAATACACAATTCGAATCCCGGAATAGACCAAAACTAGCCTTGTTATTGCTGTCGTACTTTAGAAACAGATAATTACTCCGAATTTTAGTAAATTAGAAATTTTGACTGACAAAAACCAATTTATCAAAATGAATTGATAAAATTTTGACAATTATCAGGATAAATTGAATAAAAACAGTCTAATATTTAATTCACGAACTTCTTGATAGAAAAAAAAATAAAACTAGTTGTTTTTGGAGTTTGACAAGATTGTGTCGGCAATTTTTATGTCTGAACTTCCGGCTAATTTCAACGAAATGGGCTATAGAAATGCATTTTTGATGAAAAAAAGCTGAATTTCGATAGAAAAACTGATTTTTGATGGAAAAACGGCTGAAAGCTGATAAATTGGTCAAATGTCCAAAATAAAAAAAATGAGGAATCTAATTCTCAAAGCCTGAAAAAAATTTATCAAACCGCTAAATTTGTGTCAGTAAAACATGTTCCTACCACTCTGCTAAAGCTGAGCTAAAATCTGAAAGAAATTAAATTAAATTATTAGATTTAGAAAAATTTTTAGATTTGCAATTAATATTGTCTGATTGTCATCAAAACAACAAGCTTTCAACTAAAAAGTCTAAATAGACAAAAGTTGAGCTCAAGCAATGGCGCCTAATATGTAGATTTAAAAAATTGTTGGTAATTGAACAATAAAATAAAATCATTTCAGTGTCACAGCACTCATTTAAATATACCTTAAAGAAACAGAAAGCAAAAATCATTTTGAAAAGGTAATTAAAAAATCATTTAAATATAAAAATCGAGCCCACGATTAGAACAAAAAGAGCATTATTATTGTTGTCGTACTTTAGAAACAAGTAGTTTTTCCTAGTATTTGTGAACTTGAAAATTTGACGAACAAAAGTCGATATATCAAAAACATTTGATGGAATTTTGATAGTTATCGAGTTAAATTGGATAAAAAACTGGACGATTTTTAGATTCACAGCCTTTTGATAGTAAAAAAGTAAAACTAGTCGTTTTGGGAGTTGAAAAAGATTGTGTCAACGGTTTTTACGTTCGCACTTCCGGCGAATTTATACAAATTGTGCTGTAGAATTGCATTTTAATGGAAAAAAGGCTGAATTTTGAAATTTTAGCGTAAATTTTAGCAATTATTTTGGATGAAATACAAAATGTGCTGTAGAATTGCATTTTAATGGAAAGGAGAGCTTTATAAATTTTGTGAGATGCAGGAGATCATAATACTGCAATATGTTTTGCCAAATGTTTATTCACCATTAGGATAATTTATGTTTTAATTTTGCTAGCATGGTCTTAGCAGAGGAAAATTAAGTTGTTTTTGTTTTTGGTCTCTTTTTTTCAACTTTAAGACTGTTTGAATCGTTTGATAAGTACCCTAATTGAATTTTTTTTCAAAAAATTGTTTCGTTCTAAAGCAGCTTTATTTGAAAAAAAAGTTAACACAAAGTTAAAAGAGAACACTTGTAAGCTAGTCTCAATGTATTCTTAGGGCCCAACACTATTTGAGACAGACATTACAAGTAGGAACTTCTTCTTAAGTTTATATTGTTTCTCATCTAACGAAAAGGCTTCCCATACCTAATGCTTAGTAAAATTCGGTACTGAGCTAAAACGAAATTCAGAATGTTATCTTTAAAAATTAAACGCATTCATTTCAAATTTGCCCTGAATTTGTTTTTTGATTCAGACTTTGATTTTTCTCTTATTCAGACTCTGAAATAGTCTCTGATTTTTCTCTGAATTAGGGAAATTTCAAAACTAAGTTTGTGAGCCAAGGTTTACTTTGCCTTTGCTTTCATTTTCAGGTCCTTAAAAAGTAAAATCATACATATTCCAGTAGAAGTTGAAGAAATTGAAGAAATATATGCTGGTGGAAATTTTCTCAAGTCAAGTCAAAACTAACACTTTGAGATTTTCAATTGTGTGATTTTACACTCATCCTTTTTCATTCAAGGCTGGATGCCAGCAGCGAAGGAGTTACTGACATAAACTATAGGTAAATTTTTATAGCATGATAAAAAAAACAATGCCAGCACAGTTTTTCCAAAACAAAAACAATAATTTTACAAAGAAAGCTCGTTTTTTTGAAAGCTCGTAAAATCAAAGACAGCAAACAATTATTTTAGCATTTAAGCGATATATAAGAAAAGTGCATTCAATCTCATGAAAAGAAGATTCAACCTATCGTTGATGAACCTAAGGTAGAAAAAGAAAAAAGAAAATTAGCGGGAAAAAATCGAAAAAACACTGATAATTCCTAAATCAATTAAATTATAAGTCATGAAAACCATCAATTATGGACTAAAAACCTTAAAAAATTCGTAATTCATGAGAGCTGTCGTTATCCAGAATATATCATACGACAACAAAAAGAGCGACAAATATTGACAAAACCTCAATTAAACATTGCGGGAAAACAGTGTCGAAGACGTTAAAACCATAGCGTTTTCATTAATCTTTAAATTAGTTTTCTTTCAAGATCATTGTTGCCATTGTTGTGATATTTGTTCTGCCATTAACTTGATATTGTGACAAGACAGTAAAGTCAAGAGTACAAATTTCAAAAACTTGATAAATGTTCAAAAATGAAACAATAGAAATTTTCTTAGTTTCAAAGCATTTCTGAAAACGTAAAGGATCGTAACAACAAGTTTTTTTCAATAGAAAATTATTCAACCTCACTATTAGAGTTGAGCCACAAGTTGGAAGAAATTAGATAAAAACAAGTCAAAATCTCAGAAGGCCACTTTTTTCAAATAAGAGTTTCTGAAAGTCATCAAAACACAAGCTTCCAACTAAGAAATCTAAATAGAATAACATTTAGCTTAAGCAACGGCGCCTAATTCGTACGTTAAACAATCCGTCGAAAAGCCTTCCCATACCTAATGCTTAGTAAAATTCGGTACTGAGCTAAAACGAAATTCAGAATGTTATCTTTAAAAATTAAACGCATTCATTGCAAATTTGCCCTGAATTTGTTTTTTGATTCAGACTTTGATTTTTCTCTTATTCAGTCTCTGAAATAGTCTCTGATTTTTCTCTGAATTAGGGAAAATTCAAAACTAAGTTTGTGAGCCAAGGTTGACTTTGCCTTTGCTTTCATTTTCAGGTCCTTAAAAAGTAAAATCATACATATTCCAGTAGAAGTTGAAGAAATTGAAGAAATATATGCTGGTGGAAATTTTCTCAAGTCAAGTCAAAACTAACACTTTGAGATTTTCAATTGTGTGATTTTACACTCATCCTTTTTCATTCCAGGCTGGATGCCAGCAGCGAAGGAGTTACTGACATAAACTATAGGTAAATTTTTATAGCATGATAAAAAAAACAATGCCAGCACAGTTTTTCCAAAACAAAAACAAAAATTTTACAAAGAAAGCTCGTTTTTTTGAAAGCTCGTAAAATCAAAGACAGCAAACAATTATTTTAGCATTAAAGCGATATATAAGAAATGTGCATTCAATCTCACGAAAAGAAGATTCAACCTATCGTTGATGAACCTAAGGTAGAAAAAGAAAAAAGAAAATTAGCGGGAAAAGTTCGAAAAAACGCTGATAATTCCTAAATCAAATAAGTTATAAGTCATGAAAACCATCAATTATGGACTAAAAGCCTTAAAAAATTCGTAATTCATGAGAGCTGTCGTTATCCAGAATATATCATACGACAACAAAAAGAGCGACAAATATTGACAAAACCTCAATTAAACATTGCGAGAAAACAGTGTCGAAGACGTTAAAACCATAGCGTTTTCATTAATCTTTAAATTAGTTTCCTTTCAAGATCATTGTTGCCATTGTTGTGATATTTGTTCTGCCATTAACTTGATATTGTGACAAGACAGTAAAGTCAAGAGTACAAATTTCAAAAACTTGATAAATGTTCAAAAATGAAACAATAGAAATTTTCTTAGTTTCAAAGCCTTTCTGAAAACGTAAAGGATCGTAACAACAAGTTGTTTTCAATAGAAAATTATTCAACCTCACTATTAGAGTTGAGCCACAAGTTGGAAGAAATTAGATAAAAACAAGTCAAAATCTCAGAAGACCACTTTTTTCAAATAAAAGTTTCTGAAAGTCATCAAAACACAAGCTTCCAACTAAGAAATCTAAATAGAATAACATTTAGCTTAAGCAACGGCGCCTAATTAGTACGTTAAACAATCCGTCGGTAACTAAAATAAAATCATTCTGGCAAACAGCATTCTGGTATTTAGCTTATAAGAAAGAAAAAGCAAAAAATGTTTTAAAAAATAAAGATTGAAATACAGAATTCGAATCACTGAATAGACCAAAACTAGCCTTTTTATTGCTGTCGTACTTTAGAAACAGATATATATTCCGAATTTTAACAAATTAGAAATTTTGACTAACAAAAGTCAATATATCAAAATGAGATGAAATTTTGACAATTATCAAGATAAATTGAATATAAACTGTCCAATATTTAGTTCAAGAACTTCTTGATAGAAAAAAAATAAAACTAGTTGTTTTTGAAGTTTGACAAGATCGTGTCGGCAATTTTTCTGTCTCTACTTCCGGCTAATTTAAACGAAATGTGCTATAGAAATGTATTTTTGATGAAAAAAAGCTGAACTTCGATAGAAAAACTGATTTTTGATGGAAAAACGGCTGAAAGCTGAAAAATTGGGCTAATATCAAAAATTTAAAAAATGAGAAATCTAAATCATAAATCCTGAAAACCAATTACCAAACCGCTAAATTTGTGTCAATAAAACATGTTCCTACATCTCTGCTAAAGCTGAGCTCAAATCTGAAAGAAATTATATAAAATTATGTCAAAGTTTTGGAAATTTTTTTTAGATTTGCAATTCAATTTTTCTGATTTTCATCAAACAACAAGCTTTCAAATAAAAAGTCTAAATAGATAAAATTTTAGCTCGAGTAATGGGGCCTAATATGTAGATTAATAAATTTGTTGGTAAATGAACAATAAAATAAAATCATTTCAGTGTCACAGCACTCCGTTAATGACCATAAAGAAACAGAAAGCAAAAAACATTTTGAAAAAGTAATTAAAAAATCATTTAAATATAAAAATCGAGCCCACGATTAGAACAAAAACAGCTTTGCTATTGTTGTCGTGCTTTAGAAACAAGTAGTTTTTCCTAGTGTTTGTGAACTAGAAAATTTGACGAACAAAAGTCAATATATCAAAAATATTTGATGGAATTTTGATAGTTATCGAGTTAAATTGGATAAAAAACTGGACGATTTTTAGATTCACAGCCTTTTGATAGTAAAAAAGTAAAACTAGTCGTTTTATGGAGTTGAAAAAGATTGTGTCAACGGTTTTTACGTTCGCACTTCCGGCGAATTTATACAAATTGTGCTGTAGAATTGCATTTTAATGGAAAAAAGGCTGAATTTTGAAATTTTAGCGTAAATTTTAGCAATTATTTTGGATAAAATAGCTCAATAAATTCATGTGGTCTTTAAAAGTCATCCCTTAACACTTTTGTTAGCCTACTTTTAGCATTCATTTTTAACCAACTTTTAGCATTCAAAAAAATCTTTCCAATTCTACATTCTAAGCTGGACGGGCTTTCTAATGATACCACTCACAACACCCTACGATGGCCAAACCCCTATCAATCGACCAAAACCCTATCGATCGGCCAAAACTGACTGGACAAAAAACCCGTTTGATTATATAATTTGTCCCCGAACACGGTGGGTCGGCTCAACAACAATTTATTTAATTGCAGTCAGTTATGTGAATAGGTAAGAGAAACAGTTTATAATGAGAGCCTTATAAATTTTGTCATAGATGCAGGAGATCGTAAGACTGCAATATGTTTTGCCAAATATTTATTCACCATTAGGATAATTATTGTTTTAATTTTGCTAGCATGGTCATAGCAGACGAAGATTAAGTTGCTTTTATTTTGATCTCTTTTTTTCAATTTTAAAAACTGTTTAAATCGTTTGAAAAGTACACTAATTGAAGTTTTTATAAAAATTGTTTCGTTCTAAAGCAGCTTTATTTGAAAAAAAATAACACAAATTTAAAAGAAAACACTTGTAAGCTAGTCTCAATGTATTCTTAGGGCCCAACGCTATTTGAGTCAGACATAACATTTACTGAGCTAAAGCAAAATTCAGAATGTTGTCCGTAAAATTAAAATTCATTCAGGTCAAATTTTTCCCTGAATTTGTTTTTTGATTCAGACTCTGAAATAGTCTCTGATTTTTCTTTGAATTAGGGAAAATTCAAATTTAAAATTGTGAGCCAAGCTAGATTTTGCCATTGCTTTCACTTTCAGGTCCTTAAAAAATAAATTCATACATATTCCAGTAGAAGTTGAAGAAATTGAAGAAATATATGCTGGTGGAATTTTTCTCAAGTCAAGTCAAAGCGAACATTTGAGATTTTCCATTGTGTGGATTTACACTCATCTTTTTTCGTTCCAGGCTGGAGGCCGGCAGCGGCAGAGTTACGAACTTAAACTATAGGAAAATTGTTATAGCATGATAAAAAACAATGCCAGCACAGTTTTTCCAAAACAAAACCAATAGGTTTACAGACAAATAAAACAAGACGAAACAAGGCAAAAAAAATCATTACATAGCTGAATGGTGTTCGGAAACAAACAATAAAGCGAACAAAAGGAACAATATTTTTCGTTACCACTATGACACATTATAAAGCTGGTTATAGAGAAAATTGCAAATTCTTTCAATAATGACAACTTTTTTCAAATAAACGCATTCTGACAAAATATTTTTCCAGATCCACAGTTTATTCATCCCCTACAGCTGGTCTTGTACCAAAACTTGCAAAGAGCCAGGAACTCCGCAAAGAGCCGATATCATTTTCTATAATTGTACCAGAATATATCAGCAAAGATGTTTTTCATTTTTTAGGCTAGAGTTGTTGGCATTCTGATCCAAAAGCTAATAAAAATTGTTTAAAAACTTATGAAAAGTTTTTAGGATTTCTGATTTTCCCTCTGATTTTGAGGCAATTCAGAAATGCATTCTGAAGTTTCCTCTGATTCAGAGAAGTTCAGAAAAAACTGATTCTGAATTTTGCTCTGATAGAGAGAAGTTTCAGAATCGATACAGAAACTATTCTGAAATCGTTCTGATTTAGCACCAAATATCAGAATTTCTCCGAAATCCCTCTGAATCAGAACTGATGTTCCCTAAGCGTTATGTAGGGGTTCAACTTAATTTCAGCCTTTCAAATTCATTTTGGTTTCATTACCACTATGACACATTATAAAACTGATTATAGAGAAAAAAAACTGATTATAGGTTTAACTTCATCCCTAAGGTTTTGCCCAAATTCACTGTTGATTGCAATTGTTTACTGTTCATTTGGACCGAACTTTTTTATAAACCCATGTTACAATTTAAATTCACTTCTACAGATGCAGCCCCAAAAAATAGGAGAAATATGCAAGATAAGCGGTGAAGAATTGTTTTTTCACTGCAAATTTTGTACATACATTTGCAGTGGAATGAGGTGAATGCGGTCAAATTATGTAATTTCCAAAGTTTTACAACCAATCACCACTAATAGAAATATTTTCATCTCATGTTAAAAATTACCAGCCTTAAACGTATTTGAATCTCTCACCTCCTGCATGGCAACCACTTCTTCTTCCACTGCGCCAACTCTTACTAAATTCTAAGATATTTGTTTTGAATTTAAATCAAAATCACTCCACTTTCTGTGAAACAAACTCGTTTAATTTTTGTAAGATTTGCGCTTTTTAACGGCGAAATTACATATATAAGCGGGGAAATGCGGTGATTTTTTGTAAATTCCCCGCTTACTCTACGTAGGAGAGGTTTTAAATGACTTTCCTCTAAGTCTGAGAAAAATTACAAAGCCAATAATTACAGAACGAGAAGACGAAATAACATAATTTGAAAAACACCAAGACAATGTAATTTGCAATATTACTAGAAAGCGCGGCTGATCTGAATAATTTACTCTTTCAATGACAATTATAAAATGACTACGAAGCTGATTAGTGGAATTGGATTTCTGGTATCTTTAGACATGAATTTGTGTGACAAACCAATCTGAGAAAAAGTTTTTTTAAGACTCGTGGCCAATAGAGCAGAAGAGGAACATCACAGAGGATCAATGCAACCCCGGGTCGAGGATCAACGTCATTCAACGCAAAAAATATGCAAGATAAGCGGTTAATGCGGTGAAGTCACATAAATCAGGCGTTGAATGTGGCAAAAAAAATATCGTCTGGTAGCGGTGAAATAACATAATTTGACCGCTGAATTTAGCGGTGACATTACATAAATTCACCGCTTAAATTAGTACTGAAAATACTTAAATTCATTGCTTAGAAAAAAGTGTCAAAAAGATGTAAGATTAACGGGTTAAAGCGATGTAAGATGGGGGGTTAATGGGGAGTAAGGGACGAAGAGTTAGACTTTGCCTTCCTAATATTATCCGTTAATATTACATCTTTTCGACCCTCTTTTCTAAGCGGTGAATTTAAGTACTTTCAGTACTAATTTAAGCGGTGAATTTATGTAATGTCACCGCTAAATTCAGCGGTCAAATTATGTTATTTCACCGCTACCAGACGATATTTTTTTTTGCCAGATTCAACGCCTGATTTATGTGACTTCACTGCATTAACCGCTTATCTTGCATGTTTTTTGCGTTGAATGACGTTGACCCTCGACCCGGGGTTGCATTGATCCTCTGTGATGTTCCTCTTCTGCTCTATTGGCCACGAGTCTTAAAAAAACTTTTTCTCAGATTGGTTTGTTACACAAATTCATGTCTAAAGACACCAGGAATCCAATTCCACTAATCAGCTTCGTAGTCATTTTATAATTGTCATTGAAAGAGTAAATTATTCAGATCAGCCGCTTCTCTAGTAACATTGCAACTTACATTGTTTTGGTGTTTTTCAAATTATGTTATTTCGTCTTCTCGTTCTGTAATTATAGGAATTCAAACTAGAGTTTTCACAGTTTAAGCACCATTTGCTGAATTCTCCTTTTGATCGAAAGACTTTTTCATGGCTCAAAATATTGATGTTTTGGCTTCAATCTGGTTTGGCCCACCAGATTTCTGTCCATATTTCTGTCTGCTAGTGGCAATTGGGATTTCATGGTCTATCTTAAATTTTCCAGTGCGGTCTCATTTGAACTAGACTTCACAAACCAAACCAATTGCTTCCCAAATGGGAAAAATTGTTCATAATTTTTTTCACGTGCACAAAATATTTTGTTCAATTAAATCTATTTCGAAACCGTGAATTTCATTCCTTATTTTAAAGTCGGCGTTCAAATAATACCTCCAGGTATTTTATCAAAAATTAAAGTTAATATTCGCTCTAAAAAGATTATATTATTTCCGCACTGTTATTGACAACACTGCTCCGGATGAGGTCTTCGACCCAAGACATGTATTAGCCAGGCCGACTTGGGTCGCGGACAGGGGGTCCAATAAGACCCAATTCAATGGTGTGAAAAAAAATCTGTCGCGCCTTCCGTCTGGTCAATAGCAATTTTTGGTCTATTTGGTCGGGCCGAAAACCAAATTTGGTCTTTTTGGTCTGGCCAATACCCACATTCAAGGCCAAGAGGTCCAGTCAAAATAAGAGCCGGTCCACTGTAAATTGTATAAATCTCTGCCGCATTGACTGTTTTTCAAAATAATAGCCAATCATTCGTAACCAAATTCTAATTCTAGATACTTAGACTACTTTATCAAAATCATTTCTGAAGCATCGGTCTTTGAATCGACGGTTATTATCACTAAGTTTTTTCACAATGGTCTGGTTCAGGGTCTGTTTCGACTGAACAATGGTCTGGACAACGGTCTGGCCGAGGTCTGTTCAGTCTGGCCAATCGTCTGGACAACGGTCTGGTCTACAGTCTGATGAGCCTGACCAATCGTCTGAACAGACTTTGTTTAGTCTGGCCAATGATGGCCAAAGTCTGTTTGATCTGACCAAGGGTGGTCAAAGTCTGTTCGGTTTGGTCAACACCTATTTTTGGGTATTGTCGGTCTGGAGCTTTACAAACTGTCCGCGACTGTGTCTGGCTAATACCTGTCTTGGACCGCAGACATCATCTTGGGTGGTGAAGCATGGTTCTTCTTTTGCTACTTTTGGTGGTCACGCACATTTAATTAGTTAAATTTTGTTATATCTTGTCATTTATTGCTACCTTGTATTTAGTATTTTGTTGCCACTGTTTTTTGTTATCGAATGTCTATCCTTAGGGAAAAACATCACTATAATTTCCTAAAACTGAGGGCATTTCAACACTTTCCAAAATTCTGCTTGTTTCCAATTGAACTTTTAGCATTTCATCACGCAAAAACTTATCAAACAAAACTTCTAAAAATTTTCGACCGAAAGGTTTGCGCTTGTCAGACAATAATCTTATTGTCTGCTGCCATTTATCACTTTTTTATCGTACAACCTGGCAGAAGCTATGCTGTGGCATATTTTTTCGCCAGATGTTCCGTTTTATCTCAGAGCGAAAAGGTATGTATATCTATATATGCCAGAAGACAAACTTCATTAAAGTTGCATCTAAACGGTTTTTTGATCCACAAGAGCAATTCTTTTTAACATCAGGACAGTGCTGGGTTACAAAATTGAAGATGAGGTTTTGCTATCTCAAGGATTTATGTTGTTGTGAATATAGTTTTTGAAATTTTCCATGGGAGCATTTTCTTTGCTTTTACCTGTCTCAGAGGCTGCCCAGGTTTTAAACGTGTAACAGCTGGATAATAACTTTAGGTTTGTTTGTGCCGGAGGAAAAATTTGACACCTAATTAGTGTATATTAATTTAACGCTTTGACGAGGCTCCTAGAAGTTACCAAGTTAAAAAAAAACAAAACAATGCAAAACTGCAGTACATTTGTATACGCTGCTCTGATGATACTTAATGGGGCTAAGTCTTCTGTCCACTGAGTTCGTCATTCCCGTTTTGTGTTTTTTTTAAATAGAAATTTGAAAAAAAAAGTTTCAAAGATTTGAAAAGCTACAACAGATTTATTGCTCAGAAGCAGGCAATTTAATGTCTCTTTATTCATTTTATATTGTTATCTTATATTGTTATCTTTATATTATTCTGTTGGACTGTTTACTCCAATTGTAACCTTAGCTTATAATTATTCTCCTTCTGATTAGAGAAAATTTAATTTTTTTGAGCGTGAATTTTGAGCAAATCGGGAATCAAGCGTTTTTTAATAAATTTTTCCAGAAACTAAAATCAGCTCCATTTCTTAAGTTCTCATATTTCTTAAGTGTTCCTAATACGTTCACAATCTGTTTAGCTTTTCTCTATAACGGTCTCAACGTAACGGCAAGATAAAACGTCATTCAAACATGGTTCGGCTCTTCTTATTTGCTATTTCAATTTGACAGGATCTGGTTTCGAACTCTTTGGTCGCACTATTTCAACTCATGATCAGGCATCAACGAATCATAGTCGCAAAGAGTCTGATATTCACGCCTTAATTCGAATCATAATCGGACTCAATCGAATCATAGTACCGCAAAATCTTCCTGAATCGCCCTAATTCGGTTAATCAAATCGAGAAAAATAGAATCATAGTCTGATTAAATTGAAAAATGGGCTTGAAAGCTTGCAACATCGCGAATCATAGTCTGATTAATTCCCTCTCATAGTCGCCTTATTTCACAAAATGGACCTGATTGATCAAAACAGTGCGAATCATGTTCTGAATAATTTCCACAAATTGTCGAAAAACGAATCGTCAATTGAAATGAAATTAATTTGTAAAAACGGGCGTTTCGAAAAATTGCGTTCATGGTCAGTTTGACTTGAAAATGATGCACACATCAAAAACAAATCACAAAGAATTTGTGTTACTAAATTTACCTTACTCTACGAAATAACGACAAATATGTGAATTTGTTTACAGTTTAATATACATATAAAACATTTTATTCACTTTCAAAACATTCAACAAATTATTATCTTTATCCGGAGTTTTTCAAAACTCTTGTTTTCACAACTCTTTCATACCCTGGACGGGACGGGAGTTTTTGCCGTCAATCCTATCTGTTTTTAAATTCGCGGGTTTGGATTTGACGAAATTGCCGTTTAACATTTTTTTTTTCAAATTTCGGAAGATAATTTTTTTATTTGACCATTGTTTTTGTGTAAATTCCAACCACCGGTAATCATCTTGCGTATTTAAATTCGTTTTTAACTCATAAACAGCTTCAATTGCCGTAAATTTGCCCACCTTGTGACATGATTTGAGTGTGTACCATACAAAATTATGCGCTCGGCCACAACTTTCAACAAGATGTTGTCCTACCGGAGAACCTTCCTTTTGATACTCTGAATTTATAGTGGTAACATGACGACTGCTTTGTCCAACATGGATTGATTTGCGTCCTGAGATCTCAAATTTCTCTTAAACTATGATTTCAGGGAAAGCAAACAAGTTCCTAATTATCAAGTTGTGAAACTGACTTGGATGTTACACAATTCTTTCAACCTACTCGTAAATTTTCGAATGATATTACTTCTGTTTTGACTAAAAAACCCAGCGGCTTATCTTCAAATTAGTTAGACTTTTTTTGTGTTGAATTGTTGTTTTTGTTTATTT
Organism: Convolutriloba macropyga; assembly: GCF_964194025.1. NCBI lineage: Eukaryota > Metazoa > Xenacoelomorpha > Acoela > Convolutidae > Convolutriloba > Convolutriloba macropyga. The sequence continues at coordinate 73,596,046 of NC_134470.1, forward strand.
GGATGTTTTGCTATGTTCTTTTCTTTTTTGATTACTCTGTCAAACGTCTCAATAAAAATACTGGATGACCACTCTGTTGTATACTGTTTATCTGTAAAGACTTCTTGATTATATTAAAGACTACAGCAAATTTTTTCGATCACTGTTTGCATTGAGAATCCAATTCATATTCGCTTAAACCACTTTTTCTATACTTTAACGGAGTACAGCTACGGAAAATTCTGCCGGTATCAGTAAAATTTTAATACCAATAGGAGTAACTTTTGCTGACGTCATATACGGTCACGCTCATTTCTAGGAAGGCCAGGTATGCGTCCTTGCAGAGTCTCTAGAGTGAATTGTAAGTCGGTGAAGCATATTTGCATACTCAATGTACTCTTGAGGATTTCCTTTAAGAGGGGACACTGTCATCTACATACCTTTTGAAAAATTTCAATTTGACCACAAAAAAAAACAAAAATTAATCCGATCGCGAAAACGAAAATCTCCAATTGATAAAATATAAAGAGAAAGACACATTTTAACTGTTTTAAAGTTTTTTAACAAAACTTTTAATGTGAAAACTAATTGGAATTTGAGAGAAGTTCCAAAGTTTGAATAGATAATTACGAAACGTTACTGTACGTATGCTTAATTGTAAATCCTAAACTTAACAAGTTTCTGACTCCTGTCGATGCATGTTATTGCAAAAACGTTTGAATTCAACAGTTTTATATCGGCTTTTAACTCTTTATAGCTATACAAACAGGTCGATAGTAAGACTTTTAACAATCTGCAGGGTTAGATTAAGGAAGCTAATTAAGAATAACATGTTTTAAGATTAAAAATAAGCGGCGTCAACTCTTTCTCATGCAATGAAAGAAGTCACATACGAACGCAGGATAGGATTGTTAACACATAATACAGCAATTCTGGGCCCGAATTTGAACTTGAACTCAAAATCACTTTGAAAGGCGTCAGATTTTTGGTAGAAAATTGTGGAATTCTCAAAAAACGGCAAGATCTTGTACTTTGGCACAGTACAGTTAACAACACGATCACAAAACACGGATTCAACGACCTCAAGCATTGCACTACAGACGATGCCGTGAAGTACTTGCAGCAAAACAGGTTCCGTTGTAAAACTATTGTGTACTGCACACGTAGTGGAGCCCCGGATTTTGTGAAAAGATTGCTGAAAGCATGTTTTTTGGTAATCCAGGTAACCAAGCACACTATTTCCAGACAAAAACAGCGTGATCTTTGCTGTTTGAAGCGATACTGTGATTTACGTCAAGAAACTCTATTGGAAGTGAAGACGTTGGATATCATTTGGCAACAACGAAGGAACCTGTTTGGTTTGCTGAAGAGGAGAAAGGGTAAGTCGATTTTGTGTAGACGCCATCGTCAGTCAAGAGCGAAGCGAAGAGCAACCGAGGCCAACTTGGTACCTACGGACTCTGTTGTCCTTAGTTCTAGTGAACCCCGTTTAAATAAAGCCAGCCTTGCCACTCTGTTGGTTGGAACTGGTTATGAAAAAACTGAAAAACAAAAATTTTTTCGGGAAAAAACGAACTTTCAGAGAGGCAGGTAAATGGAAATGGTAGGATATATTTTCTAGAAAAACAAGTTGAAAATGATGTAATACCAGGGTTTCTAAAATTTTAGTTCCAAAAAATGACGTTTTCTTCGATCACGCTGTATTCGTTTTCAACCTAAGACTACATGAATTAGAACTAAACAAAAAAAAGAAAAAATTAAACAAAGCTTGTCGAAAAGGCCAACATGAGTGGGAGTGAACTGTGTTGGCACTGAACAAACAATTTTTTGGTGCTGTGGCCTTGATCAGACGCCTATGTTTCCCAAAATTTATTGAAGAACTTAAACAAATGTTGGGTGCGAAGTTTAAAACGCTGTCAGTACCTCAGCACAAGCCTTTAGAGGAGCAAAATTTTAACTACCTCAGAATACTTAACGGCAACTATTGAACAACTTTTGTAGAATATCATCTATCATGTGGCCCAAAACATCCAATCCGCGATGAGTTTAATCATGTGCAATTTGTGGCAGACATGGACAAACTGGTCCGCAAGCTCCGGGAGAGCGGAACCAATCTTGAAAACTATGTGAAATTATAGCCTCTGCAAAATGCAGTACGCTAAAGATATCAGGGAAACACATGTCGACAGATAATCTGTGGAGGTAGCGAATTTTTGGAAAGATAACGACAGTGTAGCTCTACCTTTTCATGAACGCACTGAGTTTCGCAAAATGAAGAGAAAATTTTATCGCAAAAATTCATAACGGCTCCCATTTTCAAAAAATTGCAACCGCGGGGGGTAATATTCCTCTGAAGTTTGAAATAGGCCATGCGTTGCTTGATATGATGAAGAGCTATTTAGTAAACAAAAATATTGTCTAGGGTTACGATCAACGGGAGCACATACTGGGGAGTTTTACGGCATCGCAAATTTGCACACGAAAGGAATTCTTTTACACCCAGTGTTGTCTATACTGGGCAGTAGATATTGTAATTTGAATAAACTCCTCACGCCACTCTTATACAAAATACCGGTTGCTAACATCGAGACCCCAACGCTCAAGGCCCGGAGAAAATTTAAGTCCATCACATTAGAGCATTGTTTGTTTAGAAGAAACGAGCCTATATGCGGATGCCGCAGTTAGTGAATCAACTGAAATAGATTTGAGGAGCCTGTATTTTAGTGACCACAACCCAGAGATGTCGAGGTCATCTTCAAAATCACTCTTGAAGCTAGCCACGACAAATTTCTGTTTTAAAAGCAATGATAGGTTTTTTTGTCAGGTGGATGGCTAGCAACAAGAGCAACACCTGGAGTAACTCTGGCAAACGTTTGGATGAAATCATTTGATTATCAGGTCAAGTCAAACAAAAAGATAGTCATTAAGGTCCCTAAAATCGAACTTTAGGCCTGACTTGACTGCGACAGTAGAGTCACTTATAGAGGAAAAAGAGTCGAATGAGAAAATGCGAGAATTGGTAGCTTGAAAGATTCCCGAATTTTACCAATCAGTTTTTTTTCAAAACGAAGGACTTGGTATGATATTTCTGTACATGCCAGGAAACTATCAAAACAGATTGTGAAAAGGGAATTTAAAAAAATTTATTGGAAAAATATGTAAACGATATCACTGATACTGTAAGTGGTCACCAGATAGTGTGCTCTGAAAAATCAATATTCTTATCAAGAAATTGTAAATCACAAGCTAAAGGACAGAGGAAAATGGTAGTTGAGCCTTTTTAGACTAGACATCATATATAGCTGTAAAGAAACTAATAGTGAGAGGCACAAGAAATCAACCAATCCGGGGGTAGTCCTGAATTTCCGTAGCTGTGCACCAATCCAATGTAAGAAAAAAATTGTGAAAGGTACGGTTCAACAAATTTTTAGAAGCACTAGCACATGGCAAAAAATTTTGTCATAACTTTTTAGAAAAATGAAAATATTTGGTTAAAAACTCAATACCCTGAAGGCCGGTTTCCTAGAATCATCAATGATGCTTCGAAAAAGTTAAATGTAAATACCAACGGAAAAAGGTATTGCGAGAATGTACAACAAAGGGGACGCAAACCACAAGCAAAAGATAAGCCATTGTTTTTCTTGCAGTACCGAGTTAACATCAGCCTGCAATTGAAGCAAAAATTGGAAAAAAATGGACAATTTCACCTATATTGACTAAACATGTCGACATTTGACCACGAGCAATTCGGAGCATCAAAAAAAAAAAAGATTCACAGGTGGGTCAACATGTGGAATGCTGTGGGGCAACAAGAAATTTTAGTTATAGGATAATAGCCAGGATACCGCAAAATTTATGACCGTAGAAGCTCTACACATTAGTAGACGCGAGCCACAACTGAATACGCCGGACAAGTACAAGAGCTCAGAATTAACATTGAAATATTGTATATATTCTCTTTCGGCGCCCGCAGCTTAGTGAGAGTAAAATTTTTATGAACCCCAGGCACACTTGCTATGTTCTTACATAGTAAAGTGCTATATAACAACATATAATTTTTAACTGGGGGTCATAAAAAAGACTGGGTTTAACGAAACAGGTTAGATCCGAATTATTTATTGCAGAAAACATGTTCTGCCTGAAAATTCATTGAATGCGCAAAGTTAAATCAATCACCAAAGAAAATCAACCATCGAGAACTTTAAGACTGAAAGACTCATATGAACAGCTTTTAAATTCTTTTAACATTTTTATGTGAAATCCTATTGGAAGTTGTGGAGAAAATTTTGAAATTTTAAATAACAGGACACGTTACTGTATGTATCCATATTTGTAAATATGCAATTAAACAAGTTTTTAACGCCTGGCGATGCAAGTTATTGCAAAAACGTTTGAATTCAACAATTTTTATATCGACTCTCAATTCAGTTTAGCTGAAATTTCAATACGTCTTTGTCCTCTGTTTTACCTTTTTCTGCACAATGCGAACAGATTCATTGAAATTTATGCATGATTTTATACTGCTGGATGAAAACGGTTTTGATTTTGCAAGAAACCAGTATTTGCTTGATTCACACTCAAAGCCTTTGGCCGAGAAAGTAATGCATTGGTTACATTTAATGCAGGAGTTTTGATCTTCCCTCCTTCATCGGGTTTCTGCAAGGATTTCTCAAAAGTCCTCATCCGCAAATTTGCCAGATTCATGGCCAACGAAGCAACCATCGCTAAGGCGTCGGATTGCGCCTACCATGTTTTTACACTACTACCATGTTTCTACTACTACTACTGAAAGGGAACGCTGGTTATGGCTAATTTCAAAGGGTTTTCATAGCTGAGCTTGGAATCTCGTCAGTGGAGATCAGTTCTTCTTGAGCAATTCCAAGCCTCCTCTACAGGTACATTGGTGTACAGAGTACATTGGTACTATCACGATTTAAAACTTCGAAATGATCGATTTTTAGTTCGGAGCATCTTAAAGCAGAGTTCATTTCACTGCTCAATGATATACCCCTCCTTGAAATATCGCTCCGCCAAATGTTGCCTGTACGTCATTGGGAAGATATTAAGTGCGTTTGATTTGTATAATATAAAATAGCCTTTTTCGCTTTTTTAGCGAAGAAGATAAAGGTTAGCAAGCATTGTTTTGTATATGCTTCTGTTATCCTTGTTAATTGAAGTTTTGGTAAAATTGAATACATTTGAGAGCCTCCTTTTCGCTTGTCCTGTTCGATTGCTCTATCAAGTGAGTTCTTCATAAATGAACTGGATAGTGCTTTCAATAGTTCAAAGTTGGTACAGAGACTCGCGTAATCTTTTGCGCAACGTGTAAGTAATTGTAGAGGTAACTAATGCTAAGATTACTTTAGCTTTTTAGGGTTAATGTAGCACTGGTTGTCGAAAAAGGGAAGCTGTTAGTTCAATTCAACTGTGTGGCTTTTTAATATTGGCATCATTTTTGATCTCCATCCTCTGCCTTTCAACATTCTTCATTTGTCTTTATATTTTTAGGGTTTATCGGAACCGACTGTTGCAGCGGTAAAATATTATTTTAGGATTCTACAGCAGATCATGAGGAAACCATGTTATCCACAATCGTGTTCTGGACTATATAAAAGAGCCGTGAAATTGACCCCAGACGTTAAACGTCGGCATAACGTCAACCCTTTTTCCGCACTGGTTATATACTCGAGTATAAGTGCTAATATATGGAACTTTTTTTACTTTGATCTCATTGCCTAATTGATGTATTCTGGACATATCTCTTTTATCGCTCAAAAAGTCAGTATATATGCGGATATAGTAATCTATTTTTGTAGCCATTGAATTGAATTTGTTTTTGAATTTGCAGTCATTGAATTGACCTTCCAAATCGAACATTTTACATTGATATCTTCAATAACCTTGTGTACCGTTAGACTATTAACGCTAAGTTTGGAAAATCTTATGAGCTTTGAGATAAATTCTGACGCATTCATTATATCAGACATGAAATATAGTCTGTTTTGTCCATTAAGCTTTCATTCATCAAATTTTTCTACATGTTTTAAAAATTGAACTTTGAACTCTAACCTGTGGTGTTTGAAACGTTTGCTTATTTCAACTTTATGGGACGCGCTATACATGAACTATGCACATCGCTGTTCTTAAATTAATCAAACCAGATCCCGTGTCGGGTTCCCATTGGTGTAGACAGATTAGCGCAAATCTAGAAATCTAGGAGTTCATTAATAGTCTGAGCATAGTATGAGCAATTGATGAACTTGTATGAGATAACAATGATCCATTAATAAGATTCTATGGACCGCGACTCGAAATGGTTGAAAAATTCTTGTAGATTTGGCGTGCAATGATGACCTATATTAGTAAGTGTTGACTTCTTAAATTTTAAAACCTGCCTTCTGAATCTAAAGAGCGCATGCATCTTCTGAGAACTGCGTTGATATCACTTTGTACAGAATTCAGTAAATACAACTATTTGCTTTTATTTATGCTGGGGAAATTGCTTAAGCATTTGAAATACCTGACATGCATTTAACAGCGCCAGTGGTATGAAAAAATTAAACTGAGACCTGACTTGCTTACGTGGCCTTAATCTTAATTTGCATTTGATTCGATCTAATGAAATAAAAGCTCGGGGATAATCCAAGATTAGGCAAATTCAGAAAAGAGAAAGAACGCAGCAGAATGAAAACTCCTAATGCATTGGATGAAAAATTTTAACCTGAAGAAACAGAGGCTCTTGCCTTAGTCTTTAAAAGAAAAATTGATTTTCCATTCACACAAAAATCTACCCATTCCATAAAAAGAGAAGCAGCAGTGATGCCAAATTTTTACAGCCTGTGAAGGAAGAAATAAGTTGCATTATAATCCACTGTGCTAAAGAATCTACGTGTATTCTCTGCTGCTTTAGAACACACTTTTAAAAAGCTAAATAGATTTTTCAGCTCAGCTAAATTTACAGCCTTTTAGCATATGGCCTTATGCTACTCTGCCGTTGTATAAATACTTTTTTCAAAAATAAAGGCAGGACAATTTATTGTTTACGTCATTTCGCTTTTAATTTACGGTGCTTTTGTTCATTTAACACAACTAAAATGTTGTGAAAAATTCCCTCGCCCGTAACTAAGCTGTGAAAACTTTTCTGAATTAAAACAGCAAAGATAAACCAACAAAAGCTCCAAAACCATTCAACGTGTCATCATTAGAAAAGCGTTGAAACTTAAACTTCCGCTTTCAATTTTTCTTTTTATTTTGTGACCATAACTGCATTTTTAGGCAATTACGGTGGAATAAAGATTGCTTTGAGGCTGCTCTTGAAAAATGTAGGATTAAATGCCACTCTTCAATTCATGAAGCCTTTCTAAATACCTGTCTTGTGAAATAATTAGTTTGATTAGAGATTTAATTCCGTAAAGTGTAGGTAGAATGTGTTATTTAACCCGCTTTCATCGCATTTTGTGCTTATTATTTCCTCGTTTCTGCTCATTTCAGTGCTTTTTTCCCCATAACACGTTAGAAACAAGTAGTCTAGAGTGTGTTTTAGTGCGAATAAGTTTAACAAAAAGAGTCCTTTTCCCACTTTCACCCTACATTAGTACCCTTATACACAGGGACCATCTTGGTTGCCATGGCAACGTAGCAACCACCACATCCACTGACGGGGGATATTATATCCTACATCCCATTCAAATCTTTCCCCCTTTTCTCCTTTTTCCCTAGCTGGGCTAGCGAACGTTGTGCCTACCGTCCATTCATTCAATCCATTTATCCATACTTTTTTGCCCCTAATATATCCCCTCGTTTTTTCCTTTTCCCTAGCTTTTCCCCGCAATTCAATCTTTGCCAATTTCTCTTATTTTCCCTATTTCGTCAATCGCTAGATCCTAGGAGAAAGTAGAAAAATAGCAAAGTAATGGCCTACGCCGTTGTCGTGCTTCACAATGGGAAAAATTGCACATTAGTGTTAAGAAAATGTACCCCTTTTTGCTTGTGACGTACGTGGGTTTTCACAATCAGGGTATGAACAAAAAGTACAAAAGTACAAAACGATATAATCGTCTGAAACAGAAAGGCTGAGAACCCTATACGCTGGTAAGACTTTTCGTTACTTAAACCCACTCGAAAGCTGCAAAATATTCAGCAACATTTAACTTCCAATAAACAAACCGAAATTGCAAACCCTAGCCCTTTTTAACTTGCAAATCCTTTTTTGCAAGACCTTTCCCTCCCGAAGATAGTAGAGCAAACAAAAAATTCTCTTTCTGTGAGCTTTTTGGTTCCATCCTTTTCGTTAACCCTACACTAATATCAATACCCGTGTGTACCCGCAACCCAACTCTGTCTTGAGACGTGGACCACTACAAGCGCATGTCGGTAATAAGTATGTATGGTATGTGCCTATACGTATGTGTGTATGTATATATGTTGCGTGTGTATGTATATATCTATATGCAGTATAGACTATTGGGTCCTAGCGGGAATAACGGTGCAGCCTGAGCGCATTTTGGAGCTAAGAAGCCTGCCGGGAGATACCATTAAAAACCAATTCTTTTTGCCCTCCCTCTGAGCTATACTTCCCCCACCTTCCTCCCTCCCCACTCCATAGCCCTCTCCAATTTTTCCGCTTTAAAATCCCAAATTCACTACCATACCACTGCCTTCTTTTCTCTCTCTCTCTCCGATTCTTACTGACTAATTTTTCATCATAATCTGCAGCTACAAGACAAACATAATCCTTCCCCGTAAAAAGTGACTTTGGAAATTCAACCAATTCCCTCAAGTTCAAATCTGACTGACTTAACCAAAGAATCATTAAAATGTTTGAAACGGGAAATCAAAAGCACATTTCTTCTTGACCGAATGAAACTTTGGTCTGAAAAATTAGTAACTCAATTCCTAATCACAGCAGCCATTAAAACCTCAATTTAATTCCAAATTTGTGAACGCCACACCTGTGCAATCAACTGCAAATGATCTCAAGTAAGTCACCTTATGCTAAATTTTCAGAATTGCTCGAGAAGCAATGACTATGACGTCTGAAATACAAAATTGAACAAATTTTTGTTCTCGTAATAAAGAAAATTCTGCTCTGAAATGAGTTTTTGTGTTTCCCCTTTGAGAACAGGAAACTAGAAGCTGTTTGAGGCAGAAGTTAAAATTATGAGAATTATGTCAACAGCGATTAGTAAAGGTGACTGGCTCCAAAATAATCAACTTAATTCACTGTTTAACCAAAATTTCTCAAAAACGAGAAATAAAATCTTTGACCTTTGAATCAGAGTATCAGCAAGCCATACTTTTCTTAATTTCAACTTAAATTTTTGATCAATTCAGCCAAATTCTGACGTATTCCTGATCTATGAAAAGTCTTTTAGAGATAAGGTGGCGAAAGTGAGTTACTAAATGATTTACCATCCACGGAGAGGGGTAATTGATTAATTTTTAAAATCAATTCCGACGACCTCCTGGAATAGTTACCGGGAAAAATATATATTTTGGAGCATATAGAGGAATATTTTACCAATCAGTCTATATTAATTCAATTAATTTTTTTGTGAGATCTGTAAACCTGTAGTGAATAGTTCTCGTTACATTAAATGATACTATGATTTCAAATGAAAGCAATATCAAACATTATTTTGAAAACAATAGCAATTGCTTAATACAAGCGTTGAGCTCCTCAATAAAGAGAAAATGAGAGTTCGTTAGAATTGCAGTATGAAAATCAACAAAAGCATATCGCTGCTTTTTTTTTTACTTATCCCACAAGTTGAATCGACATAAATTTATTAACGTTATTTTTTTTATTTCCTTCCGCGAAATAAAACTAATGATTTTTCGGCCAAAAACCAGACCTAAATGGTTTCTGGCAATTCGCCTCAAATCACAACGAAACAAAAAAACATAAAAGATTATAAAGGCGACTAATCTGTTGTCATATTTGTTTCAATATAACAAAGTTTTTTGCATCTTCCGTTGATACTATTACTGGTGACTAGTTTTAGCTCATAAGATACCTTGAATGGAAAGTCGCTATCTCAAACTTTCTTTATAATTTATTTGTCTAGTAATTCCTTTTTTATGCATTCGTTCTGTGCAATTTTTGAAAGGAATTTGATTTTGGTACCAAAGTTCCGTAAGCATAAATTGACTTTTTAAATCTTATTAGACAAGTTGAGATAGATCAGCACTGCTTAATTCAGCTTTCTGTTTTTAAAAATTGAAGTATTTATTGTGACCCTTAAAAAATTCAAATTTTTACTGCTGCAGTCAGGCAACTTGATAACCAACAGGGAATCTCGTTAAAGTGCGTTAGCACAAGATGTTGCGAACCGCGCTCATCTACATTTTTGACTTAACTGTCTCTTGACAAAGAGATCATCAAAAATAGATGTTTGAGTTTTAAATAATCGTTACACAACCAAACTAATAATTGAATTAAATAATACCATGCATCTTTACAATGAGATCTGCCATTAAAAAGACTACGAGAAAAAAAACAAAAAGCCAAAAAAATTCACGGCAAAAACTCAATATCTAAATTTAAAAGAACCTAGTAACAACGTCTAGTCACAATCAGACAAAACCCTAATTATACAAATTAGCCTTTTCCTAACTAAACACAGATGGGATTTTTCCTAAATGAAAAAAGGTAACAAGTCAACAGAAAGAAGAAACAATGAGGCGAAATTCAAAAATCAATCAATATTTTTTAAACCAAATAATCTCAAAAGTCTTAAAATTCATTAGCTTTTAGCAAAATAGTTCTTGATAACTTTCCTAAAAAGTCATAATGAAGCCAAGAGGACCAATCATTGGTTAGACTAAGCCAAAAGAACGGACTAAAGATGCAGAAAATCTCAAAAAGTTACCGACAACAGATTACAAACATTGCGAAAACACAAATTATTGAAGCCATTAAAAACATAAGCCATTATCAGAATTTTATGTATATTTGTTTCAATTTCTATTTATACTAAATCAGCTGAAATTATACTGAAAAAATAAGTTCATTTGCGCCACATGTGAAAATCACGGATCTGTTATTACGCGATTGTCCTGAAGGAAGAGAAAAAAACAGTTACAGCACTCACATAACTTTTTATGAAAACGCATACTGTCCACCAAATCAGTTACGACAAATAATTAGTTGATATGTTGATCTTTGAAATTCAAGGAATTGGATGGGACCTCTCAATGACGAGAATAAGTTACAAGTTGACGAAAAGAACAACAAAAACAGAAAAATTGAAAAGTCCTTAAAAATCATAAAAATGTATATCGTAAACTTTAAGACTATAAACTGACTGCTTCGGGTAACATCACTCATTCAATCCTAAATTACAAGCTATTGAGACCGGTCAGCATTTTACAGCCGGCTACCCACAAAACAAAAAACAGGCAAAAACAGCAAATTCAAAAAAAAATTGAGCGAGAAAAGTTCCGAAGCCTTTATAAAACAAAATTTTCTGTTAAAAACTTTTCTATTTTCATTTAATTTTTTACAACAATGGGATTCTTTTTTTAAAAGCACAGCTCCAATTAAAAAAACAAACCTGAACAAATACATGAAAAGCACGAAATTTTTGAGAAAACCCGTAGTATCAACGCCATTAAATTCAGTAGCATTCAACGGAAGTCAATAAATACACTCAGTTATGCCTCGATGAGCAACGAAAATAGTTTTTCATGAATAGGTTGCGAATCAGACATCACAATAAGTCTTATGACTATGGAAACAACCACAAATACAGGCAAAAACCAAAAATTCAGTAGAAAAGTGTGAGGAAGTGTCGAAGCCCATTAAACTATTGTCTTTTCTCTGAAAACTTTATCCATGATTCATTGCAAGTTTCCTCTAAGCCAAAAGAATATATCAATATCAGGATAATGTGATAAGATTTCACGAGGAACCAATAATACGAAAAAGTCCAAAAAAAATTTAAAATTTTTGAAATCGTACGGCATTGAATTCATATAGCAAATAGTTAGAAGATAAAAACGCTAAGCAGATTAATTTCGGTTGAACTGTTGAAGTAGAAAAGAGTGGGGTCCTGTCATTACTGAGGATCAGTTACAATTCACGAAAATATGTTAATGATCGGTTAATGTTAAAAATTTTCTCGAAAAATCATTTTTAAAGTCTTAACAGCCATTAGCTCTCAGTCAACTCAAAGCTTTAGATAGGTTCACTTAATGCTCATTACAAAACTTATTGCTCTTTTATTCAACATGTCTGTGCCTTATGACTCCAAAAAATTAGTAAAACCTCAAAAAGAAAATTAAAGATTCCTTTAAAATTACGAAAACTCAGAGTCGAAGTCAAAAAAAACACGAGCGGTTCCTTGCAGAAGAATATTTTGTTCATGGGGCTTCACTTGACTGTAAATCAGGTTCGTCATTAACGGAAACTCGATATGAAAAGTGATTAGTCTCTAGGTGATTAGTCTCTAAATTTTCCAAAAAAAAGCTCTCTAATAGAATTCTAATTTTTTTGATAGTAAATTTTCCTATGAGACCAGAACTATTCTATTTATCGCCTGTCGTCTATTGGCAACTCAAAATTGATTCATTTTGTGGAGTGAATTGTAATTTTGAATTATTAATCTTATTAAAGAAAAGATCTTCATTGAAGAAAAATTACACTAAAAGTGAACAAAATCATGCCAAAAATCCTGTGTTCACGCTAAACTTCTATCCTCGATAACTCCTGAAAAAAAAACAAAATTATAAAAATTCGTTTTAGTTTTGAATTCTACGCTGTACGAGCTTTTTTATGTGGGATCGGAACAACAAAACGAATGGTCTTTGCTAACCAAATTGTAATCTGTACTTGAAAAAGCTAAAACTGCAAAAGCTGTTGTCCTTTTTTCCCCTCGATTATAAGAATGATGAAAATCTTCGAAATTTTAAATTCGAAATGTATTCACCACATAGGATATTGTTGAAATTAAGATTATTTCGGGGAAAAACAAAATAACCTGGATTTCCCGTGTGGGGAAAGCGCCGCCGAAGATATTGTCTGTCTCTTTCCGTGAATGGAGCTAATTATTCAGTGTCGGACAATAAAAACCTATCACAATAAGAATTTGAGCGCAAAAGTACTGAAAACTTTTTGGTTATCCAACAATTTTAAGGAATAGCAAGATAGTTCAAAAAGACGACAGCGTGTTTAAACGCAGAGACGTCACCGTTGAAAAATTTCAAATGGTTGTGTCATATATACTCGTGCTCCATTTTCTGAAAAAAATAGGCTCTGACAGAATAGAAATTCCTCCAAAATTCTTTTATTTGGACACCAAAAAGTGCACACTACTCTTTTCACGTTCAGTCTGGGAAGGTTTCTAAATGTCAAAAAGAAGATTGGACTAATTAATACTACCAAAAACAAGGTAGTACTGTTTGAAAAAAAAAGATTTATTGAGGAGCTTTCTATTTGCCTCAGAGCGCATTAAATTGTTCTTTTAATCCATGTTTGTTCAAGAACCATTATAATTTACAATTTTTAACTGCAGCTTTTATTATTGAAATTTGAGTAGCCACATTCGTGAATTTCCCCTAAAAATTTTGATACCATGCTTCCTTGACAGATAAAATCTACTTTTTCAATTGCATTTAAATAGATTGTTTTCACGCCCAGTATTTCAACTGAGATGTAAATTTTTCTCTTTGATCTTTTGTCAGTTTTCTCATCCTCAAAACGTCAGCTAATATTATTTTAGTTTATTTGGATCAAAACATTAGTTTCATTACGAGCGTGCACAGAACAATTTCGGGATTTTGCTTAATAACTTTTTTCATGGCTTGTAAAGACTTTTTTTGAGTAATTGGAATGTTCAGATTGAAAACCTAATGCTATTTTGTTTGCTTGTAATGATATATGGTATCTGTACGAGAATCGAGAACTCAAACAAATGAAGTTTTTTGTGATCACTTGAAGTCACATATTGACTTGTGTGATATCCCGTTTCTTTGCATGATAGTCAATCATTAATTAATGAGAAAAGTATAAATTTGGCGAAGGAACCAGTCTGTTTGTCAATTGATTAGAATATATAGACTCGAAATCGTACTCCAATGAATATCAACTTTTTTTTCAGTCCGCAGATTTTCAGATTATAAATAAATTTCTGGTTTATGCCATATCATTTGTATTGTGCGATCATTTGTATATGCTAGGAAGTTAATTTTTTTTAAAAAATTTAAAAGTATTTGAGCACTTTGTTTTTTTATCACATGCATTCATAGAAAAAAGTCTTATTTCCGTAAAATGGTATATAAAAATATAGCTATTATATGCCAATTTACGGCAACAGGACACATTTTTTCAAAATTTTGAAGCTTTCTGTTTTATTGAAAGCATGCGTACTGGACTGCTTATCAGGTATGGTTAATTCATATCGCAAAAACAGAGACCGAATCAACCAATCGATTGCGGTTTTGGAAGGAAATGATGCGTCAATTTTCCAAAACGGCAAGTTTTTAAAAAAATGCCCAACCATTCCTAAATGTATCAATTCTTCAGTAGATCAAATTGAGTCAACTGGAAATGACACAAGGCGAAAAAGTTCCGATACAAAAAGATGAGCAAAATTTATATTGGTAAACTTTACAGTTAAGCTGGACTTATTTGGCCTAAATTTTAGATCAGTCGAGTTCAACGATTTAATAGTACTTTTGCGTAACAACTGTTTGTTGTCATTTATTCAGACCATTTTTTTTCTGTTTTAAAGTATCTGAAAAAAATAGGAATCTTTGAATGATTACGTTTGCGCTGTTTTCTTGTTAAATTTAATGAAGCATGATTACTAAAGTATGTCAATGGGAAGATTTTCTTATCATATTCGAGTAGCAACAGGAAAAAAAAAACGTTCGGAAAAATTAATTGCGCTAAAAAGCGAGAAAAGTGCTGATTTCAAACAGCATTGCATCTGCTTTCTATTTACTATTCAGGTTTCACCAGCTATTGTGAACTTGCTTGTGATTTTTAGATGAGGGGAAGATGAATGCAGGATACTGTAAAAACGATGATGTAATCAATGAATAAAACTAATAACAACAGGAAGAGCGAAATAATATTATTCGAGCTCAATTTTATTCAGAAAAAAACCGCTCATAGCAATTTCAAAAGGTTTTACTGTATTACCCACTGTTTCCAGATCGAAAAATTTTCGACGAAATCTATCTTTGGAGTGAAAACGAAGTTTTAAAAATTAAACGCGTTTAATTTTTATGAAATAACATTTTGATAACAAAAAATTTATTTTACTTTAAAATTTTTTGTCTCTTAAACAGTTGTTATTTTTGTAAGTCTGATCTGATTTTCAATACCTAGAAACCTTAACACCATAAAATTTTTCAGAAAAAAGAATATCTAATTTCTTATTGCAGCTCTGGATATTAGTCAAACTTCTAATTTTAGTATTTTATTCCTTGTTTCATTAGATTTTAAAGTTCTGTTTCGTCTCAGCGCTTTAACAAAAACTCCTTTTCCGTAAATTCGCATTGAAACTATGGTGTTCTTTTTTGAACAGATGTTTTGCAACTTTCTGCATTGAAAACAAAAAATCTTGAAACATTTCAATTTCTCTTGACATGTTGGTTTGTTTACGACAATAAAATGATTAAATTTTTAAATGAGGGACTGCTTCTATTATTTTTTTTGCTTCTATTATTTTTGTTTGATTTTTCGAATCGGTGGCGTGGAAAATGCTGATGCAGCGCTCAGATTTTAAACATTTAATTAATTAAAATTTATCTTTTTTATTAGAAAATGCCTCTGAATGACCTGATGAATGACCTGATTTTCAAAATATGATCCGTAATCTTTTGTAACTCACGTGTTAGCAAAAGGCGTTTGGATGATAGTTTTGTTAAATGTTCAGCTGCTGATCAAAAATATACTTTTGGAAACTTTGAGATGAGATGTCATTTCTTTAAATTCTTGAAAAAAAAAATTGTCAACGCATTTTTTTAATGGGTCGCATGCCAGCTCGTTCGTAATTAAAAGCTCGTTCGCTTTAAAAAAATATTTGCAAACTCATTTTTGTTTAAAAGATCTAAATTAATGAAGAAATTATTACTGTGGATAAACCTGGCACAGAAAAATTCAAGAAATGTATTTTTTAAAAGATTTTATTGAAAGCAAAAATTTAACTACGCATTAGCTAAACAATTTAGAGTTCAGAAAAATCAACCAAATGAAATGGAGTTCACTCAGACAAAGAACCAATGTTTTTAACAATTTTTACACAAAATATACCTGTTCAAAAAATTTTCTATCTCAATTTTAACCTTAATTTTCGTGGTCATTTTTTTATTCTGGTTTCAATACTTATAATTACATATCTGAACTTTAAATAGATTATAAATATGGCGTATAAAAGAAACTTTTTAGTAGTTTTATTGGTCGATTGAAATAGTTTCTGATCTAATCGGTAGTTTTATGTCACTTCGTTTTTTTGATGAACACTATGAGAAATGATTCTTTTAATTGAACGATATAACCCATAGGTAACATAATTCATGAATTCTTCAATGGTTTTTTCAACTTATAAAAACATTTGTTTTTTGTGATCACTCGAAGTCACATATTGACTTGTGTGATATCCCATTTATTTGCATGATATTTAATCATTAATTGACAGTGAAAAAATTATAAATTTGGTATAAGAACCAGTCTGTTTGTCAACTGATTAGAATATATAGATTCCAAAACGTGCTCCACTAATTATCAACTGTTTTTCAGTCCGCAGATTGTAAGTTCAGATTATAAGCAACTTTCTGGTTATTGCCATATCATTTGTATATGATGTGAAGTTAATGTTTGGAAATAATTTTAAGAAGTAAATGAGCACTTTTTTTATCATATCCATTCATTGAAAAATGTGTCTTCTTGCAGTGTAAATATTATATAGCAATATATCATTATAAACCATTTTACGGCAAGAAGACAATATTTTTCAAAATCTCGAAGCTTTCTCTTTAAATGACAGATTGCGTACTGCTTATCAAGTTTGATTAATCCACATCACGAAAGCATAGACCGAATTAAACAATCAATTGTGGATTTGGAAGGAAACAATGCGTCAAATTTTCCTAAACGCTAAGTTTTTTCTTTAAAAAAATGCCCAACCACTCCCAAATGTACAATTTATTCAGTAGATCAAAATGAGCCAACTCGAAATGACACAAGGTCAAAGAGATTCAATGCACAGTTAAGCAAAATTTATATTGCTAAACTTTACTGTTAAGCTGGACTTATTTGGCCTAATTTTTAAGATCAGTCGAGTTCAACGATTAAATAGTACTTTTGCGCAACAACTGTTTGTTCTCATTTCTTCGGTCAATTTCTCTTTCTATTTTAAAGGTTCTGAAAAATAGGAATCTTTGCATGATTACGTTTGCGCTGTTTTCTTGTTATATTTAATGAAGCATGATTACAAAAATATGTCAATGGGAAGATTTTCTTATCATATTTGAGCAGCAACAGGAAAAAACGTTCTTTTTCAATATCTTAAAAACGACGTACCAGCTCTTAATTTTTATCTGACGTTTAAAAAAAATTGTTTTTGTACGGAAAAATTAATTGCGCAAAAAATCGAGAAAAGTGCAGATTTCAAACAGCATTTCGTGTGCTTTCTAATTACTCTTCAGATTTCATCAGCTGGTGTGAAATTGCTTGTGAATTATAGGTGACGGAAGAAGAAAGCCGAAATTGTAAAAATAATATGTTTAATAAATAAAACTGATAACAACTGGAATAGCGAAATTTGATTTTAAGAGCTCAATATTATTCAGAAATAAATTTTCGTACACAGTATGTTTTCAAAAGATTATACAGTAAATCCCGCTGTGTCCAACTATAAATCTTTTTTGACGAAATCTGTCTTTGGAGTGAAAACGACGGTTTAAAAATTAAACGCCCAAACAAACACATGCGTTTATTTTTCTAAAAAAAACATTCTGATAGAAAAAAAATGTGATTTTATTTTAAAATTTTCATAAATTCATCAAATGTTTTTTTGAGCACATAAAACTTTTGTCTTTTTGTGATCACTTGAAGTCTTTTTCAGTCCGCAGATTTTAAGTTCAGATTATAAAAAAGTTTCTGGTTAATTCTATATCATTTGTATTGTGCGATCATTGTAAATACTGAGAAGTTAATGTTTGAAACTAATTTTAAGAAAAAGAGTCTGAGTACTTTGTTTTATTTTTGTATCATATGCATTCATACTAACAAAAGTGTCTTCTTTCCCTAAAATGGTTAAAAAAATATATATTTATTATATACCATTTTACGGCAAGAGGACTCGTTTTTTTTCAAAATTTCGAAGCTCTCGCTTTGAATGACAGCTTGCGTACTGCGTATCCGGTTTGGTTAATCCAGATCACATATATTAGTATATGTTATTTTGTGCTAAATTGATAAATATTAAAAAAAATTATTGTTCCGGCCTAAATTAGTTGGAGAGGAACTATATATTCAAATGGGGTTTTGTACAGTCAATTTTGGCTGATCGATATAATCATCAAAGAGGACTAAGAGTGGCATTATTAGGTAGAGCGTTCAACGTCACAAGTATAATTAAAAGTTTCAGACGTAAAAAAAGTGGCCATCGTCACCAAAAAAAGAGCAATGATGCTCATAAAAAGAACAGTCTGAAATGTGGGAAATAATAAGAAGAAGGGCAGCGGAGAACAGGCCACTTCGGCCTAATGCTGTACCGATGCGATTACGCAGGAACAAATTATTATTATTATTATTATTATTATTATTAAAATAATTTTTCTGAAGTCCGTCTTCTTCACGGAGTTACCGAGGTTTAAAGTTTTGGGAACATTTGACAGATTTTCAATGTTTTTTGTTCACATTTCTTGTATTTTGACGCAGTTTTTTGCCAGTTTTGCTGGAAAATATGCTAAACCTGTTAATGATACTGTTGTTGATTTTACCTATAATGAAGGAAGTTAATTCAGACTTCTTCATCCAAAATGGCACGAAATAAGCTCCTTCAGTCCTTTTTCCTTAAATTTGGCGGATTCAAGCAACTAAAAACTGCTCAAACAATCTTCGTTACTTCTAATCAGGTCTGATTTTATTTGCGCTTTCTTTAAGAGTGTTCTTGAATTTAAAAAATTTCCAGTTCTTGACTCAATATTTACACGATTTAACTCGATAACTATCCAAAATGCTATTAAATTCTGATATATTAAATTTTTAAACAATTTATCCGTATACATTATTCGGTTTGATTACATAATGGAAAAGTATAAATAAACTCATGCTAATGAGAGGTTCAATTAGTGTCCTAGGGAGCTTCGAGGGAGCCTATCTGGTTTTAGTAGTCGAAAGCTTTCAAAATTATTGTTTTCAAAAAAAATTGATCATTAAGCTTTACCACTTCTTCTCTTTTTGTTCAACATGTAGCTTAAGGTCAACAAAGACAGGTCGCGTCGTCCTTTTTTTCTAATCAATTAACACCTTATTATTTTTTGCGGTTTAACGTCAGTAAATGATTTTTGCTTTGAGACCACGACATTTTCCCATCCTTATGGTGCTGTTTCTTGTCGTCACGTTGTTTACAGCTCAAATATCACATTGTTGGTGTCTTAAGAGAAAGCACATTTGAACATATGGTTTTTCCTTTGAATCGAATAGGGTTTTAACGGCTTCGGCGCCGTCTTTCAGCAGAATCCAATAGAATTTTTTTATTTACGTCTTTCTTTGACTTTCTTTTTGTATTTGTATAAAATGAAAACAATTGCAGTTACTTTTTTTTTAATTTTGCCAAATTTTACCTAGTCTGCTTTGTTACAGGTCACCTTTCACAATATTGACGTTGAGGAAAAGCACAATTGAATAATTGAATATATATCTAATTTTTTTAGTTCAATGCTTGTTGTTTCAACGGCTCTGACCCGATTTTTTGCAAAGATTGATTTAATTTTTAGGTTTTGCCTGTATTTGTCGTTTGTTTCTGTAGAAGTACAACATATTTTGTATTTTGACAGGTCTCAATATGATCTAGAATGTATGATTGAAACTTAATTATTTGAAAATAATTGTTTTCAAAAATTATATACTGACTTTTTAACTTTGCCATTTTTGTTTTCTGTCGACTTGTTTGGAGTAGGAAAATCATTAACGTCATTAAAGACTGGCTCAATGTTTTTTATTGGAGTATAATTTAGTTTGAAGTTAGGTTTTATTCGACTTTTTTTTTGTTATTATTTTTTAAAATGGACATTTAGTTTTTGATGCAAATAATGTTTTTAGATTTTGTTGTTTGTCTTTTCCCGTAGTTTTAAAAATTGCGGGTTGGATCGGCCCTATAGTATGGCATTTTTTACCATTCTAACTGATTTCAGTTAGAAGCATTTTTTTATTACAGCAGCTAATTTTGAACAATAATTGAAATTTGAAAGTTTTCTATCTCTTCCCCAATTGGTAGACAATTCAGTCAAAAATTTGGATGCCTGGGTTCTGAACATAATATTAGAAATCAAATTACTGAGCCTCCTTCTAAAATCTATATTCATCAAAAATTCATCAAAAAGCTTTTGCGACAAAAATGTCAACTTGTTGGATTTTGGAAAGCACTTTATCAAAACACGACAAAACTGTGCTACTGTTTTCAAATTAAACAGCTTGTTGGGTGTTTTTACTTAGTTGTCTAATGAGATCATCACTGAATTTCTTTTTGCAGATTTTACTGTTAATTGTAATTTCAGTTTTAAAATAATCTTCATCCCGCCTTGAAAGTGGTCCACTATCGACTAACATATCAATTACTGAATTTTAAATACAACAAGGAGTCTCGGTAATGTGCCTTCGCACATAATGTTCCAGTCCCACTCAACCACGTTTTTGACTTAAATGTTTACTAAATGATGAAGTGACAGAAAACTTCCAAAAAATCACTTAATGTTCCAAAATATTTCTTTTATCTATTTAAAAAAATTGCTTTAGCTATCTAACCTTTATACAATTAAAACAATTATTCAATAGAAGGTCCATGATAATTACCAGCGTAAAAAAAACGAGGCAAAAATTAGTTTCAAATAAAACAACAAGCATTACTTACTTACTCAATGTCCATCCATTTTTTTTTTGAAAAATAATGAAAAAGTCAAAGAGCATCAGATAAAAAGTAAACTAAACACAATGACCTGCATTTTACAGGAAAAGATACAGAACCTGTCTTTTTTGAGATTAATCACCATATAAACAAAACACAAAAGGGGCAAAATTGGAAAATACGTTTACACTTTCAAAACAAATAGTTCAAAGTCATGATAAATAACAAGCATTAATTACGACCAAAACTCTAGAATGTATATTTGTTTTTTTCTTGAAATTAATTAAGAAAATCCAAATGAACATCAGATAGAAAGCAGGCTAAACCAAACGACTTGCGTTTCATAAGAAAAGATATGGGAGCTGTCTTAATTGAGAATAGATAACAAGCCGACAGATAATAAAAAGGCCGAAATAGGAAAATACATTTACACCTTTTGAAAACAACTGAATTCAAGGTCAAAAAGCAATCATCTGAAATAATTCAATGGCTTCATTTGCATCTGCAAACAAACCGTTGACAACTGTCATTATCCAGACTCTCATACGACTACGAAAAGAATAACTAGAGACAAAAATTAAAAAGTCATTTCAATTCTGCGAGACAACGGTTTCGAAGCCTATAGGATCACAATATTTTAACGAAAAATGTTAAACATAGTCAATTGCGCCTTATACCAAAGTCATTAATCTGATGTTTGACTGTTCATTAATGTGCCATTAGAGTGATGATCGGACAAGACAGCAAAAGAGTACCTCAAAAATTCGAAAATGTCAAAAAAATTAACAAAAACTCGTAATATCAACGCTTAAAATATTCTTTAATTGGGAAAACAACAATTAAATCTATTTTACTATTTACTTAAGAGGGAAGAATTTTTATCTTTAATGAGACTTTGTTTAATGAAAACGCTGAAGGGTTGCAGAATTAAGATTGAAAGTGGCAATTTTCAAAAAACCAGCTTTCTTAAAACAAAATTTTTGAAAACTTAAGTCATTAGAATCATAAGCTTTCAACTTAAAATGGTATTTAATAATTAGTTTATTTTCTGAATGCTTTGGACAGTTCCTTTATGAAACTAAAACAAAAGACGTTACATTAACAAGGACTAAAAGCAGAATTCAAAATTTCACGGACATTTTCAAGCAAACGGTGTTGAAGCCAAAATGAATTCTGCTTCTGCTTAAATTGTTATCTAAGTTCATTGGCGTATTTTTGCACGTCGAAGTTTACTAATCAATAATTGGCTTTTCATTTGAACTCAATTTGATATTAACCTAGACAATTGATTAATTTGACTCGGTCATAAAGCAACAAAAGAAACCTCAACTTCTGGTAAAGCTCGAGATTTCATTAAGAATTTCAGAAAACAGCTTGTCAGATTCATAAAACCATGGACTTTACTCATAAAAAGCAATACTTTTTCCTTGGACTTTACTGGTGCAAAAAGGGAACTCTTATTAAATGAAAAAATAATTTCCTGTAATTGGTATGATGAATGAAGTGCGAAAAGTATTTCAAAAAGGCAGACCAAAACACGACCCGAACCGTTTTTAATTGTATATCTCAATAATGAACCCCAAAGTGACGTTGCGAGCCTTGTGCGGCTGCTAGAAACGCAATTTTTTTGGAATATTGCCTGAGACTGATTTTGTCAATCGGAAAACTTAAAATTTAAGAAAATAAACTATGCGATTTTATAAATGAAAACAACTAAAATCAAGGTCAAAAAGCAATCATCTGAAATTATTCAATGGCTTCATTTGCATCTGCAAACAAACCGTTGACAACTGTCATTATCCAGACTCTCATACGACTACAAAAAGAATAACTAGAGACAAAAATTAAAAAGTCATTTCAATTCTGCGAGACAACGGTTTCAAAGCCTATAGGATCACAATATTTTAACGAAAAATGTTAAACATAGTCAATTGCGCCTTATACCAACGTCATTAATCTGATGTTTGACTGTTCATTAATGTGCCATTAAAGTGATGATCGGACAAGACAGCAAAAGAGTACCTCAAAAATTCGAAAATGTCAAAAAAATTAACAAAAACTCGTAATATCAACGCTTAAAATATTCTTTAATTGGGAAAACAACAATTAAATCTATTTTACTATTTACTTAAGAGGGAAGAATTTTTGTCTTTAATGAGACTTTGTTTAATGAAAACGCTGAAGGGTTGCAGAATTAAGATTGAAAGTGGCAATTTTCAAAAAACCAGCTTTCTTAAAACAAAATTTTTGAAAACTTAAGTCATTAGAATCGTAAGCTTTCAACTAAAAAATGGTATTTAATAATTAGTTTATTTTCTGAATGCTTTGGACAGTTCCTTTATGAAACTAAAACAAAAGACGTTACATTAACAAGGACTAAAAGCAGAATTCAAAAATTCACGGACATTTTCAAGCAAACGGTGTTGAAGCCAAAACGAATTTTGCTTCTGCTTAAATTGTTATCTAAGTTCATTGGCGTATGTTTGCACGTCGAAGTTGACTAATCAATAATTGGCTTTTGATTTGAACTCAATCTTGTCTGTAACTACCATAAAAAACGGCAAAAATACTTCAAAAAATATAGAGAGCACCGATTAGATTAATTTTGAACTATACGCTTCCACAATTGAACTATAACTGGTCCTGCTCTTGCTGCTTCTTCTATGTAATCAAAAAATGTCCCAATTGTCAACAAAAGAGCTTTTTTGATCAAAATGATGTTATATCAAAAATAAATGATGAAGTTTGGATACTTATCAAGTTATATTACCAAAATTCCTCTATGAATAAATTGAAAGTGTTAGAAACTTTCTTTGATAGCTAATTTGATATTAACCTAAACAATTGATTAATTTGACTCGGTCATAAAGCAACGAAAGAAACCTCAACTTCTGGTAAAGCTCGAGATTTCATTAAGAATTTCAGAAAACA
The DNA here is from genome assembly GCF_964194025.1 of Convolutriloba macropyga. Lineage (NCBI taxonomy): Eukaryota > Metazoa > Xenacoelomorpha > Acoela > Convolutidae > Convolutriloba > Convolutriloba macropyga. The sequence goes on from NC_134470.1 coordinate 73,620,036, forward strand.
GCTTGTCAGATTCATAAAACCATGGACTTTACTCATAAAAAGCAATACTATTTCCTTGGACTTTACTGGTGCAAAAAGGGAACTCTTATTAAATGAAAAAATAATTTCCTGTAATTGGTATGATGAATGAAGTGCGAAAAGTATTTCAAAAAGGCAGACCAAAACACGACCCGAACCGTTTTTAATTGTATATCTCAATAATGAACCCCAAATTGACGTTGCGAGCCTTGTGCGGCTGCTAGAAACGCAATTTTTTTGGAATATTGCCTAAGACTGATTTTGTCAATCGGAAAACTTAAAATTTAAGAAAATAAACTATGCGATTTTATAAATGTCGATTTACATTATCAAAAGACCGCAAAAACAATTTCCCGAAGACTTTCTGAGAGATCAGAAGCATAGTTAGCTATTATCTGATTAAATAAAAATTTTGTCTTAGTTATTATTTCTGCATCAGCAGTCAATTTAGACAATATAGACTTGATGCTCTCTTAATGAAAAAAAATTGCTGAATTTTCGAAAATTTAGCTAAAAGTTTCGCAAAAGTAATTGGTTCGAACATTTCGCCAAATCTCTTCTATATCTACTCGTAAAACCAATCACACAATTTTCTTACAATTTTATCATATGTTGCAAAAATTTATCAAATTTAAGCAAACAATACGAAAAATGTGAATAAAACAACGGAAGATAGGCTAAAGTTCACAAATCTGCAGACCTCAATTGTCCTTTCATTTCACCCAAACTAAGACCCATGGTGATGGCCAAATCTCATGAGACTCACTCAGGCAAAAATTCAACTGAAACAGCAATTCGAATGATGGCTTGGTGACCCGGCATCAGTCAAGATGTTCTTCGATAGGTAAGTAAATGTAAGGAATGCCAAGAAAACAGGCTTAGCCTGGGGAAAACAGTATCTACTTGGCCGCAAGCTGAAGTTTGAAAAGAACTCCACATGGACTGGGGCTACGTTAAAGATCAAGGTAATATGTTAGTGGTAGTAGACGCGGGATCAGTTTGGATAGAAGCCTTCCCTGCGGAAAATAGAACCTCACAAACAGTGAAGGTGCGCTTGAGTCAAATCTTTGCAAGATTTGGGATACCAAGAACCTTAGTATCAGACAATGGTCCTGAGTTTTTGAGCAGTGATCTAATGCAATGGTGTGAATCACTGGGGATTAAAATGATGGAATCTCACATCTACCATCCAAAAGCAAACGGGATTGCTGAACGAGCGGTCCAAACAGTGAAACGGGCTATTCAAGGCTGGATTCTAAACCTGAATGTGTTATTTGGCGCTTTCCTACAGCGCGTTTTGATGACACATCAGAGCACTTCCTAGACGCGGGGCAAAACTCCTGTAGAACTGCTACTGGGATGCCAAGTAAGACTTCCAGCAGTCACTGAATTTGATCTGTGTCAACGAGCCCTCATCAAACCGACGAACAGTTCACCAACGGTTCCGGCTAATTTCATTATCCGTAAAGGAATGAGCTTTTCGTTCATTCAGCCCCAGAATTCAAACAAGACAGTGCTTGTTAGTGACAACCAAATTGCACGGCTGGAACCTGACGACATCAAGACTGAATCTACTGACTCACAGTCTGAGAGCAGTAGGGACGACATAGATGTGGCATCACCCAACAACTCTACTGAAGAAAGCTCAGTAGTTGAAAGGGAACAACCTTCAGTGGCTACGAGAACTTCAAGTAGAAATAAAAAACAACCAGAAAGATTTGGAGACGCTATTCCTACAAACTTGCTTAAAAACTTGCTTGATATATCGAGAAGTGGCGAACTTAGCAACTTAAGTTAAAATTTCGATATATAAAAGAAACTTTCTTACCTGATGATTGGTGAAAAGAAATTGAATAATGGCTTCTAATTTGAACCGAATCGTCGATTCAAATTTGTTCATACAAGTTTATCAGTGTACATAAACCATGAATTTGTGTGATAGATTCGACCTTCCCACCAACAGATTTGATCAGAAACCAACTCTCCGACCCTCACAGTAGATAGAAATGACATGTTCTCAGGTAGGGAGAACAATGTGTGAAGTGCAAAAAAACTGCACTAGTGCTTGCCATATACGGCAAGGGGAAAAACTTGTTCACAACTAATGTGTAAATTAACCCATATCAGTTTATCTTTATCTAGACGGATCTGTAAATTTTTATACTGATACGGACTATAAATACCTGTGAAATTTTGTACATTTAGCCCATTTTTAATTCAATTATTAAAATAATAAAATTCACGACAAACTCCTTGGAAAAAAATTCAGACCATTTTTTTTAATTTCAAATTCTACGCCTGACGACAAGCTTTCTAATGAGACACCACTCACAATCCTGTGCGATGAATATATCGATCGAGAAAATTGACCGAACAAAAGGAATCAGTTGAGTATATAGTTCCTGCACCCACTAAAATGGGCCGAAATAGTGAAGGCATATTTTTCCAAGTGGTAAATTTTGTTTCACAAAATATATTTGGAAAGCAACTCACTGACAAACAGCTAAATAGTAAATTCACGTTGAATATCATCAAGAAGTGAAAATGAGCATCAACAGTTGCAGAAGAAATTAGTATCAAACAGGATCCAAAATATTTGGATATTCTATCCCAAAATCTTGCTAACTGAGAAGAGTTTTTGAGCAATAGGATTTGTGGGGGTGGGGGTTATGAAACTAAATACACTCCCTATATAACTTGGTGAACAAGGTCAGTTGCTCGAGTTTTTCATTCAGTACTAATGAATGTGACGAAATTAGAGTTTTCTTTCAAAAATAATTTAAAAAAATGAAAACAATAAGAAAACGACAAAATGTTATTCGTCTGAAGTACAAGTTTTAATACACATAAACCGAGTTGTCACCCCAAACAGTTTTCGTCCCTATGTCTTCCAAAATTTATAGCATTTTGGAAGGGTATGGGGTTCAAGTAAATTTCAAAGTTTAACTTTGTAAATCACAGAAATCAATATGGAACTGGCCTCACGAAAAATAGTTGAATTTTATGTCAACAAAATTAGTTGTGACATACAGATCTCTCATTTCAGAAAACGCTTTCGAAAATTTAGAAAAAAAATACATTAAAAAGCCAATAGTTGTAGTATTAGCTATCAATTGTACAATAAATTCTGGCTAGTAGACTACTACTGTTCAAATGTTTCGTAGTTTTACAGGTTAATTAATGTACACATCCAAATAAATTGTATTACATTTTAAACGCCTAAATATGCAATTTTTTCAATTTACAAAATTGTTTTAAATCTTGCGTTTCGTTCTGCAAGTAAAACGAGTTATTTGGCCAAAGTCAGCACGTTCACAATGTTCCTGTTTTTGTTATTTTTGTAATTTTGTAAGATTTTTTAAATAGTTTTTAGAGGTGGAGGTTCTTTTTTATAAAAAGCTTAATTCTGAGAAAAAAAACACAGAAAAATTTCATTTTCAAGATTTTTTTGGGAGATTTTTTATAAATGCTTCTACCTGATAGATCAACTGACCAAAAATCTCATTTTTACCAAAAAAAAAAAGAAATTTTTACTTAAATATCCGGCTAAGATAGCCTGATCAATTTTATGCCCTTGTTAAGAATTTCTGCAATGTTGCACAAATAAGAAATAAAAACATAACTCCCCATTGCCCCGCAAAATTGTCTATTTTGTTCGTCTTAAATATATTGCTATTTGTGTAAGCGGCAGGTTCGTTCTCTGTTTTTATTCAGTTCCGTCGCGGGAGCATGATTAAGTACACACAATTTTCACTTGCTTTTCAAGATTTTCATACAATCTTTCTCGCGTGCCCCGCTTCCAATAAATTCCCGCCCACTTATCAAAATCCCAAAAGACCAAAAGCAATTAAGTTGGGGAAATGAACAAATGTAGAATTCTGAAATTGTGTCGCATATTTTCACGTCTTCAGCAAAACATTTCACGTTTCTTTCATTTCAACGTGTTTCTACTGCAAGGACTGATTTTTTCATTTAAAACATTTTGATAAAGTTCAAAACTAGTTCATCATTGTATTTTATGTATTCACGCATCAATATGGTTGCAAATTAAAGATGTATATTTAGTTGCGCTCGAACTTTCCGGAACTTTAATTAGCGTTTGAAAGGACTATGACGCACTTAAGGCGGCTCAATTTCTAGGGAAAAATTGACTGTCTACGAAATTTTGAATCGACTTGACTTTTTCCTATTTAAGTTTAACTCAATTTAAATGAATTGGAGCCTCTTTGCAAATTAAAAATGTTCATTTTGCACTATTTTATATGTTGAAGTAAAGACCACGCTTTCTGGGGTGGCTTAAATTTTGCTTGCATCTTTTTGTGTTTGTTGTTAAGAAAAATCACTTGAAATATTCCAGTGTGAGTGTTTCGAACTTTTCCAGTGACTTAATTGAGTTAATCTGAGTCCGCTTTTAATCTTAAGAGATGTTGGCTGACTTTGAAAGGAATAATTGTGCGGCACGCGTCAGCACTTGCTAGCGTTCGTCAATTTACATTTTCTACATATTTTTGCCACAGCCACAAAATTGGATGCCGCCATAAAATTATCAAAACAATAGAATATTGACTAAAATTAACCTCCATCTATCGCGAAAGTCACATAAAATTTGTGTAATTGCAACATTTTTTGGAAATTTTTAAATGCAAATTATGGCAAAAATTTAAAATTTTGGATCAGGTGAGGATTATAATGAGTGTGTAATTACAGAGCGCGTGGCAGCGCTAGTCAGCGGGCATTTTTTTCCTTCTTTTTGAAAGGAAATGAGTAGGGAAAGAATACTTGAGTTAAGTAATGAAAGCTGAGAAATGCCTAATCAAAAGTTAATGACTTATCAAGGAAATAGTATATGAAAAGAGATAGGATATCTTCTTTTGACATTTTAAGGAAAAGAACTAAGACTACTGTGGGCCTAATTAACTTGAAAATGTTGCCTCCTCCGTTGAAATCTTGCTTCTAACGAACAAGCACATTATATGTACACACTTTTAACACTAGAACCTTCTTAAAAGCTTTTTCTTTCTCTTTTTTCCCTTTTTTGTCTTTTTTCTTAGTTTCCTGCTTTTTAATCGTTGGTTTTAGGAATTTTCCCTGACTTTTTGTTTTCCTATACTCTAATGATATCCGTGTTATTTGTTCTTTTTGTTGACAAGAGTGCGTTTTTATCCATCAGAATTTCCTTTTTTGCCTTTTTTCGAGTATCTCTAAATTTGCTCAATTAGCGAGCTTCGTGCATAATGATGTGTTTGACCATTATGGTTAGCTTTGTGCAGGAAATGGGAAAATCTATTGACCGTGATAATTATATCTCGCTGGTTGATTTTTGTGATAATTAATCTAGTTTCTAGTTGTATGAAGTCCGTATTATTAAAAGAGGAATTTCATTAATGATATCTGAATTGCTGTTGTACTTCCTTTTAGAAGAGTCATTGAAATGTAACTCAATACTTGATTAAATATCGCCAATGGACTTATTAACAAGTAAAAGCTCTCATCAATTTCCAACAAAAGAAAATCCATTCTCATTTGAAAAGCTTTCCAATAAATTAAAAAATTTCTTTGTTAACAACTGCAGCCTTGCAATTTAGTCAAAATTTGTAGATTTTTCTTGCAAAATTAAATAATGGGTTTATTACAGACGGTAGAGGTTTAATATTCCTTGTAAACAAAATTTTCAGTGTCAAGGAAACAAACACCCCCACCCCAGTCTCTTCTCTTTTGTGCCCGATCTTTGAGGCAGAAAAATTGATGAAAGAATTATCTTAAAGATGTTTTTTGGTCCCGGTTGAGAAATTTTCCTCTTTTCCGCGCAGAGGTTAATTTACCTGTGATTTGGGGGCTGGCCGGGTGGGGCGGGTGGGGGAGGGGTTGAGACAACGAAACTTGTGGGGGTACTTCATGAGTACAAGAGTGTATACATAAAATGCAATATTGGATATGAGATCGTTATCAGTAGAGCCTGTGTGATAAGAAGCGAACAAATCCCCCGCAGAGTACCTTTTTAATCGAATCAAGTATATTGGGAAGGTAGAGCAAGAGGGGGGATAATTTTGCTTGTACAGCTTATAACCCATTTCAATCCAATAAAATAATTGTATATATATGCATACATTTCTTCATAGTTTCCTTCCCCTGAAGCTTAACACACACAACACACTACATCTGAGCAGAGTTAGGTAGTTAGTTAGGAATAGTGCTTCCTTTAACAGAGTTAGATAGGTAAAAGGTATACACTCGCGCAGAAAAGGATGTTAGGACTTGCTTTCCTCCTTTTTCCATGACCATTAACGAGTCCATTCCATTCAAAATTTCCCCCACTCTCTTTCCCCAATTTTGCCCACTTCTATTTTTCCTTCATTTTTTCTCCGTCTTTTCATTCCATTTCCCTGCACTCTTTTTTTCTACTTTCTTTCCCATTTTGTTGTATTTTAAACTATTTTTTCTCCATTTTCCGTTCATTTTGTAGCTTGGTGATTATTTCCTGTGCCTGTTGTGTTGTAGCGAGTAAAATAAGTAAGTAAGTATTCCGTGCCTTTTTTCTTTCATTTTCTTTCTTTTTCTCTCTGAATGAGAGTATGTACGTGTGTATATCTGTGTGTGAGAGAGAGAATGAAAAGTGTGGTGTGTGCTGATTTGTTCACACGAGTGACGCATTTTCCATTCCTTGTCACTCACAAAACGGCAGCCTCCTACTTCTCTATTTCGCTCTACTCTTTTCTTTTTTCTCTTTTCTCGATTCTGTTTGCTTGCTACTACCTTCCCCCCTCTTTTTCTCCTGCTTCCCAAAACCACTCACTTTCCTTTTCCCTCTTTTTTGTCATTCCCTCTCTCTCTCTCTCTCTCTCCTTTTCCCATTTCTCTTTCTCTCTTATTTCTAACTTCAGTTTCGAGCACACAACTATTTTAGTCAGTAGCCCAGCAAAGCAAAAGTATATCTATAAAATTGGCATAAAACAAACCAAATTTTCGTACTTCATTTTCACCAAAATATTCACAATTCATACTTGGTTCTGAGCGTTGTGACAGAATGAAAAATTGTTGGCTTGTTCCTCGGTTGAAAAACAAGCCCCTCCTCTCAAACAAACATTCCCCAAATCGGGCAATAAACTAACCTCACTAATCCAGCGTGCCACCCTCCGAAAACAAGCAAGAACCCTAAATTCTAATTCCCTTGCTGTCTAATTTCCTCCCCAAAGTCAATTCATAACTTTATTCTGACACTGTCACAGGTAAGTCACTATATTCATATACATTTTCCCACTTTTTAGGGATGGGTTATAAACCAGACTGTGTTATAATGTTGCTAAAAACTGTCAATTTTTAAGATATAATGCTCAGTTGAACTGTGCGCCAAAGATTATAACCAACTTTTTAAAAGTGAGCCATAATCAATATTAACTAGGTGTTCCATCGATAACTTCCCGCTTTTCACTTTTCCACAGTCTGGCTTAGGGAGGATGCTCCATGTTGTTTGTTTACTTTTGGCCAGTCAATTTAGCCAGATACCTGCCAAGCTGGCTACAAATAGTAAACAACATCGCTTGCTAATAGACGCCAGGAAAACTAGCAAATGTTTGGCCTGCGCTGTATACGCTTTTTTGCTCAAGAAAACGTTGCGTGTATAATTTGATACCTTTATGCTAATTTTTAAGAGCAATCGATTGCAATTTGTCGGTTAAATGGTCACTATGTTGCTTGTTTTTTTGTTTTTTTTTTTTGTGCGTGAAAAAGTAAATGCTTTTTAGAGAATAAATTTTTTTGTTCAGATTCAATCTTATATAAATTTCTATATGATCTATCTTGCTTGAATTTCTGCTATATTAATTATTCAAAAACGAAACGTAAGAGATTTTTAAAAAACGTAAAACATTTGAAACTTAAAAGTTTTCATAAAGTACAGTAAGAAAGCTGCGCTTAGAACGCAAGTTTTATGGAGAAAAAATAACTTAATTGTGTTAATTCAAAATCTTTTTTAATTCTCTAATAGCAGTTCTCTGCCCCCCCCCCCTCTGGACAAGTGTATTAGATTATTCAGTTTTGCGATTCCCGAATCTCGATCTTGAAATAATTTCTCTTTAAAATCTGCGGCCGTTTCGTCAACTTGATTTATAGCTGTGTCTTCGTAAGCAATAAGGCGTTATTTGGAACTATAAACAGAACAAGAAGATGTCTCCGATTTCATATCAGTTGTTATTTGAAAGAGCAATAGTGTGCGCACGCGTTTGAACTTTAGCGTGATGATAATACGCTTCGTTGGAGACGGGGGAAAAGAGTATTCCTCTCTTATAACCCATTTTGTTCTATATAACTATTGCCACTAACCGCTCACTGAAAAAAAAGAAATACTTTGGCGTACGCGAAACAGACAAGCGACCTGATTAATTGAAAGTGCTATCCATCTTACTTCATTTTCAGCGTCTTCAGTTTTTCTTCTGTTGTAATCTTTGTGAAACTGTGTTTGAACAAAAAATCATCCCGTTTTTATCTTGTTGTGATCTAAATTTTCCTTGAAAATCTTTTAACAAAGGAGTTTTAACGAATCTTTTAACGAAGGAAGTTATATATTTTTCCTTTTGTCCTATTATTATGTGATTTAAACTCGGGAATAATTTTCTTTTTAATAAATCATAATAAATCAGAATAAATCAGATTTAGATTTCAGAAAAGCGTTTTTTTTTCAGGTTTAGTCTACATTTTGTAGTCGAGCAGGCCTCGGAGATAAATTTAAACTTTTTTCCGATTATATATCAGAAATAATCCGCACGATGTGTCTAGAACGAGATTTGATTTATTGAATATTGACGAGTCTCTGAGCACTAAAAAAAAGAAATAGGGGCTTACATACATGTTTTAAACTTCCATTTTTTCATTTTCCCTCATCTATCATATTCCTGTCTGTCAAAAAGTACATTAGACTCAGACTTTTTGTCTCTTTTCCACTTTTGGAAACCTTCGCTTCCTCAAAACTAAATTTCAATCGCTAATTTATACCACAAAAATCTGAAAATTAAGGAAATTTCCATGGTTTAGCCGCTTGTACGCTTTAAAAGAGAAATTTGTTCATGTTATGATAATGAGGGGACCAAAATGGAATTTAAAATGGCTGAAAAGAGTGAACAAAAATTACATATTCGATACAGGAAGCAAAATTTCATTAAAATTAAGCCTTTTTGCCTCAGATTTTCTAACGGCAAGTAGTATTTTAGAATTAGTGTGGTAGCTGCTAGCTTTTTTTTCCGAGCAACTAAGTAGCTAAGATGTAGTACGAAATATTCTATCGTATATGGTCGCGATAGCCTTAATGGGAAAATGCATAATTCAATATTCAAGTGCAGTATTAGTTTAAAAGCTGAAGGGCCTGCATTCTGCTCTTAAAGCGGCTTAAAACCACACCATATAACATGGCCGCCGCCATTATAGCACTGCTCAGAATACAGCAACGACTTGCCTAAGTGACTTTTGTGCGTATTAGAACCACCAACTCGCTGAGTCAGTTCAGCAGTCAAACACGCGCAAAGGGGGAACTAATTGTGAACAAAAAATTAGAAAAAAAAAATTTTCGGTCTGCTTCCCGTATTTTAAGCGTGAAAGCATCTTAAGCGGTTGTTTTGAGTATTTAATGCTCGTTTTTAGTCGCTCATTATTGACTGTGCGCTCGGCTCATTTGCTGATTTTGTTCTAAAATGTACTTTAAAAATAAAAAGTTCAAGCTTTTTAGCATTTATTTTTCCTTGTTTGATTTCCGTCTGTTCGTTTTACACGTTAAGTTGTTTTAATGTCGACTTATTCGATATTTTCAACATACAATTGAATTTGCATTTGTTTCTTTTTAATCAAAAACGGAAATTTTTAATTTCGAGGGAAGATATTAATTTTAAAATTTTCGAATAGATAAGTTGAACTTAAACTTGTATTGAAAATTAATTATAAATAATTTTAATTTTTTTAACCAAAATTGGCTATTTTCGGCAAGCAGTGCTTTGGAAATTTAAAAATAGGTTATAGTTACGATTTTTTTTAAGAATTATATACGGACAAATTTTACTTGGATTTTAAATGAAAGTTGAATAGTAAAAAGTTTCGTCTGCTTCAGCAACATAATATATAAATAAATAGTTACTTATGGTGCGGTATGGTATCATGTCTTTTCAACCGTACCAAGCTACCCCGCCCACCGCCACCCTCTCCCCTCATCTCACACCCCCTCCCCTTATTGTTCCCAACATGCGATTGGACCCGGTTGTTGCAGTGTTGGATTTGGCTTTAATCCCTGTAGCTGTCAGGGTAGAAGAAACTGCAGAGCTTTCCTTGTAATTCTACATTTCTATCTCCATTCTTTCCTTGTCTCTTGCTTCCATTGTCTTGTCTTTCTGGGACCAGATTTTGGGGGCAGGGGAGGGGTCACTTTGGGGGTCTCAGTTGGCAATGTCTTCCCCCTATTACCCCCCGTAATCTTTGCTACTCTTTCTAGTGCATTTAATTGTTCACGTGCGTGCGTGTGTGTGTGTGTGTGTGTGCGAGTGTGATATCTTGGCGAAATCATCCGCGTGTGTTTGTAATGAATTCATGTGAGCATGGCTGGCGCGCCCTCAGGCCAAAATAGAAATAAGGGAAAGGGAAAGAAACAAAGAAGGAAAGATGGAAAAGATGAGAGGGAAAAATAGAGAAAGCCCGAAATGAGAGAAAAGATTTTTCTATTCGCGCTCTACATTGTATTACATTTGGCTATCTTTCTTTCCATTCCTCTCTTTCTTTTTTTTCTTTTCCTTACGCTCCTACAGTTGCTCTGCGCGTAGTCATAATTTTTGCTTATTTTTGATTTATTCCCATTTATTCACATTTCATCCATTTCTTCCATCCACTCTTTTCCCTAAAATTCCCCCCATTTTATTTTGCCTACTCTTTTAACCCTTCCTTTTTTCCCAGTTCTATTCTACTCTTTTACTCTTGTTCTCTCTTTCATATGTGGCTATGTGGAATGAGCCAGAAGGCAGAAACCACATGTGGTCTCCAAACCAGTAGCCTCCTGCTTCACCTTGTAAAATAATACAAAAAGTACATTTTATTACTGCCTTGATTAACATTTATAACTAGTGACGTGAACCCGCCACACATAACTCATGTCACCTCTCTCCCCCGCTTAACCCCTTGAGTATTTTGACTTAAGTTAAACAACCCTTCTTTTCTAAACCCTACCAAAAAGTAACCTGTTCGAAATCTTAAAGCCATTTATATTTTATATCTAAAATTTAACTTTAAATTTTTTATTTCGCTCTAGAAAATTCAACTCGAAGTAACGCTCGGTTTTTTGTTTTCTTTTCCGTCTAATTAGTCATAACTAAAAAGTGAGGCTTGCTTAACGTGAAAATCCATTTTTAATTTAGCCTAAGTCGGATCAAGTTTCTCAGGAAAGAAATATAATCTGATTTTATCCTGAAATTTCTCCGAATCTTTTCCTCCTGGGCTATCTAATGAAGTAATTGTGAATATGTTAATGTGCATACCTGCACCCCCGAATAGTACCCAAGCTTCACCATTGCTCAGCCCCCTCCCCCCTCCCCGCACGTCATTTAACGTCAACTTTTCTTAATTTCCATATAATTCCCATGCACTGATTGGGCATAAATGCAAATTCTAATCTCAAATGCCCGTTGATTGACGCCTTAACACTGATAAGAAAACCCATCACACCATCAACAATTTTGGGTTTTTCAATTATTTTTAAAACCCCCATTTTCGCAGCTTTGCATTTTTGCAAATTAAGCTGACATTTTAAACTCACAGCAGTTAGCTAACATTGTGCATCCCTAGCTGGTTGGTTTCGCAAAGTCTGAAATTTCTTTTCAGCAAAAGTTAGTGCTGGTTTGTCTGCAATTTTGCAGACTAATTAGAATCAAGTGGGCAGTTTCGACCTCACTTTTTGACATGCAAAAGACAAGTTAGCCCAATTTTTGAACTGAATTGGAACAAATTTTCTAATGCTGTATTCATTCTCGTCCGGCAAAAGGTAAGTTTTTGTTCATTTATCCCATAATTTTCTCCAATTTTTCCCACATGATGCCGTTCATGTTTCTAATCAACATCGTTGACTGTCCTCTGAATTATTTCACAGTTTGACATATTACTCATTTGTTCACAAGAGCGTTATTTTGTTTACTTTTGCAGGTGAACAAGTTTGAGTGTTGTTTGTTGTTTTGATTGCGTGTTTGTTCCACTTTGAATAATCTAGTTTAACCTTTCGAGTGTGCTCATAGCTGTATGTCATTTTAACCGATACCTTCACAGAATAAGTTCTCTTAAACGAAGCGAACCTTTTCTACGCCTCATTCTTAAAGTCACCTTATAATCATCTAACCCTTCTTCTATTTCAGGTAACTTATTTCTAACTTCCATTTAAGGGTGAAAATCTGTGATTAGCCATTTTTGATCATGACTCTCATCATTTAATGTGTAAACTCAAAGGACCTGAAACTTCGAACAGAGGAACAAATTCCATGAAGTTTTGCGGTTCAAATTAGCAGTTGTTCTTTAAAAGTCTAGAACTAACAACTGTGTTGAATCAGATATTCGTACCCGAATTGCTCAGAACCGAACAATTGATCTCAGTTCGTTCAATTATAGTTGAACAATCATTTTTACTCAATTTGAACTCATTTAACTAGCTGATTTCTTCTGGTGAAATAATGACGGTTCTGCGCGGTATTTGATAAATAATCCTAGCGTCTTGCAAGCTTCTGGAACTAAATCAGCAATCCAGTTTTAACGCGATGTTAAACTATTCCATGAATTTCATCAGTACCTTAGTAATAACTGTGCAATAACGGAGCTTATGATAACTTATGTATCTCTTTTAACATGTTCTATGAATAGCATAATAACAAAGTAATAACTTAGATTATAATAACTTGTGAACTGGTACTAATAAAGACAAGAGTCTCTCGCTTTTGCCGAGTGTCTTTAGCTGAAGACCATCACCACTAACATCGTCACTGATTCCACCTACTAAAATCTCTCTGTTAAATCAAGTGAAATAATAACATTTCACGTTTTGCATGAGAGTACAGGTGTGCGTGATGATGGGTATTTGAGTCTACTTGCTAAGGCACGCGGTGAATGCAAATGGCTCTTTTGTCACGACTAACCAACTAAAGTTTACACTAACTTTTCTTAACTATCAAAACAGAAGATACCAATCTAACTTGTTATAACATTTATGTGCTATTTGTAAATTAAACACCTTTAACTTTATCCCTATATAATTTCTCAAATTTTCGCCAAATTTTGAATGTCAATGCCATCGAAATGTCAACTCTAGACAAAACTTGAGTGAGCAATTTATTGACCAATGAGAACTTCAGAACTTATCTGAGCCGTAGACTTATGTGCATATCTTGAGTGTTATGTAATATAACATCAGGTATAGGTTAGAAAGGGAGCAAATTATCAACTAGGTACCAAAAGGGAGGCGATTGTTGAAATGATACCAAAAATTTTAAACTTGACGATGTACTGATAAAAAAGAAAACATGACTGTCAAGGAGTTGGTTATGGAAAAATTGGATTTATCTAGCTATTGCAATTAATATGCACTATTGTACGTTTTAGTAAAAAATAACTATTTTTGTTTCTTTAATTTTTAATCTTTTTTTCAGAAGGGCCAGCCTAGAAGGGTAAATATGTACTGCTGATCATTGGTTGACATATTTTTACTCCTGTGTTATTGATATCATTAATGTTAACTGAATTGATGCCAACTGGAATTCTTAATTTGATACCGAAACATCCATTGGCCGACTAAATTCCTAAGAGTGACGGTAAAAGTTACAAAACCTTTGCAATAGTTCACTAGGTAAACTTTTTTTAGTTCACGGAAGAAAGTCAACAAATGATCGACAATTTCACTCGCTAATAAAGTTGCTAAGTAAATGGCAGGTGAGTTATAACTCAAACAAGAAGGCTTGCTTTACTTTCTTACCAAAAGTAAAGACGTTAAAATAAAACCGAAATATGAAAGGCACAAAGATGCCGCTTTCAATCGAAATTGACAAGGAAAACTTATGATAGTTTTGTTGACACTAAAATTTTAAAACAATTTTTGCACAAAAAGCGACTGAAACAGGAAGAAGCGAAAGGAAATTGTATGTTTACTTACGTAAAAATAGCTAGAAATAACCAAAAGGCGCCGCTTAAAATCGATGTGTGAAAACAATCTGAAAAGAAGCCTAAGTTTTATATGCATGTCAAAGCTCTCGTTTAATGTTTCAGTATAAAACACTTACGTGATTCCTGGAAAACAAAAATGAACTAAAAAATTGAGCCTGTTTGAACTGCAAACCAGAAATGCAGCTAAGTGCTATGAAACAAGAAGTTCTGATGCTCAGAACAGAAAAACTTTCATTTATTTTAAAAAAAACTGAAAAAAAAGAATTATTCCAAAATAGTTGCAAAAAAGGCTTAATTTTCATTTATAGTGCGTAAAACTTTCTATTCTATATAAGAAAAACACATTTCGGGTAAATTTATTCCAAAAAATTAATTCTAAATGAAATATATAAAACTCAAGAACCCTTTAAGTCTTTTTCATCAAAATCCTTGATTTTAAATCACAGAAAAAAATTAGCGAATGTCGTGAAAAACTGTAAATTTCAATTAAATCTTTTGGAGCATGATGCGCAAACTTATACTTGCTGCATGATTTTTTGGAATATTGTTGCGGTGGCAAGAAGAAGTTTGTGATTTGAGATTGTGAAGAAAAACAGATGAGATATTTTGATAAAGATATAAAGTTACGCTAATTTTGAGTAAGCCTATTTGAATTGTTTGTAATATCTCTAAAAAAAAACTTTCTTTTTCGTTCTGACAAACAGTAAAAAATAACGTCAACGACTCTTTTGATGTAGCTCTCAGATCTGATCAATAAACTTTTATCAAATTTTAATCAAAGTTTGTTTAATTTTAGGAGTATAAGCAACAGAAAATGCAAGACGCAGAAAAAACTTCTGCCCAAGAAAATTTTTAAAAAATAAAAAAACCTTTTGTTTCTCGAAACAGAAACCATTTTTGTGCCAAAAGTTGTTCTTGCTGATTTAAAATTTATCAAACATTGCGGAAAAACAGCCAATTCAGCAAAAAAACAGTAGAGAATATCGGTGCTCTGCTCGAAGCAGTTTTGACTTGAAACCTTCTGGAGAATTTTGCTAAACGTCGCAACTAAATTTTTGAGACCTCCGAATTTGTGCATATAATGGGTACTCAAACAAAATTCGCCGGTCTTCTCTGTTCGAATTATTTTCCGATCATAGTCAATAGTAAACAAACATTTCAAAGGGAAGGTCTACTTTTTTGACTTTTATTTTATCCAATTGAACAACTTTCTTAATTTGTCTTTTTTCACTTGCTTGTTTTTTTAATCTATGAAAACTCATCAACGCCTTTAACTCATTCAGCTGTTTTGAACAGAAAAATCTGTTTGTTTTTTGTTACTATCTTTCTAATCATTTCATCATCTAATCATTTGAAAAATTTTAACCCATTCTAAAAGAGTTCTGCTGAAAAACATTTTAACTCCGCTGTAAGTGATTCTCATTAACGAAAAGTGTCATGTGCTGTCTAAGTACATGTTAGAGTAGAGTTCTGAGAAGCCTAAGGCAATTAGAGCTCCAAGCCGAGGGCGCGCGTCCCCGAGCATAAGCTCGAATTCTTCAAGGCTTCCCAGAACTATACTCTAGCGTATTTAGACCTCAATTTGGCTGTTAAAAACTCGAAGAAAGAATTCAATTAATTTTTATAGTAACATTGCAAATGTTGTGCAGCGAATTACTCCAACAATTGAACAATCGTTCTGCCCAAATAATATTTTTTTTTTGAAATCCTTGATATTATTGTAGGAGTGAATGGATCGCAGAGGCCGTCAGCTGGCTCTGTTGTGTCACTCTGGTTGTCACTCTTTATGTTTTTTAGAAAAATGAGCAATTAAAAAATAATAAATCTTTTTTTTGACACAACTATAGGCCTTAAAAAGTCCTCCATAAAAAATCCTCCGAAGTTGTTAAATTTTGTGACCGTTTCCGATGTTCAATTATCCGCTTTAGTTATCTTTGAAAACTGTATGCTTTGTCTCATGAGAAAAAATTGGGCTTACAGTAAAATTTTCCGAGAAACATGCCTTAAGGCTTCCAAAAAGTTTTCCAAGAAGTTTGCTTTATTGATTGCTCATTTTCTGCCATTTTGTAAGGATGAACTCTTCGAGACAAGTGTGAAAGTGAGCAAAAACTGATTTAGTTCAAAGTCTAGTCTGATATGAAACGTGAAATCTTGAAAAAGGTGGGACGCTTGAAAAAGTTTCAAATCATGACCTCTTGCTTGATCAACTGTCAAAATTAGTGATCGATCCTAACCTTATTGTTGGTTTTCCTTAACTGAGGTCTAATGATGCATTGTTTGGTTGATTAAAAGTCTCCGTACTTGATTTTGTTTCGAATGAACCTGATGCTTTTTTTACAATTGACATCTCAGAGTCTCAAAGTCTTAGCCATTTGGTTTTCGCTTAAAGTACCCGATTGTTTCAAGTGCTTTAAAAAATGTTAAATTTTTATTTTTAAACTATTTTGAGCATGGATGAAGACCCGACTTTTAAAATTTAACTGTACTTTTCGTTTCATTTATTGCATCTAGTTTTATGAGGTGCGTGTTTCCTAAAAAAGCTAATTTTGAGCAGTTTTTAACACGAACATAATTACTTAGTGGTCCGAATTCTTTTGAAACAACATTTTGTCTTGAAAGACAAAGTCCTTTTCTCTAAGCTGAATCTCATTTTCTGTCTTTTTTATAATTCTTACATGTATGGGTTTCTATGACTTCTTAGAATGATAAAAGCTTGTCCGTTCGAATTATTTTCCGATCATAGTCAATAGTAAACAAACATTTCAAAGGGAACGTCTAATTTTGTGACTTTTATTTTATCCAACCGAACAACTTCCTTAATTTTTCTTTTTTCACTTGCTTGTTTTTTTAATCTATGAAAACTGATCAACGCCTTTAACTCATTCAGCTGTTTTGAACAGAAAACTCTGTTTCTTTTTTGTTTCTATCTTTCTAATCATTTCATCATCTAATCATTTAAAAAATTTTAACCCATTCTAAAAGACTTCTGCTAGAAAATATTTTAACTCCGCTGTAAATGATTCTCATTAACGAAAAGTGTCATGTGCTGTCTAAGTACATGTTAGAGTAGAGTTCTGAGAAGCCTGAGGCAATTAGAGCTCCAAGCCGAGGGCGCGCGTCCCCGAGCATAAGCTCGAATTCTTCAAGGCTTCCCAGAACTATACTCTAGCTTGTTTAGACCTCAATTTGGCTGTTAAAAACTCGAAGAGAGAATTCAATTAATTTTCATAGTAACATTGCAATTGTCGTGCAGCGAATTAATCCAACAATTGAATAATCGTTCTGCCCAAATAATATTTTTTTTTTGAAATCTTTGATATTTTTGTACGAGTGAATGGATCGCAGAGGCCGTCAGCTGGCTCTGTTGTGTCACTCTGGTTGTCACTCTTTATGGTGTTTAGAAAAATGAGCAATTTAAAAAAAATAAATCTTTTTTTTGACACAACTATAGGCCTTAAACAGTCCTCCATAAAAAATCCTCCGAAGTTGTTAAATTTTGTGACCGCTTCCGATGTTCAATTATCCGCTTTATCTATCTTTGAAAAGTGTATGCTTTGTCTCATGAGAAAAAATTGGGCTTACAGTAATATTTTCCAAGAAACATGCCTTAAGGCTTCCAAAAAGTTTTCCAAGAAGTTTGCTTAGTTGATTGCTCATTTTATGCCATTTTGTAAGGATGAACTCTTCGAGACAAGTGTGAAAGTGAGCAAAAATTGATTTAGTTCAAAGTCTAGTGTGATATGAAACGTGATATCTTGAAAAAGGTGGGACGCTTGAAAAAGTTTCAAATCATGACCTCTTGCTTGATCAACTGTCAAAATTAGTGATCGATCCTAACCTTATTGTTGGTTTTCCTTAACTGAGGTCTAATGATGCATTGTTTGGTTGATTAAAAGTCTCCGTACTTGATTTTGTTTCGAATGAACCTGATGCCTTTTTTACAATTGACATCTCAGAGTCTCAAAGTCTTAGCCATTTGGGTTTCGCTTAAAGTACCCAATTGTTTCAAGTGCTTTAAAGAATGTTAAATTTTTATTTTTAAACTATTTTGAGCATGGTTGAAGACCCGACTTTTAAAATTTAACTGTACTTTTCGTTTCATTTATTGCATCTAGTTTTATGAGGTGCGTGTTTCCTAAAAAAGCTAATTTTGAGCAGTTTTTAACACGAACATAATTACTTAGTGGTCCGAATTCTTTTGAAACAACATTTTGTCTTGAAAGACAAAGTCCTTTTCTCTAAGCTGAATCTCATTTTCTGTCTTTTTTATAATTCTTACATGTATGGGTTTCTATGACTTCTTAGAATGATAAAAGCTTGTCCGTTCGAATTATTTTCCGATCATAGTCAATAGTAAACAAACATTTCAAAGGGAACGTCTAATTTTGTGACTTTTATTTTATCCAACCGAACAACTTCCTTATTTTTTCTTTTTTCACTTGCTTGTTTTTTTAATCTATGAAAACTGATCAACGCCTTTAACTCATTCAGCTG
Organism: Convolutriloba macropyga; assembly: GCF_964194025.1. Lineage (NCBI taxonomy): Eukaryota > Metazoa > Xenacoelomorpha > Acoela > Convolutidae > Convolutriloba > Convolutriloba macropyga. The sequence goes on from NC_134470.1 coordinate 73,638,708, forward strand.
TTTTGAACAGAAAACTCTGTTTCTTTTTTGTTTCTATCTTTCTAATCATTTCATCATCTAATCATTAAAAAATATTAACCCGTTCTAAAAGACTTCTGCTAGAAAATATTTTAACTCCGCTGTAAATGATTCTCATTAACGAAAAGTGTCATGTGCTGTCTAAGTACATGTTAGAGTAGAGTTCTGAGAAGCCTAAGGCAATTAGAGCTCCAAGCCGAGGGCGCGCGTCCCCGAGCATAAGCTCGAATTCTTCAAGGCTTCCCAGAACTATACTCTAGCTTATTTAGACCTCAATTTCGCTGTTAAAAACTCGAAGAAAGAATTCAATTAATTTTTATAGTAACATTGCAATTGTCGTGCAGCGAATCAATCCAACAATTGAATAGTCGTTCTACCCAAATAATATTTTTTTGAAATCCTTGATATTATTGTTGGAGTGAATGAATCGCAGAGGCCATCAGCTGGCTCTTTTGTGTCACTCTCGTTGTCACTCTCTATGGTTTTTAGAAAAATGAGCAAATTATAAAAAATAAATCTTTATTTTGACACAATTATAGGCCTTAAAAAATCCTCCAAAAAAATCCTCCGAAGTTATTAAAATTTGTTACTGTTTCTTATTTTCAATTATCCGCTTTAGTTATCTTTGAAAAGTGTATGCTTTGTCTCATGAGAAAAAATTGGGCTTCCAGTGAAATTTTCCAAGAAACATGCCTTAAGGCTTCCAAAAATTTTTTCCAGGAAGTTTGCTTAGTGGATTGCTCATTTTATGCCATTTTGTAAGGATGAACTCTTCGAGACAAGTGTGAAAGTGAGCAAAAACTGATTTAGTTCAAAGTCTAGTGTGATATGAAACGTGAAATCTAGAAAAAGGTGGGACGCTTGAAAAAGTATGAAATCATGAATTCCAGCTTGATCAACTGTCAAAATTAGTGATCCAGCCTAACTTTATTGTTGATTTTCCTTAACTGAGGTCTAATGATGCATTGTTTGGTTGATTAAAAGTCTCCGAACTCGATTTTGTTTCGAATGAACATGATACTTTTTTTACAAATGACATCTCAGAGTCTCAAAGTATTAGCCATTTGGGTTTGGCTTAAACTACCCTATGATTTCAAAAGCTTTAAAAATTGTTTAATTTTTATTTTTAAACTATTTTGAGCATGGAAAAAGACCCGACTATTAAAATTTAACTGTACTTTTTGTTTCATTTATTGCATCTAGTTTTAGGAGGAGTGTGTTTCCTAGGAAAACTAATTTTGAGCAGTTTTTAACACGTACGTAATTACTTAGTGGTCCGATTTCTTTTGAAACATTAGTTTGTCTTGAAATACAAAGTCATTGTCTCTAAGTTGAATCTAGTTTTCTGTCTTTTTTATAATTCTTACGAGTATGGGTTTCTATGCCTTCTTAGAATGCGAAAAGCTTGTCTGTATCAAGGCTGATATTCTTGTCAGAAATTTGATCACTTCTTTTGTTAGTAAATGAGACTTTTTTCCTACTGTTATGGAAACGAGAACATTGTTCATTTTGAAATCTCTGAAAAAGTTTTCTGCTACAATGACATAATGCAGTTAACAAGAAACCAAAAAAAAATGTGAAATACCTTCAATAATTATTTTTTCTGTACATTTTCCCGCCAAATTGCAAGTTGATTCTTGAAAATTTTCCAAACCCAATAGTCGGCAGTAAAAATTTTCTCTTCCCAATTAATAATATTTTTCAAACACACTTCCTCTTTCAATATTTTGACAATTGAATTTATATTGTGACAAATGTATCAAATCGTTGACAATTTTGACAATATTATAAAGTTTACGCCCAAGATAATAATCAAGTCCATTTCTCTCAAATAAGTATCTAACTGACTATGGCAACTAATTACATTTAATTTTTTTTCAGAAATTTCAAAAAATTTTGAGAAAGCAGAAAACATAACAAAAACAAAATCAGCGTTGGTCTAGCCAAGCCAATTACTAACAATAAAAAACAAAAAGATAACGAAAAACCAATTTTTACGGTTTTTTCAATTCCATTGGAATTTGTTTTGAATGCCCGGAGAAAATGTATTAAAAAACTAAACAAAAAGCTTTCAAAAATATCACTTTAGTAAAAAACTATCTTTTTGAAAAATTAAATGAAAAAAAAATGGGTCGTTCCCATTATAACTGCTCATCCTAGCTTTGTGGTGACATAACGTATAGAAAACCAGAAAATTTTTGAAAAAATAAAACTTTAATGATTATTTGCTACATAATTATATATTATTAGTTTTTTTCCGAAAAGTAAAATATTTTTGCAGATAAAAACTTAAAATAAATATGAGTTCCATATGTGTTTTTCATTAAGCTGCTCTTCGCTGAAGCCTATGCAAAAAGCAAAAGGAACGTAGTTTTTTTTACAATTAAAAGAATTTGAATTGTATTGGTGTGCTGTCTTTTACGACTTGAAGAGAAGTATTGGTGGAGCGTTTTTTAAATAATTTTTTGGAGTGTAATCAAAACAAGATGTTAAAGTCATTGCCGCACTTGACAACTAGGAGTTAAAGACCAACAGTTGAACAACGGTTCTTCTGAACACATTTAACAAGTCACTTTAGAAATTTTTATTAAAACTTTTTGGCCATCTCAATCATATATTAGAGTTTTGTCTGCAACCTTGAACTACTTTTGTTGTTTCACCGTTTTAGACGATTTTTAGCGGTTTTTGTCTGTTTCTTTGCTCTATCTCATTTTTCAGTAATTTGGTTAATTTTTTTCTTTCAAATTAATTTTGGGGGTTTTGAATGCCTTTATTTTTGTTATTTTCATTTGGAGATTGTTTTAATTGCCGAAAATAGTCTGAACTAAAAAAAAAATTCCCTTATTTTTCTGGTTTTTTTGTAATTTTTCCTAATGTGTTCTACACTTCTTATAGTTGTTTAATTGTTTTATTTGGGGTCTTGGAAAGGTGATAAAAACTATGTGTAATTAAAGTTTTGATAACATATTTTTAACTAATGATCGACTCTGGAATTTTTGGTGTTTCTTTTTAATGCACATGTTTTATCTGTTCTCCACAAAATATGAGTGTCGTGTGGTAACTCCTCGTATCGATTTCGAACGTTCCGTAATTGTGTTGAGAACAGTTGTTAAAACTGCTTTTTTTTTCAGAGTTATTTAATCATTTTTGAGGTTTATCTGGATTTCGTCCTTTATTATTTCTCCTGATCCTTTTTTCTACTATTCCGATATTTGGCATTGGTTATTTTTCCCCATCTTTTATTGAAAGCGACAACATATTTAACAAAATTTTGATCTTCATTGCTTTCCAAGAAATTTAACAAAATAAAAAGGCTTTTCCAACGAGTTTCCAAGAAAACATTTTCATAATTTGCTTTTTCCCTGACATTGTGTTTCCTGTTTTGTTGTTTCAGTTTAAAAGCTGTAAACAAGTTAGTAGTTTCAAAATTTAAGCTTTTTCGGTCAAGGTAAATTCAACTTTACATCGAGTCAATTGAAGAATTTTTTTGGTATGTTTCTTTAAGACCTGTCCAGACTTTTTTGATCTTTCCTTGTCAATGCTAATTCAACTTTGAACAGTGGTTTTAGTCACGCTGGAATAGTAAGACGAGCAAAAAACATGTAGTGATAGGGCGTAAAATTGTTTCAATTTGCGTTTAAGTCAATTGAAAAAGTGTGTGTAGGCAGATTTTTGGTTTTTGAGTGCGAGTTTTTTTAAACGAGTGGCAATTTGATTTTTTTTCGCTGTTTTCTCTTCATTCTCTACAAGCGAACATTTGAAAGGTGATACGTATTCTTTAAAAAGCATAGTTGCTTTTGTTTAAAGCCCACAAAAGAACTAATGGTTTTCAAGTCGCAGACGCTATTTGTCTTCAAAAAAATTTTTTTTAGATTTTACCAAGTTTTTGTAGTTTTTTGTTATTAACTCTCTTTAAGGGGGGTTTCAATGGCACCTGTTCAGTTAACTTCATTTTAACTTACTGATTTGAGCTTTAATTGAATTGATTTAAAAAAATTGGTTCTTCTTGTTTTCAAATAATTTTAACAATATATTGGTGTTCCTGTTTTATCGTTCTTACTTACCGTTCTATAACTCGGACCCTTTATAGACAGCTTTAAGTAGCTTCGTTATGGGTTACGCTTTGAATCTTTTGACAGATTGTGAGTCATATCTATGAAACTGATTACGGTTCTAATCAAGCGAAAGATAGTGTTTCATATCAATTTGCTTTTTTTATTTTGTCGTTTCTTTCGTTTTTTAGTTTTTCTTTCATCTCTTCTCATTAATGATAGACCCAAGTGGCATTTCTTGAAGTAGTTTTTGAAGTAATTGATTTTTATGTTCGAAACTCAAGGGTTTTAACGAATTTGTAAATGTGTTAACACTTGGTTTTTACACCAGTTTTGTTCCATATTTTTTCGAGCTTTTGATTGTTGTTTGCATTTGTGGCTACTTTGATAGGTGGCCCCCAGTTGTCATTTATTGTTTTAATTTAACTTGATATTTGTTTCCTATCTATAAATAACTTGAAAAATGAAGAGCTCAGGTTTTCTTGCCATATTTTAATGATTTCGATGCCACTTATTTGTAGTGAAATCAATCGTAAAAACAGTATTTAACCAAATGTTTGTTGTCAATTTACTTCGTCTCTCAGTGTTTTTCTTTAATGTTAGCGTTTGGATTCTCAGCTACCACTGCATAAAGGTTTTTCGAAGCTGACATTTTTTGACCAAATACCCTTGATAACCCTACTTCTCTAAAATTGAAGGAAAATAAATTATTTTATAGATTTTTGTAGTATTCAGTTTACTTTCGTGGCCGCCGTGTTTCTATTTCACGCACCTGTTTCACCTGTTCTCGAGAGCCTGTAGGTGTTGTGTGGTGACTCTAAGTATCGACTGTTAACATAACGTAAATTGTGTTGAGAACAGTTTTGAAAATTCAATTTTCAGAGATTTTGAATAATTTTTAGTGTTTTCTGGATTTCGTCCTTTAATTCACTACTTTTGATCCGTTTTTCTCTTATTTCGAGATTTGCTGTTAGTTATTTTTCCTGTCTCTTGTTGTACATGACATCATATTTTACAAAATTGTATCTACATTGCTTTCCAAGAAAGTTTACAAGAAAATGCTTTTCTAACAAATTTTCCAAAAAAAACATATATTCAAAATTTGCCTTTTCCCTAATAATTTGTTTTCTGCGTTTGTTGTTACAATTTTAATGGTTTAGGCAAGCTAGTAGTTTCAAAGTTTAAGCTTGCTAAGGTAAGTTAAATTTTACATCGAGTCAATTGCAGAGTCTTTTGGCTATGTTTTTTTAAGATCTGTCCACACTTTTTTGATCGTTTCTTGTTAATGCGAATTCAAATTTGAACAGCGATTTGAATCACGCTGGAAAATTAAGACGTGCGAAGAGCATGTCGTTATAGAGCGTGACATTTTTTCAAACTAAGTTAATGTCAATTGAGAAGGAGGTGTCTAAGCAGATTTCTGGTTGAGTGCGAACTTTTCTTATACGTTCGGCAATTTGATTACACATTTCACTGTTTTCTCTTCATTCTAACTGCTAATACAATTGAAAAGTGATACGTGTACTTTAAAAAAGAGCAGTTGCTTTTGCCTAAACCCAATAAAAGAAATATGGGTTTTCAAGTCTTAGACGCTATTAGTCTTTAAAAATTGATTTTTCAGAATTTGATGGTTTTTGTAGTTTTTCTGTTAGTAACTCTCATTAATGGGGGATTTCAATGGCTCATTGATGTGATTACTTCATTTCATTTATTATTCGAATTGTAATTGAGCCGTTTCAACAAAGTTGGTTCTACTTGTTTTCAAATAAATTTAACAAGATATTGGTGTTCCTGTTTTATCGTTCTTACTTACCGTTCTATAACTCGGACACTTCATGAACCGCTTTAAGTAGCTTCGTTATGAGTCACACTTTATTGCATTATTGTGAATCATATCTGTGAAACTGATTATTGTTCTAATCAATTGATAGATAGTGATTCATTTCAAATTTTTTTTTTGTTATTTTGTCGTTTCTTTCGTTGTTTACTTTTTCTTTCATCTCTTCTCATTAATGGTGGATCCTATTGGCGTTTCTTAAAGCGTTATTCCTGTTAATGATTTTTTATTTTCGAAACTCAAGGTTTTTAACGAATTTGTCAATGTGTCAAAACTTGGTTTTTACACCATTTGCATTTTTACGCTTGTCTGCATTTGTTGCTACTTTTGTTACGTGGCCCCCAATAGTTGTTTTTTGTTTTAATATAACTTGATATATGCTTCTACCTGTAGATAACGGGAAAAAATGAAGAGTTCAGTTTTTCTTGGCATATTTCAAAGACTTCGATGCCACTTATTTGTAATGAAATCAATCGTAAAACAAGTTTTTGTCAAATGTTTGTTGTCTTTTCACTTCGACTCTCGGTGGTTTTCTGCAAATTTAGCTATAGGCTTCTAAGCTACCACTGTGTAAAAGTTTTTCGAAGCTGCCGATGTTTGACTGAACATTTTTGATAACTCTACTTCTCTAAAATTGAAGGAAAATGAATTAGTTTATAGATTTTTGTAGTATCGGTTTACTTTCGTGGACGTTTTGGTTTGTGATTTGTTCATTCTGAGGCAGCTATTTCTTGATTGTTAGGATTGTTTTTCTCTGGATTGTTTTTCAGGACTTCTCTTGCTATGTTTTTAATTTGTTGAGATTTTGTTCAAAACGATTAATTGTTTCCTCAAATTAAATCAGACTCTTTCTAATACGGTCAAGGCTATTATGGAATTTGTTATTCGCGCTGTTAAGTACTTAATTATTACCGTTCGATGCGAAACGAAAATGACAAAACGAAAATTCTGTCGAGCGTTTAAACCAAGGTAGAGGAAGAGCTTCTAAAATCTTCTGGAGTAAAGGAGGAGAACAACAAAACGGCGTATTCCAGCAATCTTGCATAATCAGTATTGTAGCTCCGCTCTCTGCAATTGCAAAGCCTGACTACAATGTTGTATTAGAAAATCTGTTCGATTACAGCAACGAAAGCACCTAGTTGTCCAGAAGTCCACGATAGTATAATGATACCTGATTGTCTACTTTTACTTCCTGGAAATGGGTTGGTTTGTATCGAAATAAAGTGAAAAACTCCAGACAAACATCAGACAAAAAAATGTGTTAGATGTTCCTATCTCAGCTACTAAATCCTGTATGAAAGACTGAAAACCTGCAATGCAGGATCATCAGAGATGTCTACAAATCCTGTTATGCAATAGTGACATTTTCGTAATTTGTTTTACAGGAACCCCTAAGTTTTTCGAAACAACATTTTTGTTAAAAGACGTCGTGTTCACTGAACTGATGCGTTGTTGACGTAAAGACAGTCGAAGTTGAAATAGTAAGCTCATTCGCAAAAAAATGAACCCGTACCTGACTCAAAAGCAAATTCAGTGCTGAATCAGAGTAAAATTCAGAAATTATCAGTACTGATTCAGACTCTGATTCATGTCACATTTCGCTCTGAATTCCTCTGATTCAGAGTCTGATACAGACTCTGAATCAGACTCTGATTCAGACTCTGATTTTTGTCTGAATCAGACTCTGACTCAGACTCTGATTTTTCTCTGATTCAGACTCTGATTCAGACTGTGATTTTTCTCTGATTCAGACTCTGATTCAGACTGTGATCTTCTCTGAAATAGGGAAAATTCATAACTATGTTCATGAGCCAAGCTAGGTTTTACCATTGCTTTCGCTCTCAGGTCCTTAAAATATACAAATTCATACAATACCTGTAAAAATTGAAGAAAATTATAAAATAGGTTTTCGGAAATCTCCTCAAGTCAAGTTAAAGACTTACTTTTTGAGATTTTCCAGTATGTTCTGTGTGGTTTAAACCCTCCTCCTTTTTCATTCCGGGCTGGGGACCGGCAGTGGCGGAGTTACTGAAATAAACTCTAGGAAAACTGGTATAGCATGGTATAAAAAACCAAGCTTGAACAATTTTCCAAAACAAAATAAACAAAATAATGACAACTTTTTTTCAAATAGGCACATTCTGACCAAATCTTTTACTGATTCACAGTTCACATAGTCCATACAACTGGTTCTAAACCAAAAATCCCGGAAAATTGCAACTTCTCTAAATAATGACAACTTTTTTTTAAATAAACACATTATGATTTTGGTCTGATCAGAGGTCACTTCCGTCTGGGATTGTCTGATCAGCGACAGCTTTATACGCAGTTTGACGAAGTTGCGAGCGCTCATCAGTCTGGCCAGAATTTAAGCCGGTCTGAGTCCGTCCGGAACCTCAACCTGGTAAAACGTGGGCCGCTACGCCAAATTGTCTCTGAAAGTGAAGATTTGTTATTTGGTTTTAAAAAATTCAACTTAAGTTCCAGAACCAATTTTCTTCGTAAAGACCGCCTCTTCAAAAGACCACAAAATTCGCTGTTGTTCAAAAACTTCTGCTCACGATAAATTGCAAAATCACTTTCTATCGCTTTCAATATGCGAGTGTTTCAAAACTGTGGTTACATACTTACATACTGTACGGAGGGAAGTAACGGAACAAATTCACTTTCTTCTGTCATAACCTTTGTCTTCTAAAATTAAAACATTAGCAGTATTTTATAAAACTAAACTTTCTGCAGAAACCTGGGCAACAGTTGACTGAATAGATTGTCAGCGGCCCGTCGGTTCATTTTGCCCAACATCAAGATAGGCTATCAGAAGGCTCCTAAAACAATGTTAGGCTGATGTAGTTCAGTAATTTTCAATAGAAAATACCAGATTAGAAGCATTCAGTAGAATAACACGAGCTGCATTCTCAGCTTAATCATCAAAACAATTAAGACCAAACCGAAGAAACGCTTTATAGCAAACATTTGAATGACAAGTCTCGTCGCCGTCTTGAGGAGTTATATGTGGTTGAGTGACTTAGGCAACCAAAGCCAATAAACTGCCGAGGAAAAACAAAACAGTTGAACTAAATCGGTCAACATGTTTTAACCTGCATTTCAATTTGAAGCCCTTACTTTTTTATTAGCTGAAAGAGTTGAATAAATTGAACAAGTAACCTTACAGCTATAGTTCAAGACGCTAAAGAAAAACTAAAGAAAATTCTTATTTTTCGGTATTCAGAAGTAATTTGTTTCTTAATAGAACCATATTTGTAGAAAGTTTGCAATTTCAACATAAACTGTACCACGAATTGCAGATTCCATGGTCAAGACCGGATGGTTTTCTTGCAGTTATTTGTCAGATTTTGATCTTCCGAAATGTCACAGAAAATTATTGTCTTGCACGATTCTTTCAGAAGATGGTTTATATTGCAAAAACTATCACAAAACAATTGGCAGAATCTGCCAGAAGAACGACTATTTTGTAAAATTCTGGGAGCAAATTGGTTGCCTTGCAAGCTTCCGATAAGATCATAAGAGTTAGTTCCAGTTGAGCTGTAATTTAATTGACTGATAAAAGTCACTCTGTCCATTTTAATTAAATATTTGAACGTTCAGAAACTTCGATTTATGCCTTCGAGAATCTTTCCGCTGCAGGAAAAACTGATTAAAGAACTCAAGTCATACTGGCGAATAAGCGAAAGAAGCGAAGGCGAAAAGGCGAAGGCAAAACAAGCAAAGATAATTCGAAGTTGGTCTTTTATTAGTTAAGCCTCAGTGAACTTTCTAATTAAAAAATTAGAAACTAAACTGTTACTATTCAATTCTGTTACTCTTTTGCTAGCCATAATTAGCTCATTTTCACACGTTGTCCACTTTTATATTCCACTTTTGTTTTATTTTGTCCACTGTTGCAGTATCTAATTACCAAGATAGTGTGAAATAGGTTGAAATGAAAGAAAGTTTAATTGGTGATAAATTTTAGAAGTGACCCTCCCGAAAATATTTGCGGATTACAGAGACAATTGGCAGTTTTGCAATTGCTTCATTATTCACAAGAACAAATAAATTTTGAATTTGGTCTCAAGTGGTTGCAATTGATATTATGACAATTAAGTTTTTGGCCAATTACATGCTCAAAGCTGTGGAAAAGGGCTAGTAACAACATTTATGTTTTTGGGAAAATTTTGGATTTTTGGAATTGGCCACATAATTTTCTGATTTCGTCGGCCATTTTAAAACGTTTTTTAACCTGAACAAAAAATATGTACTCTTGTTGCTGAAAAAGAATCTGACGGTTAACAAGGAACAAATATACTCAGCAGTAGTTATTTCACAGAGCCCATATTGCAGCCAAGTTATTTAAATTCTTAAAAAACAATTTTTCAGTCTGAAAAAAATTGACATTAAATTTCCTCTGATTGATAAATGCATATCAGTTGACTCCCAAAAGATGTCTCCACTTTGCTCATTTATTTTTACCCCATTCATTAACGTTAAAACTAATTAGTGAAATTAAAAGTAGTGCAAAATTTGAAAGAGTAATTTGAAAACTTGTTTACTGATTTCTTAAGACAAATGTCAATTAGAATATCTAATTTTTACACTCTGAAGTTTCCATGTATTTTTTCAACAAAAATTGCATCAAGTTGCAAAAAATATGCGCATTTTGTGAAATAGAACCAAATGGTGTCTGCTTTAAAGAGAATTTCAGATACTTATTTCCGTAGAAATTTGATGGCTTGAGTAAAATTTTTTGAACCTGTTTTTAAATGGAAATTGAAATAGGATAAAGGATTACGAAAATAAAGCTCCCTTGGAAAGTTAAAAAGCGCAATAAAATGAACGTCTTATATGTCATTATTTTATTTTCTGTGATTTAAAAAATAATTTTTTTTAAACAAAATTTTAGTTGAAAACTTTTGTGGCACATCAAAATACAAAAATTACAAATGCTGATTTAACATTTTTGACATGCTACCACCAAAAATGAGTTGAAATAACTCAGTCTCCAATTTAATGATGATTTCATTATTTCTAGCAATAAAACTAATTTGAATCTAATGTTCTTTCAAGTTTCTTGATGTTTTTAATTGCAAAGCAAAATGAACAGCTGATTTTGACAAGAAGTTGAAGGAAAAAGACAAAGTACAACAACACAACAGAACGCATTGCAAATGAAGTTTCGCAGACGAACAGATAGGTGCAATAGTCTAAACAATCTAGGTCAGAACAACTTCAGAACAAATTTGAACTGGCGTCACAGCCATAACCGGAACAGCGCCTCGGTTTTCTAAGTTTTTATTCCTGTTACTTTTCCTGAGCAAATGCGCTCTACAGGAAGACTGTTTTCTACAACAAACTGAAAACCATTTGAAGTGCGAAACAAAATTAACGCACAATAGAGGATGCAGATTGCCGCTTATGGCCTCAAAAATTTTTGATGCCCAGTGGGTTTCAGCAATGTGTTCGCTGAAAAACCAAGGCAAAAATATAAAAATGAAACTTTAAACCGCCATAAAACAGTATCCGATTTCAAAAAACCTAGGTGACAAAGTTTTCAAAACCTGGATGAAAACAAATAAGTCACTAACGCGACTGCTATCCAATGTTTGCTAGAAATAACGACTAGAATGCTAAAAAATGGAGTTTTAAATCCCTCCAGGACAATATCCGGGGCCGATTTAGCATTGATCTTACATAATTTTCCGTTTCTAAGCGTATATATTACTAATATTTCCGTTGAATTTTGTTTTCCATGCGTAGATCTTACTTAATTTTGGCGTTTCTAATTCTTATTTAGTTCTCTAACATAAATTCACTGTTTATGTTTTATCCTAGATCTGACGTATTTAAGACACTAATTTAGCGTTCAGCTTACATAAACTCAACAATTCAACTTTTTGCATTGTTTGAACTTGAATAAAAAGCGCTCAAATTAACGTTTCTGGGTCTGACAAACAATTGGTGATCTTCATCAAACTAAACCTTGAGTTTATTTTACAAATCTTTCGGATTTTAAAGTATTGAATTTGTGTTCCTAGTGCGAAATAAGGGTTAAGCAAGTTTTATTTACCGAATTCATCCTCCCAACAGCCTAGCTGCCGAAACAGTATAATTGCTGTTGTGATGATGAGTGACACAAGCCACCCAACGGTTCGATTTTCATAACAAAAATGTTATGAAGTCATTAGAGTCAGGTCAACGTGTTGTGTAGACTCTACCACATCCGCAAAGAGCGAATTTCTGATGTTCACTTATTGCTCTAGGAGATTATTGGTTTTTCGAACTTTTGGAGATTTGATGGGTTAAAATACGTATTTGTAGACATTTTGAAAAGGTTTTGGGTTAAAATGAGAGATATTTCAACGGGAAACCTGGTTTGGGAGGAACCGATTGTATATAGACTTTAAATAAATCAGCAGGAATAGTTAACCTACCATCGGTCGATAGTTTACACTCATCTGATTGCATCAAAATCAATTTACTTGAACAGGTGATGGCAGATACAAAGTGATGATACTTTTGTGTTCCACGTGAAGTTGAGTTTTAGAAATGGTTGAGAAAACGCAGGAAACAATATTTTCTTATAAATTGTTGTGATACTCAGCCAGAGGAACTCATTATGTGTACGGCAATTGCGCTGTATTATACGACACTTGCAATCGCGTCAGGTTTCCACTACCACTAGCACGAATTGATTTATCTAAGTCGAGTCAGTAGTTGAAAGTCGTTGCGTTTCCACTTACTCGCTTGATACAGCTCAGTGGAAAGAAAAATGAGAACAGATAAAGTTCACGATTAAAATGAGCAGTATGAATTAGGATTAAATGTGGGTTGCGTGAACAGATCACTTCTTCGTTAGAATGAATTGGAAAATTAATGTATGTGAACAAAGGCATGAATAATTTCAAAGTCAAGGAAACTTAATTTGGTACAAAATTAATTACTCTCTGTAGTACATATACTCCTCTTCAAATTATATATATATATATATATATATATATACATATATACATATATATATATATATATATATATATATATATATATATATATATATATATAAACAAAATTTGTTGGTTATTATGACTAATAATGTGCGTTTTCACTGGTTATCATAGATAGTGATAATAATAACTTACATATTTACTGCGTTTGCAGATTAGAAATACCTACTCTCAAACAGCGGATTGAAGACATTCAATCAGAACAGCTATAAAGGGAGAAATTAATTATGAAAAAGTGACACGTTTCCAGTAATGGATTAGCAATAGCTTTCAACTAGCAGCAGAGTGCATTAATCTTTGAGAATTACATCAAACTGTACATTAACTTAGTTGTACTATAATTTAAGCAATTTGGAATGCCAGGAGAACTGATGATTAACTAAAGAAACATTATTTTAGAATTTTATTTGTACGGAAGATTAAAATTGGTTTTCATCATTAAAGACCGACGTTCTTATTTCTCTCTCATGGTCTTCGTAGCTATACAGAGTTGACGAGGTGTCTAATGTAACGATCGCTTGATTCGGTTACAGAGCTTACGTTGCTTTGTCATTCAAAGCGATAACAATTTAATAATTGTGGGCCACGGCGTTGACGTTTCCCAGTTGATATAGATGGAGTCGCTTTGGCATAGGATGAACATGTGGTACCGCTAGTGCGACGAGTTCATAAATGGTGCTACTTTGTGGGCTTTCTAGCGAATTATGGATTTAGAGATGTCGGATTTTGGTGAGAGACCCAGGTGGTGTTGCCAAGCTGACGATGACATACTTTTGCCTCACCTCTGTACTTTTTTTTCAGCTCCTTCGTATGTTTATTGATTTTCTCCTCCCATCTTTTCATAAGGTAGAGGCCGACATTGAGCATATTGCCACAAAAATTGTGCTCCACTCTCCTTTGGTGCCGAGTTTTACTAACACGAATCTTTTTGATTATTGGGACACCTGGCTCTTTGATTATTGATGTAGTCGGCTAGTTGCGAGAGACAATTGAACCGGAACAAGGGTTTCATAGAATCCTTGAAGATCTTGTGTCGAGCTTTTGCTGACTTCATGGGCAAGCTTGAGTTCTAATGAGCGTTCGGTACATGGAATAGGGTTAGTCTACTTGGGATGGAGGTTAAAACGAAAGTTAGACTTATTCTTTTGGCCATATCTGCGGCCGTCATCCACATGCACCCGTGTCACCTCCTCCTCCTTTACGAAGTTGCTTCTCTACATAGTGAGCCAACCGTTGTCTTCCAGGTAATCAGCGACAGGTACGGTATTATTGTATAAATAGTGATTTAAAATTTTTCCATAAAACAAATTTGTGCAGTTGGATTCAGAGTTATATCAATAAGTGGTATCTTGAGATATCTTCCCAAGTATGCTGGGAAATGTGATACTTTTGTGGTCTTTGTTTTACAGACAACCAATTGATAATCTATTGCTTTGATTGACAAATTTAATGTTTTTGATGTACATGCTCCCCATTTTTCTTTAAATTGTTTTTATTAACCTTTCAACTAACGCTATTATTCCATGATCATTAGCTGGTGCAGTAATTATATTTATGATTTTGTTTAAAAATGAATCAACTTACTCGATCTAATCGGATGATTCGAAGTACATTGTTTATATATATGTATTCTTCTAAAAATATCACAACATTGGACGATTACTTCTAGGGTCCGGTTCTCTGAATCTTGATCAAAACACGCATAGAAATGGACGTTTTCAGTCTCCTCTTTTAATGTCAGTCCCATATATTTTATTTGTATTTCTCCATTAGCTTCAGAATTGTAATGGTTTCTACGTTGATGCTGGTGTTACAGATTTAAGATTCTTACGAATATCAGTACAGTGTTTACACATCGCGGCCATTTTCAGCAAAGATTTTAAATGATACCAAAATTCATCACTGGCAAAGGGAAATCGATCCACAGCTGCCAGTACGAAAAATATGTAACGACTGGAAGACCTCTTTGGGATCGCCACGCATTCGTGTATACAGACGCATCTCGGACAATAATGTAGATCCCAACAGAACAAGTGCAGGTGGGGAGTTAAGTCCTTGCAGCACTGCTTGTCATTCTGATAGGTGCAGTTTCTCATCTCCTTGAGGACGACATCTTCAGTCTTCAGCACAGCCAGGCAACTGGTTGTGAAGAACTATGTGTGATTGATTTCATATATTTTTTCACGGGACACTTCGATAGCAGGCGAAGATCGGTCCGCTGATGTACTTGCTACGTTGACATTCTTGGTTGTAGACTGGAAAGTCACACGTCCTGGTTCAGCCGGTGGAGTAACAGGTGAAGTATTTATGTTGCTCACGTCGAATTTAGAAGTTGGATGGAATAGCGCTGCGTTTGCAGATTTCTTTTGAATCAACTGAGTTGTGCGACAGATATGGTCGAAAAAATTCAGAATTGTTTACAATAGGAGTATTAATGGCACGAGTGGCACAACTAAATTTCAAATTAGCAGAACGAATTGGGATTAAAGTGGGTTGTGTTAACAGATCACTTCCATGCAAGGCTTGAGGTAAAATTGATGTAATTGAACAAAGTCATGAATAATTTCAAATTTCAAGGAAACGTAATTTGGTTCAGAATTATCTTCTGTATTACAACGTTAATCATTTTTTGAGGGAAAACCAGCAGTAAATGAGCAAAGAGTGAGATTTTTTAAGGATATTAGGTGAGCGTCTGGTAATTATATTTTTAAGATCTCAAAACTGGCCGATTTATCTGGCTGATTGCCGAGGAAGAGGAAATGGTTAAAAAAGTTGAAAGGGACAGTCAAACGAATTGCATTCTAATAAAAAGGAATTCCGCATAACCATTGATGGACAATCGCCGATCCCAAGAAGTGAAAGTTAAACGAAAGGCAACTTAGTGCAAAAAAAGTTTTACCTTGAATTCCCAATTTTTCCAAGAACTGCAACGTATTGTATATATTGGCAATTTTAAAAACGATCACGAAAAAAAAGAACGTTGCTGCAAAAACACCAAAAGTACAATGACTTTGCGAAACACCTGTAATGACAACCTTTAGAATTGATGTTGACAATTTCAACGGCGTTCATCCTTGAAAATTCCTCGCAATGAATAGAACAAGGTTTTGCACAATTAAACAGGACAAAACAGCGAATATATTCAACGATTACACTTCCAACGGCAACCTCATTATGTGGCCAGAATTAAAAAAAACGTGCTCGATTTCCAGGACCCATGTTTCAAGATTAGAGGTGTAAGCCTTTGTTTAAACATTAGGCTTCTTCAGTTCATATTTGCTTGAAATTAACCCTTTTCCATGGATACATTGTCTAGTTTTCAAATGGGAGAATCCAAGTTCGTGATTAGTTTTGGAAATGTCCTTCTCGATACTAATTGTGAATCTATAAAACAATTAGATTCTCAAAAACGTTTTGTTTCCGCAAACCATGAAATATACTAAAATTTGCCTTTTTGTAGCAACAGTACCAAGAACGAGAACAACAACAACAGCAGCAGAACACGTAACACCGTCAATACCAGCAAAAAAATAGGATCTATTCTGTTTCGCCCCCTCCCCCAGTGTTTTCTATGACCCCCAATTACAAATTATAATTTCTTATATAGCACGTTATAATGTAGGAATTTAGCGCGTGCGCATGAGGGTCCAAAAAAGTTTTTGCTCACTAAGCTGGGGGGGGGGGGGGGAGAACAGAATAGATCCCAAAAACAAGGGGCCCGTAGGCATAAAGAACTTAATTTAGGGGCGAGACATGAACCCTCGCCAGCAATTATTCATTTCTGTTATCTTCAATACTATGGTATGTAGAGCCGTTATAAATGAAGGGATTCTTTTCCGTTTGTGCCGCCTCATCATAGTGGGCGCATTTTATTTGCACCTCTCAGAAGCACGTTTATTTTTTTACATAATGATTTACCATGTAATGACTCATGCTCTGTAATTGGGGAGCTCGTGTATTTTTGAGGAGCACCCCCCAGAAGGTGGGAGCACCCCCCCCCCCCCAGAAGCACGTGTATTTTTTACATTATGATTTACCATGTAATGACAAGTGCTCTGTAACTGGGGGTGCATAACGTACTGGGGTTGCATAACGTACTGGGGGTACAAACGGACAAGATACATTCTTCTTTTGGATATATTCTGTTTCGCCCCCCCCCCCCCAGTGTTTTTTATGACCCCCAGAGAGCACCCTCCTCAGTATGCTATGCCCCCCAATTACAGAGAACGTGCCATTGGAAAATATAATATTTGGCACGTGCGTCTGGGGGGTTCAAATAACAGGCACCCACTAAGCTAAAGGGCACAAACGGAAGGGATCCGATATTTCCTTATTCTTATAGATAGAGAAATCTCAGACAGTGGCATTTATATTCTTCGCTCTTTCATAGTTTTGTTTTTCCAGAGCTCAGAACAAATCTCACCAACAATCCAGTGAAAAGGACTGAAATCAAAAATCACAGAAAATGAACCCACTCATTATTTGCCGTAGCCATGTTCCGAAGGATTGTGAAAGCGACTAATTCTACTGCAAGAAAGATACGGATCGATTCTGTTTTGCCCCCCCCCCTCCCCCAGCTGAGTGGGCAAAAATCTTTTATGACCCTCTGGCGCACGTGCTATTTTTTTACATAGTAACGTGCTATATAACAAAATATAATTTGTAACTGGGGGTCATAAAAACACTGGGGGGGGGGGGAACAGAATGGATCCAAAGAGACCTATTGATTAATTTTTGAAGTAAACAACTGAGGACAGAAAAATATTGAACAATATTCAGAGAAACTATTGGCATCGTTATTCATACTTTTGGATGTCAACGACGAATATATTTTTGCTGTTTTGATATTCTGCAAAAATTTGATTTAATTATTTTGCGATTGAGCAAAAATTCATAACAATTCGCTGCTCTTAGTGATGTCATGTCATACCCAAACAAAATTTATTCCGACCCGAAAAATTTGGCTTCTCTGTAAGCTCATCCCATACGATCATTTACAATATTAGCGGGATTATTTCGAAATTTTAAGCTATTGGTACCAAGTAAAATAATTAGTATTATTGAAATAAAATGATTCCTGAATGGTGGCGAAGTGTGATTCAGTGAGTATTATCAATCGGCAACAGCAGTAGCCAAGCCCCCCCCCCCCTTCCCCACAGGTTAATCTCCTCAGCGTGCAAAGCTGACGAAGAGTGACGTAGGTTGTATTTTGTTTCTAGCTGACAGAGATTATTCAACTCATTTGAGAAGAAGTCAGCTTAGATCAATAAATCGACACAAGTCATTATAATGTAATCACTAACTAATCATCTCCGCGTTATGATGAAGCCCCATAAGCCCTCCCGCTGTTAATTTGGGCAACCTTTTAAGCCCACCCATAATAACTCCCTAAATGAAGAACCCCTTCCCCTCCCCCTCTCTCGCAACCCCTCCCCAGACACTTCTAACCCTCACCCCTCGCCCAACATCTAATCACGTTCTTGCGAAGCCATGGGTGAAGTTATATAAACGTAGGAGATAGAGAGATTCCGTCCGCTTTACAGGGAGAAGGAAGGAAATGGGAGTTGAGTTAAAATTAAGGAAATGAGGGAGCAGGATGGATTATGCCGGGGAGGGGTGTGGGTAGTTAGCAAGGGGGGTATGGGGGTATGGGGTGTTGGCTATGAGAGAGTGAAAGAGAAATCAAGTCACTTTTTAATGAAATTCAATCAGACGTAATAATGCCTCCATTTTGTGCTTCCGCCGCGTGAAAGCTTCTTTCCTGGTGTGAATTTACCAATTCAATTATGCGCCTTCATTAACTATGAGCTTGCAGGGATTCCCTTTCCCACCTCCCCATCTCTTCTCTCTCTTTCCCACTTTCCCGCTTTCCCTCTTTCTCTATCCATCTTCGCCACAGTATCTCTGTGTCTCTATCCCCTATCAGTGTCGCTGAGTCTTCCCATCAATGTTAACACTTCGGCAATTAATGAGGCTGCTCCACATATGCATCCGTCTTTCTTTTTTCTCCTTCGGGGCTGAAATCAGAGGAGCATATATTCTTTTTTGTCAAATATTCACCAATTGGACAATGTCCTATTATTCCAAGAAAGATTTAAACAACAAAATTTTCAGAAAGAAGGAAATTTTTACAGGTAGTCAAAATGCCAAGTAGACGAACTATCTAAACGAATATACACAAACATATACACCATAATAATCGCTTATGTTCATCATTGCATAGCTCCGAGAAACTCTTATTAAGTGTAGAGGACACTAAAAAGGTACCCCAAATTTTGAGTATTGCCCATCATAGCAAACCTCCCCCCACGAAATTATAACCCCCATTATGGTATAATTATCGTGATGGGGAGGGGGCTATAAGTTATCCGACCAATAAAGTGGGGAGGGGGCTATAAGTTATCTGACCACTAAAGTGGGGGGGGGGGGCTATAAGTTATCTGACCACTAAAGTGGGGGGGGGGGGGCTGTCTAGATGTGTAACTCTACTGGAGATTTCATTTTTGTGACTAATATTGCCAAAAAAGGGCTAAATCGTTTTCCATTTTTGCTTGTTATGAACCCTTTGCAGCTGCAAAAGTTTTTGTCCTTTGTAAAAGCTGGTAAAAAGTTGTTCTGTATGCGTTGGCGGAGCCTGCCCTTTTCCATATAGGTTATTTAAATTTCAAACTGTAATAAAAGCGTCAAAACAAAACTGCAGATTTGTTTGGTGTCAGCGATGTGACAAAACCATGGCGCTGAACTTTAAAATAACTTCATATTAATTGAAGAGTTCAAAACAGGAGTCACTTGAACTCAAAACGTAGAAGAATCACCTAGATTGATGAAACTTCGTCTATTGTTGTGTGTTTCATTGGGCACATGAAAATTAATAGTTGATACTGCCAGATGCTTTTTAACAATCAATATTATTGCCTAAGAGGCAAGCTTATTCTGCATCTTTTTTCGTCAGCGTGTTTGGTTTTGGCAAACAAGACGATCTTCATAAAATCAAAATTGGTTTTTCTAACTTTTACAGAAGAACCTCAATCTTTTCAATTCGCAACCCATATATTCGCGCTCTTTTTTGTTCTGGTGATATGCCAAATTATTGCGGTTGCAGAAAAAAACTCCCACGGAAAAAACTCCTTCACTTCATTTTAGATAGGAAATAAACGCCCACGAAAAAAATACCCACGGAAAGAAACGCCCACGGAAAGAAACCCCCACGGAAAAAAACTCCCACGGAAAGAAACCCCCACGGAAATAAAACCCCACGGAAATATACCATGCCCCACGGAAATAAATTTGGCCATGCCTCGCGGGCCATGGCCATGTCTCAACGGCCCGTTGGACTTGATAAGAAACTATCACAACCAAACGAAGTATCACGACCAAAATGTTAAAATGGGGGTTTATTTCCGTGGGGGGTTATTTCCGTGGGGATTTTTTTCATTGGGGGTTTATTTCCTATCTAAATTTAAGTGGAGGGTTTTTTCCTTGGGGCTTTGATATTTTGGGTGACTCAGTCCCAAAAAAACACGCGCAACTAGCTGATTTGGGTTGCCTTTCACAAATATGAAATTCTAACTTACAGAAATCTAGAACCGATTAGAGAGCTTTTGTGTCAAATTTTAAAATGGATTGAAACTTCTATGATAGGTTCAAAACTGAGTTTCAGGGGCTGCGACGGATATATTGGGTCTGTAATCTGCTTAAACGTAAGGCGCCTGAAAACGAACCAGATAGGTTCAACAGCGACTTTGCAGTGTCGCAAATTGTTATAGATTGTATTTGTACAATGTATGTTACTTTTTGCTACTATTTTATGATATTGGCACTACGAACAATCTATTATTATTAAATAGAAACCCAAATTGAAGAAAAAATTGACAAAAACCGTTCAGAATAAACCGGACCTGCATTTTTTAAACTTTTTTAACCTGTCTACTTTACTTCCAAGAATTATCCAAACTCAATAATTTAGGTGTGTAATCTGGAGTGAGTAGAAAAAAGAATTGGCGTTTGGCATTTTAAACAGCATTGAATATGAATTTGCTTTGAAAAACTTTAGTTCTGAAGAACAGTTGACTCTTATAGTACAACACCGTTTCAACTCGATAAATAGCCTCTCTATGACTTCCAGTAATGCATTTGTTGAAAAGGCTTCGTAAAGTTCATTTTCCTCCATAAACTGTTATTTTTTAAGAAAATAAGATCTTGGTGTGTTTATTCAGTTTGTCTTTTTTCTAATGGCAGGTTTTTGAAGTTCTTTTCTCTTCCTCAAAAGTAACGAGGAAGAGAAAAGTTTCTCCTTATCATCAATTCAATTTTATGACAATCTTTACCCCTAGAAATCTGTGTTCCAGAAGGACACTGTTAGTGGTAAGTGACGAAACGTTGCATTAGTAATTTGTTACAGGACAAAGTTTTGTTATTCAACAATTGCTGTGTCGAAACGAAGCGACTTTTTAAAGAAACTAAACTTTATTTTAGAAGCTAAAGAAAAGTAAACTAAAGCACCGTTAACAAAACAGTGAAATATCAAATGTTCGCATTTCAAAAAATTAATGGCTCAAAAAGTAACTCCCAACTGTGGCCCCTGTGTATGAAAATGTAGAATTCGCTTGAATTAAAAAAAACGTTCTTATAAAATATAAAACTAAACTTTTTCTTTCTACGCCGAAGCTCTGATCTAGAGAAATGAAAGATCATATTGAGAAAACTGGAAGAACAGTACTTTATATACTGAATATCAAAAATAAGTTGGCACTCGATAATTTATGACGTAAAAAAACAAATTTTGACTTGATAACGTCGGGTTATCTGTTAAGTTAGCATTGAGTATTATCGCAAATCATTAGGAAGGGAAGGCCGTTAGTGTAAGGGAGCAATCGAGAAAAAGTTTATTTGAATGGTTTAATTGGTTTTTATGGTTTAATTTCAAGAAAAAATTTGATTTTCTACTTTAAAAACTCAAGGATGCCATATTAATTTTATTTTAAAGCATACATTTGAGCATTAATTTTTGCAGCAGAACTTGCGTTATATTATTCTGCATTTTTCTGAATTTAAAATGACAAAATAGACAATGCTCTTGATCAAGTGGGAGTCAACTGAGATTTACGGCAATACGATTATAAATCAACTTCATAGCTGTTCGACTGTGCAACGCAACATGGCTACCTCTGTAACCAATTCTTCTGAAAACGTAATTATTTACACATGCGAAGTTCTATCAAGTTCTTACAAACCTTGATGTTTGATGTCATCTGCTAGGTCAAAACCGTGGCTAGATTTACAATGTTTTAGTACACGGTGGTACCACAGCAACACTTGTGTTCT
Organism: Convolutriloba macropyga; assembly: GCF_964194025.1. Lineage (NCBI taxonomy): Eukaryota > Metazoa > Xenacoelomorpha > Acoela > Convolutidae > Convolutriloba > Convolutriloba macropyga. The sequence goes on from NC_134470.1 coordinate 73,660,937, forward strand.
TTAAGCGTGATTCGCGATCTCTACGCTTGAATTGTGCTCAGGCGTAAAGAAAATTAAAGAGCGTGATGTTGCAAAGTTTTAAGAATCAAACGTTTATCGCTTTCTCACTTCTCGCATAAACAGAAACAATGGTCAAGCGACCTTGTTAATTGACAGTTTAATAATTTATTATGCTACACCTATTGACAATACAAAACGCACTGAAATCAATTGTTCATGGAAGTTTGAGTCTTTTGCGGCTAATTCTAGCGAGTAATCTTGTGGTAGTTTTATATTTAACTAATGAATGGCTATAGTCACCAGAAGTTTGATAGATCTAAATTTAGAAAATGTGAAGTTTGCTTGGAGAAAATCAAGAGAGAAGTCACCCAGTTCTTCGTAAGCAGGGGTAATCTAGCCCACTTAAAAACTGTTCTCTTTGATAACGAATCTGTTAGTACCTTAATGCATAAGTTTGCCTGAAATGATTGAAGCATGATCATTTTGAGCTGTTTTCCCGTGGAACTAAGCGTAAAGCGTCGCACTGAAAGATGACAAATTTCTATTTAATTTTTAGTACTCATTAGTAATTCTGCCATCTTTTTTATTTTCGAGAAACTAAAGTTCTATCTGAATCCCGTCGATTCATATGAAACTCACGCAACTAACACCAAACAGAAAATGTGTTTGTACAGAAAACGCTCCTCAAAAAAAGCAGTTTACAGCAGAATTTTTGAAATGAATTGACCAAAATATTTGTTTTAAAGATACAAAAAATTTGTCTTAAAGGGGTCTTAAAGATTGAGTACACAGAATGCATACAAATTTTAGCTGAAAATAATACTTTTTCGGTTGTATGTGGTTTTTTGGTGCCATTGTGCGTTTTTTCTCCTGACGCATCAAATTTTGGTTCACTAGAAATGCTCAAATTGTTTAGCAAGAGTCTCCTCCATAGAGAACCATTAAAAAACGTACAAGCGTTGAAAATTCTACGAGTTTAGAAAAAATACATTTGTTCAAGAACACTCGCGTCCGCAAATCGCGGGCCCCACTTAACCCCAAGATTAGAGGTCTAACAGGCTCAAAACCTCGACCCGGGTACCACCCCTCCATTCCTTCTCATAGAGCGATAATAAACCCCGAGTAGCAGAGTTACCCGTATTCATTAATAAAACCCTTTTATTAAACCACTAATTAAACCAAATTGGCCCTTCACAACGATAAAAATGAGCTTTTGCGGGGTGCAGATTGGATATGTTTTGACAAAGAACTTAGTACCCTCTCGCATTCTGCAAACAAAAAGCCCCCAGTTGGGTTCTTTCATACCCTGTATGGAGAGTGTTGGGATATCTCAGGGGGTTTGTTTTGTAGTGTATTTGGGTTTCCTGTGGATGTAATTAGCCCTGTACCCTAACAAGAATAGGGCTACGGCAGCGGAAGAAAAGGGAGATAATTAGATTGACTCCATTTAATCATACACCCTCTTTTAATCATACATGCGCAGCAGTATAGCTACGCCAATTCCAACATCAAAATGGAAGAAAACACACACACACACACATACACACACACACACACACATAAACACACACACACACACACACACACACAGCACTACATCAGAAAAGATTTCACTTTTTATTTTCTTATTTTTCTTTTTCACTTTTTAACCGTCACGGTTTGTCCTTCTCCCTTTGATACATAACTTGAGTTCATGCCCTCTAAAGAAGCGAACTTTATTCGGCTTGGTGACACATAAAAGCCTTTTTACTAATAGATGACCTAAGATTTTAAAACGCAGTTATAGTGATAAGGGAACAAATCAATGTTCATGAAAAGATCATGATTTTTAAGTTATTTTAGTTATGATAATTGAATTTTCTAATTCCTTGAGTTTAAAAACCCTGTTAAAATGATTTCGGTTCAAAAAAGAGTCATGTATGGTTCATATCAATTAAGAGCTCCTATAATTTGTATATTTGATCATTCTTTAAAAATTCAATATTTGCAATTCAACATTTTTTGCGGAATTTAAATTTCCAATTACACAAAAAGATTATAATATAAAAAAGCTAACCACTCTGTTCTCTTATCAGACTGTACAAAATTCCCGGAGGTTGGTGACAGAGCAAATCAGCGCTGAATCAGCCTAAATTCGGTGTATGAGTAATTTTCAGACTATACAGGGTAAATTTAGTATGGCCTAACGCTATGACCTCAATATAATCATAATGAAGAAGAACTGCAGATAAAGAAGCAAAAAAATTCTATAGATGCAATCTTCCAGAAATGAATTAAGCTTTTACTCTTGAAATGTGCTGGTTCAACGATAAGATCTTCTGAGGCTCAAGTCCGGGTCTGTTCTCTTGATGTTAACAGTTTTTTTAATAGCAAACAATAGTCTGCCGATATCTGAAAAGTTTTAAGTATTCAACGGGATGTAGCAATTTTGTGACTGAAACTAATACGACTGTTATTAACCGAAAAAGAACTTAATGAAGTTTGTCCATAAGCCGTATCAGATAAATCTACTTAGAAATCTTTTTCGCTTGAGAAACTGCACACATAACGTTGTGTACACCCAGTTACAGAGCACGTGCCACTACATATTAATTCCTTATGTAAAAATATGGCACAAGCGTCTGAAGTGGTGGAATTTATATGCACCCACTAAGCTTGGCTTGGGGACAAACTGAATAAATTCCGACAAAGTAAGTGGAAAACAAAAGAAGTATGTTTTAAAATACAATTTATATTATGACAAATAAGACCAAGTCATATCAACTCTTTATGATTTACGTGTGCTGTTTACGCTTTTCATAATTCCGATACGCGTCTGTGACTCATTGGGTGAAAAAATTTGTCGTCCAGATTCAGAACATCGGAAAAAAAAGAAACTTTTTGGCTCCGTCTATATGCTTGGAGTTAGTTATTTCTATCGGAATTCAATGAATACACATTTTTAATCACAAATAACAACAATCAACTCTCACGCTCATGAGAACAAAATTGTTTTCATTATAGCTTGAGTGATTATCACTAGGCAATCATTATCATGACGCCGCAAAACGTACACGAAAACAAGCATTTTGCCTTGATTTTGTCGGTTCAACATTACAGCCAAATTTCAGTGCTACATTCTATCAACACTCAATCTCATTGTTCACTCCTGTCAACATATTTGGTAACTATTATTCGAACGTGATTATCATACATGAAGCAAATCGGAAACCGAAACTCCAGCCAAGTCTTGCAACGTAAATACAACTTTCAAAAATCATTGCCAGTTTGCATTAGATCCGTAACGATTGGTTTGATAGGAAATCATTTTTTGGTACATAAAGTTCGCCAATTTTATTACACAGATCGTGATAAGTACTTCTCACGATATAAGATTTACACATAAAACGTGATGTCATGGAAAAGTGTTCTGTCGACAACTTTTTCTTCAGCCAATCAATATTGCAATTTGGACGGGTAGATCCACGTAACTAGCGGTTGACAAACAGCTTCAAAAACCACTATGATTAACATGAAAAAAGAATAAATTTGCCTAATTAAACTGACATAGAAAGCTTATTCATGCAAAATTTCGAACAGCACAACTTAACTTGTACTTATTCAAAAAAGAAACAATTGTGACGTCTTCAATTTTTTTCTGAGGAGCAAAATTTGTTATAAAAAAAACTGAAACTATATCAAAGCTATAGGGATAAGTTTAGTTACTTAGTTAGATGAGTTATAGTTACTTGTTTGTTCGCAATTTCCAGGATATGAGTTATTGGCCAAAAATCAGAGATATTTTTGATTACTTTCATTGGAACTGTTAGATTAACTCCTAAAAAAATTGTTGAACTTCCTTAACTAGATTTGGAAAAAAATTTTCGTGAAACCGTGCAGAGAGCATTTTTTGAGCGCAAAATTTGACAACCACATAAATCCTTTTTTGTAGAACAGCCAAATGAATATTTTGTTCTGTTTCAGGACCTAATAACAGGGGTACAATAGTACACCAGCCCTCAAAAGATATGAATAGGTCCTTGACTATATTGAAAAACACTCTTTGCAAAATAGTGTAGAATTTTTTTGCGGAAAACTTGAAAACGACATGACACATTTTCCGTAGAACAAACGGATCAAAAACTTGTTCTGTTTCAGAACTTGCTATTAGGGATACACTCCTACGCCAGACCTCATTTGATATGAATCAGTTGTTGGCTATATATAAAAAACCCTTTTCGCAAAATCGTATAGAAAGATTTAAAAAAATTTTTTGAGCGCAAAATTTGATAACGACCTGAAAAATACTTTTGCAGAACAGACAGATCAAAACTTCGTTCTGTTTCCCTGATGTCTCATTTGGTGGAGTAAAACACAAGAAAAATCAGGTGTTTCTTAAGATACGTGTTTTCAAAGTACGTGTTTAAAAGGATCCTAATTCCCCCCTTAGTTTTAGAGCTTTCCATCGGCTTGCACCCCACCTCAATCATACACAGTTTTAACCCCTCCGGAAGTTTTTTTTATCAACTGTTTAATCGAACATCTTTTTGGGGGGTAATTTTATTTATTTGGGGGGTGTTCTTGGCAAAATCCTTAAAATTTCGCCAAGAACACCCCCCAAAATTTTTGGCAAAATCCCCATTACCCCTACTCTTACCTCTACCCCCTTTATTGGTACCAACTTAATCTTACATCTTCTTCTGGGTGATTTTTGGAGGGGGTAAAAAATCTAGAAATTCGGCCTCTTAATTCCCTAATCTTTTATCGTTTTATCCCCCTAAAACTACACCCTAATCTCACATCCATTTTTGAGGGGAGGTTTGGGGGCAAAGTCTGAAACTTCCCCAATTAATCGCCATTACACCCAATACCTCCCTAACCTTACATCATTTTACCCCCCATTGACAATTACACCCCTACTCTTACATCAATTTAAGTCAGGGGGGGGGGGGTAATTTCGACTCGGAGATATTTCCTCAAAGGCCCTCCCATTGCAGCCCATTGCAGCCCACTCGCCCACTGCAATTTTTGTCGAGGGTAAATTCTCAAAAGTCCTGCCATTGCAGCCCCACTCTTAAATATCCCCCCCCCCCCACACACACACACACACACGACCAAATTAAGCCCTCACTCTTGCATCAATTCACTACCCCCCATAGACAATTCACACCCCCCCCCCCCCGCACTCTTACTACAAAATGGTATGATCGACTTTAGGGAGGACATTCGATCCGGGCACTTTATTTTGCCTCTTTTAAAAACTCTGTCAAACATCTGTGAAGGGTCAAGTATCTGTGATAATTGTCTAAGATATTCTGCTGATTTATCATAACCAAATTTTTTAGCGCAGAATTAGCTAACAGTTAATCAGGGGTTCACTTTTTTCTATATGCTTGTATCAGAAAATCTCTGGCTTGCTCTCGTTTTTTCCGAAGAACAGGCAACTTCATTTTCCCTGAATAAAGTATCATTTTTCTCAGCTGTTTTAAAAAGTATACCATAAAATATACCGCTTCAAAAGCATGCCATCCCAACACTGTCGGGTTATAACACTTTTGTTGACGGTCTGTTATGAAAAAATCCTCTTAAGTTTTGCGTATGTTGGTTGCTGATCTCAAACAGACCATTAATGTCATTTTACATGCTAATTGGCATTAATAGTTGCTTCATTTGACATTTGGTCTAAAGTTTTGATTGACAGAATAATAAGAAGACAGAAAACATTGGAATCGTTCGGGCGGGGGAGTGATTGAATGGCTTGATTTGATTGGTCTGCTACTTTTAAAT
>NC_134470.1:73666902-73960952 GCF_964194025.1 Convolutriloba macropyga
TACAATGTTCAGAGGAATTTTTAATAGGTTAGGTCCCATAATTGCCAAGATCTAGAACAGTTAGTCACTATTATTTAAATAACTCACACTTTTAAAGCTCATTTAAGATTGTTGGATCATTCGTCTGTTTAATTTTTACAGAAAGCTTGACGTAAATTTAAGTACAAAAAAGTATTCGGTATTGGGCGCCAGTACATAACTGGAGGTCAGTTCGGATTGGACAACCGGTGAATGGAGGGTTTAGAGAAGAATATTGGACTGTTCTTCCGACGTTTCCGCCGCTCTCGCCAGCCGAGGTTTTACACTTACTTCTCTTCTAACTGACAGAGTTAAGAGTATATTCTATTCTTACATTTTGATGTAAAGAGCTTGGTCAACAGTTTGCTTCATTATTTGTACTAACTATTTGGCCAATCATCCAATCAATCAAAGAAAAGGTGCCAAAACTGCTAAGAAATACATTGTAATTTGGTAACGGCGTTGTAGACGGACTGAAAAAAAAATTAATTTCACGCTACAATTTCAAAAAAAGGAAGGCTTGAAAGGAGGTCTGATTTATGAGAAAGACTACTATGAGGTTTGGTCAGCCTCCCAACTTGGTGCTGCGATGTGGACTTCCGAACACGGGGCCCTATGTTTCAAAAGGTGTCAAGAAAAAAGCAGCACTGTTAGAAGGCCATGCTCACATTGATTATTTTCAACGCGATTTTGGTATCTTTGTTATTGTCATGGTTCTGTCAAAATGATTTAATTCTAATTTGAGGAGATCAAGAAAACGAAGCATATGATGGCTGTATATCACCAGTTTTGTCTTTATTTTCTCAAATTAGAGATGCCAAACTGCTTTTTTGAAAAATTCACCATAATTTAATTTCAATTATCTTGCATCTAGGCATTAGAAATTAAACACAAAACAATTCTAAAGAAGTCCGCGATCGAAAAACATTCAAACACTTGATAGTGAGGGAAACACACGAAGGAAAAGAAGCCTAATTTTTGTCGCTGTCACTTCTATAAGCATGAGCATTGCTTGCAGTAACACCTGTTCCAGCACTAGAATTTCGAAAGCAACCCTGTGATCCTCAATTTCCAGTGAGCCTCAAAAACCATTTAGGCATTCTGTTTTATGATAGTGAATGACAATGCCCATATTGCAGAACGGTAATCAAAAATCTGTACCGTGCAGACGCTGTCACCTGCCACGGTTGAGGAGACGGAATTGCAAAACTTGAGCGAAATTGAGATTGTCTTGTTGCGTCAGTTTTTGTCTGAAAATCTTCAATCGTTCGTAGAGAAGAACTTGATTCCTGAATGCAAAAACAGATCAGTTGACTTTTCATCTGACATTAGAGAGCCCGGAAAAAAGTGTTTTTGACATTATCGTCACTTCACCGCTGCAGTCATCAAAACTTTTTTCAAAGCTGCAGCAAAGCAGAGTTGGCACTGAAAATAGCCGAGGAGCGGAAGTAAATGCATATAGTGCTATGCGCGTTGAACAAAGCATTTTAGTAGCCCTTGCCTCAGAATGTTTTAGGGTCTATTGTTGATCCAGAATTAAATTTTTCCAGAGATTGGCAGTGTTATTTGAAAGTCGCAGTTATTTTTCGAAGGGTCTTTAAGAGCCTACAATATATTGTTGCAATCATTGTCGACAGTTACCATAAAGAAGTCCGTCTTATTGATTTTGGTTCGCTCAAACTGACCAGATTTAATTACGAGTATAAAATTAGAAGAGTTCAAAATAGTTATTTTGTGATTAACCACTGATAAATGTACAGCAAATGGGCCCGTTATATGGTAGAGACAGGTATTCAGCATCCATATTTTTTAAATCACTCAATGATTATCAAGTTAAGTTGTAATTTGCTGCTGAGTTAGAGGGAAAAGTCCTTGAAGCAAATTTCTCTAGAAAAGTTTCAAACATTTCATTTGACCAAGACTTTCTTCTGAAAAACTACAAGAAAAAACTGAAAGAACGGTTATTGATAACCACGCTGACATTTGTTTTCATCCCCAAGTTAACACTGATTGCAAAATTGATTGCTCCCTTTATAAGTTTTCAACGCTCAAAGGGTCCTTTTGTACCTGCTACTACTACTACTGCAAAACTAGCGGTTTCAAAGATGCCGCCACAAACATTGAGCATTCTATGCCAGTGTCCGATGGCTCTCCTTCATAGACATCTTGTTTTCTCGACTTCATTTCTTTGCAAAACTGAGTCGAACACATCTTCTAACTATTGTTCAAGTGAAATATGAAACTGCTTTGTAATGTTTCTTTCAAAGAATGGTCTTACAATTTTGTCTCAAGTAACGTATGCTACTCCCAGATTTTCAATTTTGTTTCCATATTTTTCATAACCTGGGCAAAAATCAGGAATAACTGGTTCCAACTACCGGCGATAAATCTGAACTATTTCGTAGGTAGCCGGGTTGGTTATGTTTTTACTGGCGATTGTTTCAATTTCACTTAATTTTACAAGGAAGAGACTATTTGCTCCGACCTTTTGCTGCGACAAGTTGCTGAGGAAGGAACTATTTGCTCAAATGGGTTTTTTTCTGCAGTCAATTTTGAGGAATCATTATTTTTTCACTTGTTTTTTTTGTTGCCCCATTTACTGACAGTTCTCAATGAAGTTCCCACTATATCTAGTTGACAGTAAATTAAGATCACAGTTGATACTTTATGGCATTGATTACATTGTAACTATGTGGTTTAGTAAAAAAAAAAATTAGATTTTAGAGTTTTAACTGAATAGGTTTTTTTTCTCCTGTAATTTTGTCAGAGTGTGAATGATGAAATATTTGATACCATTTTGATTTAGTAGTATAAAAGAACGAGTTTACCAACGTTTAGAGTTAAGGGTGAGGTTTTCATGACGGGACAAAAATGATTTGTCAAAGTAAATATAAATGAATTTTAATTTCTCATTTTATTTAGTTTTTTTGTTGTCTTGCCCTCCAGTCTCAATTAAAAAGCCTTCATTGGTCAAAATGGGGACCTGAATTTGCCCTTCAATAGATAGCTAGTCAACGATATATTACATAGCAAACTAAAATAGCTATATTAATTATCTGAAAATGGTTTTGTCTGGATACTTTTGTCTACATCTGATTTTTCAACCAATTGTTTTTTTTCTTTTAATTTTTTTTCACATTTGGAGTAATCATTGAATCTGATTGCCGGCGAGAGTAAAGGTCTTTCAAACAAAACACACTTGAAAAATTTTGAATTTGTTCACTAAGCAGCGAATGGTGTCAAAATTTTTTGAACTTACTCTCAAAAATAATACCAGATCAGGGAAAAAATTTTGCCATTAAATATTGTTTTTTCCGACTTGCTATCAATCTCATTGGCAAAAAAATTGTAGATGCTTTATACAATATTTTGTGTTTCTGTTCTTAAAAACTGTAAGTTTTCAGTGAGGTTCTATATGGTTCAATTTTCAACGACAATATTTTTTTTTATAAAACTGGAGTTTTACACAGGATTTTCACAATTAAATTTTATGCCAGAAGAAACATTGGGAATTGCTATGCAAAAGAAACGGAATAAGTTGCTTACAACTCACTTTATGCATAAAAATCGAGCTCCTAAGGTTTAATTGGATATAATGAGAGGCCAAGCAAGCTGAACAGTAATGAGTTGGGTACTTAAGAGTTTGAACCTTTGTTTGAAAAGGTGATGGATATTGATTTTTGGATGCTTTGTTTATTGATCAAACCAATTGTTTACTTGATTAAACTTTCATTTCACGAAATACTGCAGTCTTTTGTCTTTTTTCTCATTAAACTGTTTTGTTATTAAATTTTAACAATAACAATTCTCTTCGATGTTCTAACTAAGTCTAATAAGGCTAAAAATTGTCTCCGTTTTTCAATTAATTATTTTGATTACTTCGAAATTGTTTATTCAGTATGAGTTTTGAGAAGTGCAAGCTCGCATTGCTTGAGTTAAGGCATACATGTTTATGAATGGTTAGAGTTAATAGCTAAATTTTTTATGACTGACAATTTCCTTTTAAAAAAGGCTAGGCTTTTGTTGCAGCTTTTGCTATCATACCTTTCATTCTTAGTTATTTAAGTTTCATGGCTTACAAAATTACATCTGATTCTTATTTTCTTATCAAATTAGAGGCTACTCATTTATTTAAAAATGATGCTTTTTTGTTTTTTTTAAAAGCTTGAAGAGTTTTTGAGCTTTTTCTAAATTGGTTTCTTTGTTTTTTTTTTGTTAAACTTGGTTTCATACCATTGAACTAACCAGTTATTTTGACTGTTGAGAGGTTAAATTGATTTTCTAAAGAGTCGTCATTGAAACTTTTTAATGTGTTTTTAATTTTTTTAACAAAAATAATGACATATTTGGTAACCTGTCTTTGAATTTGATTTGATTTGATTTTGTATTTGATTTTGCATTTGATTTGAATTCTCACTGAAGATTTTTGAGTGAGTGCGTTGGTCTTTTTTTTACTTCTGTGCTCAATTTGGGACTCAATTTTTGTGTCTTTTTGGTTACATTAGTTGTTGACTTGATACAATTATTTTTCTTCCATTTGAAAATAGCACTTGAGTTTTGATTTCATGATTGTCCCTCCATGTGTTAGCTGGAATGCCTCTAAGAACAGAGACAGACTGCTTTTAACAAACTAGTTCAATTTTTCTTATTTATGGTTTGATAGACTCGTGAAAAAGGACAGACGTCCAGACAAAGAATGGTTCATAACATGAGATGAGAAATTTTTTCACTAGGAACACTAGGTTCGTTGTAGTGAAAAAATATCTCGTCTCATGTTATGAACATTTCTTTGTCTGGACATCTGTCCTTTTTCACGAGTCTATCAGACTATGAAAAAGAAAATCTGAACTAGTTTTTTGGAGGCACTCTATCTCTGCTTCAAGTGGTAGACAATTGAAACAATATTGCGAATCTGCGGGGTAGTAACAGTGTGCCATCGCACATATTGCTCTCTATATTTTCGTTCCGAGACTCATTAGCAATAACAGTAATAGCCCACAGAAGCTAATTAAAGGCAGCATTATTTTCTTGCCTCTAACCGAATTAGGACATTATTCCTTCCTCTTCCACAACGGAACACTTGAAAACGGATCTCTTCGATCTAGCAGCGATCTCTCTGGTGCTCTCGTGTATTATCTTTTTTGATAAATGGTTTCCTGCTTTACATTCAAAAATTAATGGATACACCAGAAAACAAATTATATTACTGTTTTTATTGTTTTTTGCTTGTTTCTTCTGAAAAAGTTTTGGAATTACCCCACATTTTACCTCTAAGCGTTTGAAGTATATCTGTTACAATATGCATTTTTATTCTTATATCTCTAAACTTTTAAACTAATCTCAAATTCTCACAACTAGATGTCTTCTTAGTTTCGGGCCTTCGATTATATCTGATTCATGACGATTGTTGAAATTTGACATCTGCTATTTGTTTTTGTGCATTTCTTCATGCACAAATTTGGCGTCTTACTGAACGCAATACAAATATTAACCTAATGTTTTACTAGTCAATGAACAAACAAACCTCACAATTTAATTTCAAGAACAATCAAATGACTGCAATACATAAAAAATGCGGCAATAAACGAAAAAAAAAACAATTATTAAAAATCATTCTTTAACGAGTTTAATTTGCACCCTCCCTGGTATAGGCTAGCTTAGGGCCCGGGTCGAGCTGTCAATTAATGCTAAAGACCTCTAGAAAACTTTACGACAATTGAGCACTAAAAAATCACCCCCAAACCCTTTGCCGCTAGAATTATGTAAGATTTGAGATTTGATGTTTTTAGCGGTGAAATTTTCTATTTCAACTTTCTGTTGGTAGCGGTGAACTTTTTTTTCACAGTTTAAGCAGTGAAAATAAAGATTTTACCACTGAGAACTGCAACTATTACGGAATCAGAATTTCACCGCTGTCACCGCATACATCACTGGGACATGCCGACGCCTTGCCGTGAAAAATATTTACTTTCGCCGCTGGTCAGCGCAAATCTTACATTATAAAGTGTCTGCAAAACCTCGACCCGGGTTTATTACAAATAAATTAGGCAATTGTTCTCTGTTTCTTGTACCACAAAACATCATTGGGCCATCTTCCGACATCGTTCCAATCAAGAATCGTTCGATTCCAATCACTGCTCATAGGTCCTACAACATACTGCAAATTCTTCATCATCTCCATAAACTTTTCCGCCGACTTTTTATCTGTCCCGCTTCCCATGAACAACTGCTCTTTTACTTTGTCAAACTCCATTTGGACGAATGGAACGTCTATTTCCTCAAGAAGCTTGGAACCTCCCAGCATCGCTTTCGGTTCCGATCCTTCGATGTCAATTTTGATGATAGCTTTCTTAATGCCGAGGCGCCTGAATGTCGGAAGGAGTTGGTCCAACGTTGCAACTTGGACTCTTTGGGGGGACCTGTCACAGTCTGAGAACGAATCTTTAATTATCATTCGTCCGAAGTCCGGAGGCGCATTGGGTTTTGATAGGACAGCGCATCGGACCTCGTCAAGAAGAGCCATCTAAAATTGTGTAAATTCAAAAGCCCATGTTTTCTGCAGCTACCAGTTCTTATGTTTTTTGTGATTTTTAATAATTATTTTGGTATCCCTCACTCTTAACTTAATTTGGGATTGTTTTTGTCCAGCTCAAAAGAAATTGCAGTGTGTTTTTTTTTATGTTGATTCTCATTTCAACCGATAAAATGAGTGTGAAATCAGAGTTTTCAATGATATGATGTCATATGACTTCAAGCCTGATTGGAAGCAGAGAAATTGATAATTCAGTGGACAACTGGCTTGTCAAAAAGTGGTTAACCATTAGTAGATATCCCAAAACTGAGTCTCTTTTCAAAGTTTTTCTTAATTTACAGGATTTCGAAATCACAAATGAAGCTCAAAAATTGAAAACAAATTAGCTTAAATTATTATAAATATTTGCAAATGCAATATCATTGTTTACAAATTTTTGCAAATGCAACGTAAAAATTTGCAAAGATTTGCAAATCAATGCAAAAATTTGTAAATAACTTAAAAATATTTGCAAAAATAATGCATTATGAAACAATTATTTGTATACGCAATTCATAAATTTTTTCAAATAATACATTAGTCTATAATTATCGATAGCTAGGGTTGGTTAGCGCTACGTGGTCAGCATTAATATAATGAATGTAGCTATTAGAATGATTAACGAGAGAAAGAAAAACTAATTTGCTGAATCTAATCTTAGTGGGTATTTATTTGGGTCTATTTATTTATTGCTGAATAATCTTCTTGCCATTAAAAGTACTGAGGAGAGGGTTTTGGATAGGAAAGATAAAATGTCCCTAGAAGCAACCTTGTAAAGCGAGACTCTATCCTTGAGGTTGTTTTTGACCACAGATGTCTTGATGTAATCGAAAGTCCAGAATGGTTCGAACGTGAACACTTGTCTCCCGAGAGTTGCCGCTGACAACGTGTACACTCCTAACAATCCCCCAATATCTGAAACAACAAAAAACTTCTTTTTCTATATTTCCTCAGCAAACACACGAGTCGAAGAATCAAAAACAATTTTTCTTGAAAAACGCAGAATCGGCATTTAACAAAATAATTGTCGCAATTTTCTGCTATTAAGTAGGCAAAAAATGTCCATATAAAAAAGAAACAGGTGCTGTTTTTTCGAGCAGAAATGAGGACAATTTTCATTAGTTGAATCCATACATCCAAAAAACGCCGCATTTTGCAAGTCCTTCTAACAACCGTTTCAAGGCAGATTAATAACTGTTTGCATAATCAAAACTTAAACTATATAAAAACAACAGAAAAATCAAACATCCAAACATGAAATTATTACAAGCTAGCTTTTCACAATCATTTCTCAAAATCATTTTTCAGGTTGGTGGGGGGATCCTTGCCTCGTCTTCAATAATGTACGTTAAGGCCGTCTTAACATACATTAAAGAAGACGAGGCAAGGAACCCCCGCCCCCACCAAGCTCAAAAAATAAATTTGGGAAATGGTATTTAACAGCTTTTAAAATTTTTTTCAATGTCTGAAACTTTACACTAAATAATTCCGAATACGTGGTCCTTGATCAGGATGTATATGTTACGTGATTCTGAGAAAATGCGGCAAGTACCGAGAATCTTGCAGCGACTCAAAAAATAAACCAATTTTGAGGTGACTTTGTCAGAACCCTGGTTGAAACAATCTGTTGTAATTTTGAAATCAGGCACTGCATATAGGAAAATGAGGCGTTGAAATTAAGTTTTTCGAGGAGATTGTTAAAAAAATTGCTTCTAAATGAATTCAGTTTATTTTAGATTAACCTAATTTAGCATGCCACATAGGATGAGAAATGTTTTACATTTCTAAATGACACGATTCGTTTGTTAACAGAAAAAATTACAAAGATGTTAATCTCCCTTTAAAAAAAATTTAAGGCTAAGTGTCGTGGTCGATAACACGGGTCAAAAGAATTCAATAAATTGAACTTAAAATTAGATTTGGAACTGAAAATATACAAACCTTAGCTCGTAGTCATAGTACTTATCTATGCAAAAATATACAAAGATTTAGATTAGCTAAAAAAACATTTTACATGATTGACATGTGAACAGATCTTAATTCCGAATCCCGGATGTGATTTTATATTTTCATCAACATTTCATGAGAATCATGTACGGCCAAGGTACAATCAAGTTCATTAGTTGTAGGTCCGTGGATGTTAGAATCAGGTTTCTGTTGGTGAGAGAATTTTTTCTGACATATGATTGATTGGTCAATACGATAATGATAGCGCCGAAACAAAATTGGAATTAGTTTAGTTTTGTGACCATTATTTAATGACATAGCAACAAAGTTCGTCAGGTAAGTTATTCTTTTGTTTTTTGAAACTTAAATAATAAACTTTTAAGTTTCTTGACATTTTTTTAAAGCCATCATATCCCCGCTCTTTTTTTAACAAGTTTGTGGGTATAGATTCTCCAAATCTGTCGTTTTCTGTTTCTTGTTGATGTTCGTGAAGGCTCTGATGTTTCGCGTTGTTGGTGCTTTGCAGATGATGTGGCTGCAGAAGCTTCATCTTGATGTGAGGGTCCCACATCTGTGTTCTGAAGTTGTGGTTCTGATTCAGATATGGTCTCCTCCACTGCTAGTTCAGTTTTCACATTGTCCTCGTCTAGTCTCGGAATTTAGTTATCGCTCACTGTAATAGTCCCGTTGAGTTTTCGGGGTGTATGAAAGATGTGTCAAAGCTTTTTTTGATGATAAAGGTAGCAGTAACTGTTTTTGTCTTCTCATTGGCCTTGAATAGAATGGGTTCGCAAAAGTCGAAGTCGGCTATTGCTGGTAGTCTCACTCTGCGTCCCAACAGGAATTCAGCTGGAGTTTTGCTCCTCGTTTTATAAGTGTTGCCATGTGTCATCAGCGCCCTTTGCAGGAATGCTCCAAATGACACAATAAGATTGGGACTCTATGCTTGATGTGCCGGCTTCACTGTCCGAACTGCTTTTTCAGCTCGTCCATTCGATTTTGGATGACAGAAGGGTGATTCCAATTTCTTTATTCCAAGTGATTCACACCACTGTTCAAGGTCACCACTTACAAATTCAGGACCATTAACAGATACAAAAGTTTTGGTATTCCGAATCTTGCAAAGATTTGACTAAGATTTATTTTAACCGTTTCTGATGTTAAAATAAAGCTAACCGCGGGGAAAGCTTCTATCCAGCCAGAACCCGGGTCAACAAATTCTAAGACATTGCCATGGTCCCTAAATAAACCTAGTCTATGTGGAGCCGTTCCCAAACGTCGAATTCTGGCCACGTAGAGTCTATTTTTCCCAGGCTAGGCCTGTTTATTTGAGACTTCTTACATTTACTAGCAAAATGCTGAAGGTCTTGGGTAATAACAGGCCTCCATGCTATCATTCTGACTGATGCCTCAGTTGCATTCTTCCCAGGATCTTTCTTGTGCACTTTTGCCAAAACCAAGCGTCGTAGTTTGGGTGGAATGAAAGGAACAACACCACTGAAGATGATTCCATTATATATAGTCGGTGCATGTTTCTGTTGTTCGAATTCTTTTTTTTTCGCTTCTGAAATTGGTTTGCAGTTCCGCTTTCGCCTTTGTCAAAATCCATTCTGTTCAAAGCATCTGTATGCGGTATCCGCTCTCCTGCTGTCCATTTCAACACATAGTAGGAACCCATTAGAGCTATTGCCCATCTTGTGATTCTAGCTGATGCTGTCATCGGGATCTCTTCGTCTGGTGCAAAGAGATATTTGAGTGGTTTGTTGTCCGTCTGTAGGTAAATAATCTTACAAGAAGGAATTGCTTCAATCTTGTGACCACAAACACAATTGCCGGTGCTTCCCGCTCTATTATCAAACAGTTTTGCTCAGCTGGAGTCAACTTTTGCATTACATTTATAGCTGGATGTCCTTCTTGCAAAAGAACCCCACCAATGGTATTTTCCAAAGCGTCAGTAGTAGCTATTGCTTTTTTTGTAAAATGTATGGCTGTACAATAGCTGTATTTTGGGTTAGCACATAATTCAATTTCTACGTCTTCAAAGGCTTTTTGTTGCATTTCGACCCATGAGAAATCACCATTTCTCATGTTAATTAAATGTAGCATTTTTGATGCAAAATCTTGAATCATTTTTCCGTAACAATTTGCCAGCCCAACAAACGATTCGAGTTCTTTGTTGTTAGTTGGTGCTTTTGCGTTTTTATTTTTTCAAAATGTTTGGGATCTGCTGCTTTTCCGTCCTTTGAAATGGAGTATCCTGAAAAGCTAACTCTATCGACTGGTTTTGAGTTAGATTTTTTCTAATTAATTGTGAAAGTTTTCTCACGTAGTCGACTCTTGACTGCAAGCTTTTCTTGTCGAACTGCTCCCTGGTAGTTCCATACACCAACACATCGTCTTGAACAATCACAAGGCACTTGATTCCTTTGAGTGTTGATTCGATGCAATTTTGGAAGATTGAGCCGGAGTTTTATAATCCTTGAGGTAGTCGCCAAATTTTGATCAGTCACTGAGATGTATTGATTTTGCATATATCTTTTGCTTCTTCTTCAAGTTCAATTTGATAGTAGGCATCTGAGAGGTCAATTTTGCCAAAGTATGAGGCCCTATGTAGGTGGCGGATGCTCGTCTCCATGCCTGGTTTTGGGTAGTCCTCATTCATGACGTTGCCCTTGATATGTACTTTCAGGTCCACACAAAGTCTCAATCCTCCATTCTTCTTTCTCGGCCACACCACTGGAGATATATTGATGACTCCTCTTGGATGTAACGGTTCAAGGATGCCCTGTCTGACCATCTGTTCCAGCTTCTCTGTGACTTTGTCTTGATGAGGCAGAGGTATTTTTCTGGCTTTGCGGAACGTTGGCTGTGATTTTGGTATCAGCTTCACAAAAGTTTTGTAACCCTTCTCAGCAGGTAGCTGTTTGGTAGTAATGTTGTTCACACCGTGCTTGGGTAGAAAGTTTCTACCAAGTAGTCCAAATTTTTTATCAGACTGGGCAACTGCTAATTGTTTTTGTGTGAGCCTGATTGTGTTCCACTCAGCGTCACAAGTAGGTGATCCCAGAAGTGTTAATTGGTGACCATCATAAGCTTCGAGATTTCTGATCTTACCATCTGAGGTTTACTAAGCTGAGTCCATATTTTTGATGATATCACTGCGCTATTTGCACCTGTGTCTACCTGCATTTCTACTTTGCATTTTTTTACTGAGATATATTCCCAAGCCGCAGACATGCTGAAGATTTGTTGTTTAGTATAAAACATTCCCATCTCTGATTGTGGAGATGCTTGCTCTGATGAAATATTTTACTCTTCGCTGAGGTATTCTGTTTATTGTTATTACATGAGTTTGGTTAGGGTTTGCTTCTACACATTTTTGAGAAATGTCCCAACTTTTCACAGATGTTGCATTTTTTAATTAAAGCTGGACGGGTTCTACTAGAGTTTAGCTTACCTTCACACCTAGTGCACATGTTGTTGCTTTTGTTAGCCGTAGTTTTTTCAGTTTGTTTTTGAAAGGTCTTTTTGAAGTTGACCCCAACTTCTTCTTTCACATTAAAAAGCTTATTATCTAATGAAGAACTTGGGAAAGGCATTGCTTGACTTCTGAACTGTAAGCTCTCAGTCATTTCAGAAACCGACTTTGCTGGTTTTGCTATAATACCGTCTGGTATCCTAAGTTTTTCTTCAGGGTCCCTCAAACCTGAGAAACTTTATTTTTATCGACTCCTTGTCGGGGTTGGCCGCTGTTTTGAGTTTTTCGAAGTCACAATAGCGTGTCTCTAAGACACGCTTGGAAATTCTCTGCCGTTACTAGTCTCTCTTTAGGAGAAAAATAATTAGGAATCGCCAACCGGATGTCTTTATACGGATCGCCTATCAATTTCCTCGGACCCATTAGGCTCATAAGTTCAATAATTACATCTTGCTCGGACATACTGAGAAAGAGATTGGTTACTTGTAGGTCATGCAGAGTACCGTTCGTGCTGATCTTGTCCTCTTTCTTCTCTGCACGACATTTGGTCACAAAAAACATAATCCACGCAGTAGTTGCTTCTTCATTCTGTAGATGCAAAATTTTTTCTGTCTGTAGCTGGTCTGGACTCCAATGTCGTGGTCGATAACACGGGTAAAAGAATTCAATAAGTTGAATTTTAAATTAATTTTGGAACTGAAAATATAAAAATTTAGCTCGTATTTATAGTACTTATCTATGCGAAAATATACAGAGAAGAATTAGATTAGCTAAAATTATTTTTCATGATTGACATGTGAATAGATCTTAATTGAGAATCCCGGATGTGATTTTCTGTTTTCATCAACATTTCATGAGAATCATATATGGCCTAGGTACAATCGAATTCATTGGTTGGAGGTCGGTGGATGTTAGAATGAGGTTTCCGTTGGTGGGAGAATTTATTTCTGACATACGATTGATAGGTCAATAACATAATGATAGCGCCGAAACAAAATTAATATTGAGTTTAGTTTTGTGACCATTACTTATCGACATAGCAACAAAGTTCGTCAGCTAAGTTCTTCTTTTGTTCTTTGAAACGCTAATAAAGAAAACTTCTAAGTTTCTTGATGTTTCTTGGAAACCATCACACTAAGTCCATAATCAAATTACAAGGCAGTCATTTCTTCAGCGTGAGCAGTATTCTGTATTTCAACACAAGAGATGACACTTGGTTGATTTGTATCGCTTATCGGCACGTTCAGCAAAAAGTTTCGTTTCCGAACACGTCCGAGAAATCAAAATGGTAAGGCTTAATTGATTCTTCGAATCTTTTCCGTACGTCCCCCCTTACTTTTTCACTCCCAAGTAACAGAGCACGTGCCATTACATAGTAGATCATTACGTAAAAATAAGGCACCCAATATAAACGAAAAAGACCCGATTTTCCCCTTTATCTTGAAGATGCAAAAAAAGTACTTCTGTCACTTTTCCAGTTCTCTTAATTGAATCAACAATTTCCAACACTGCTTCTGCTTCAACAATCAAACAGTAGTTCAGTAGATAAGTGCTCTATAACTGGGAGGCGCATAACGTACCGGGGGCGGGGGGCACAAACAGAAAAGGGGTCTTTCCCATCATACCCCCCCCCCCTCCAGCTTAGTGGTCATATAACCTATAGCCCCCCTCCCCGATCATGGTAACTATACCATAATGAGGGGCTATAATTTCGATTCGTGGGGGGGGGGGGGGAGGGGCCATAACGGGAAAGACCCGGAAAAGTTTCCAATAGGTTAATGTTATACTTTCGACTTGAGATTGTAAAATATATGGTCCTAGCCTATACTGAGGGAGTGTTATCCAACACCAGTCAGAGTCAGTTACGATGAAAGCAGCGTGGGGGACCAGTTTGAGGAGCGTGTTGAACAAAATATCCTGAAAATTGGTTTCCCAGTTGTTGTCGGACAACATTCCTTCTGCTCCAGGTGGGTTGCAGAACTTAATTTGTTTGTCAGGTGCCCACTTTTTAATGTTCAAGTCAATATAACACAATTTGTTCAATATTCTGTCCTCAGTCGTAAAATTCTCCCATTTTTTCAATTCTGTCGCGTTATTGTAGATTTGTTGATAAGTTATTGGTCCTGACTTAGAGATTCGCTTGCTGGCATTTCTTGGTTGGGTGTCTTTGGTAACAATTATATAAAGAAAAATTCCACATGCCATGAATAAGAATGGTTTTCTAAGGGAATCTTTCATAACAGTAAGTTCTTAGTTTATTTAGATATTGAGTTCCCGCCTTAAGTAATTTGTCGATCATAACATTTTTAATGCAAAAATAACCAAAAACAGCGTCTTTACCTAAAGTAAATATCAGTTTACAAAGGGTATAACAATAATCAGTAATTATTTCTGTAAGATACTTGGGATCCCCTTTTGTGCCCCCCCCCCCCCCCCCCCCAGGAACCCCACTGTCATAAATTTACACAATGATTTACTATTTAATGGCACGTGATCTGTGACTGGTAAGGGGGCTATAACTGGGGGCGCAAAACGTAAAGGAGGCAAAAACAGAAAAGATCTGACTATCTTTTTCCACTATCCGGTTGTAGAAAAAAGATTTCACGGTGGCGTAAGTTATGCAACTGTTACGCAATCGCGACAAGAGTTGATTAAAAACTTAATCACATGGTTATTGTTGCTCTATTGAAGGAATTCAAAAATTCGGCTTTGCCTCGGAGTTATATAACTTCGCAATGGTGACAACATTCGTGTGGTAAAAATTAATTTCCAGTCCTCAATGAAATGGGATTTTGGAACTTCATAGCAGCCCCACACTTTTGTGAAGCCATTTTGGTTGATTGTCATCTTTTGTCAGAACGTACCAAAAATGGTACTAAACCTCAAAAATTGAATGGATGGTTTTAATAAAAAGTTTCTTGTATCTATATAAACAATGCTTTGTTTCTCGCAAGGAATCCATGTCCAACAGAGGATATATATGCTGTTAAAAACGTTTCTAGAATTTTCATTTATTATAGCAAATTTTATGTTGTACAAGGCAATTCTTTTGATACAACGGAAACAATAAGTACAACTGTTTGCTCATTACTGGACCTTAAAAATGTTGTATTGATTTTTACGGTATCTTTAATGCAGAAAAATGTTGACCTAAACCAGCTTTCAGAAAGTATAGAAACCTTGTTCACATGAAATCGAGTTTTTTAGTCTAGTCTATCTGTTTGTTTAATAGGGATTATATTTAAGTAATCGTTTTTTTTGTTTTCTGTCTTCAACGCAATCATTATTTTGTGAGCGGGTGTTTCATCCCTCAGCCATATTTTTCTCCCGAGAAATTTGCGTTTCTCAACGCCTGTCTGAAATTCCATTTTCCGCAGTGAAAATTTGGTCACTTTCAGTATTACTCACACATGAGATGGAAAATCAATGAGGAAGATGATCTATTCATTCTTGATACCATAAAGTTGAAATCATTTTAAAGATAATGAAAAAATTCAAATTCACTTTTGTATTTTTCTTTCTTGCTGTGAACTTTGACAATTGAATTGCAAAAAAGGCAGGAAAACAATTAGTTAAAAAAACCTGACAAGACAAAATTCTTAATTCGCGTATCAATTAAAGAATAAATGCATGTTTTCAACTCCTTCGCGCCATTCTTTGAAAATTCTCGTAAGTTCTGAGAAAATTTTGATCATCAGTTAGGAACTAAAAAGTAAGCCAAGTGTTAATTTTTATCATACAGTGGACATAAAGTTTATTTGAGGACCTTAGATGCTACATTTCTGCCTGCCTATTGTACGAAAAAAAGATATTTGAAAACATGCCTTTTTTGAAATATTTTGCGTTGAATTAGAAACTATGTCAATAAGTAAGCACGTTCAGTGAGTTCCTTAAAACTGATTGATAGTTGAACTGCAAAAATTGATAAAGTTGAAATAAAAAGTTAGAAATAAATTAGAAATACGACGCAGAGGTGTACCCCAAAAATTCCGCCTTTGTGAAAATCAAGCGAAAAACAGATACATAAAATGAACGAAATTAGGAGACTAGCTTTGTATCTTATTTTTCACAAAAAGGGGTTGCACCATTTTTTCGAATTATAAATACATGTATAAAGCTTGCATCTTATATTCGCGGTTAAAATTTGGACACTTTTGCGAAAACGGGTTGCGCAATTCCCTTCAATTTTGCCTGCTTTTGTTAAACTAGCTGTTTTTCGCAATACTGTTGCATTTTCAATGTATTAACACAGGAAAAACGAACAAGAAATACACAGATTGGGCATATTTGCTCGTGACAATTTGGGTATACCTCTGCGGCGTTATGAGAAATTAAGTTAGAAACCTGAGTTAGAAATAAAGAATAGAAATAAAGAGGAGAAATAAAGAGAACTTGATAAAGAATTATTAGAAGAATATTTAGTCATAATATAATTGCTTTGAGTGTTTGGCCTGCTTTCTTTTATCGATGCGCAAAAAATAGGCAACGGTTTTGCCTTCCTAAGTTTAAGCCATCCAAACCAAAGGCAGTTCCACACCAGTCTTTGGAAAGTTATTCGTCCAACGTCAGTCGGTTTTTTTCTCGCCGATTTTTTGGTGTTAGTTTCTTCATTCGGCAGCTATGATTTTATACAAGAAAAGTTTAGTTTTTCATCAGAATTATTCTGTTGAACTGTCTTCAAATTTAATGATTAAGTGCTTTTGGTAAAACCTAAACGTCATAAACGGTCGGAATGGCTGAAAATCTCTAGCTCAAATTGATCGGATAAGTACATATCATCAACATGTTGTATTCGGTGAAAAAATGTATTTAAATATGTGTCTGTACATGAGCATGCTTAACGGCTTGACTCGACATATGGCGGGTTGACCATTTTGTGTATATGCTCATTGAGACCTTTCTTGTAACGATTTTCATCGTCTTTAACGGTGAATATTAATTGTAAGGCTCCATCGCTTATCAGTCTATAGAGCTTTCTATTGACCCGAAAACCTATAAAGTATTACAGTTTTTCTACAAAATGGATTTACCAGTATTTATATTATCGCGATTTTAACCTCCGATGTTATGACGGGGGAGGGAGGGGGGATGGAGGGCGGGGGGGGGGGGGGTATTGGAGAAGGAGAAGGAAGGGGAGGCGACCGATCCAAATTACTTTTTTTACATAAACTGAAGGAAGAGAAAATTGTTTACGATTGAAAGAAGCAGTTGTAATAATAATTTTTTTTTTAAAAAATGGTTGTTTGTCTGTAGTCTGTTAATCGCTGAAACGTAGTCGTCCTAACTTAAACAAACAGACAATTAAAATGGCCATCGACTGAAACGATGATAACCAATAAATTCATAATTCAGAGTAAGTTAAGTTCAAACTGACGTTTGTAAAAACCAATTCTTTTCGTTTCCTTTTACACTCACAAGCTAATCGATCTTTCAACGTGAAGAATAAACGAGAGCGAACAAAACAGTTTTCCCGCTCTGGTTGAGAATTGTTATTTTTTTTATATAACAATAGTTTCTATATCCTTGCTTTCAAGTTTCGTACGCTAAATTTTACAAATTCGCAAAACAAAAAGCAGAATTAAGTGAAATAGGCCTTCATGTCACAACTAAATAGAAAGGAATACAGTAACTTGTTAAAACGGTATAGCATAGAAAACGGTATCAGTTTAAAATAGCAGTGAAAATTAAACTCGGTCAGAAAATAACAAGTAGAAAAACTGGTGACTTTTTTGGTGACTCATTAAACAAAAGACAATTGATTTGTGAGTGACAAAAACTAACGTATATACTTTTGCTTTTCATTGATATTAGATCGAACAAAGTTTTGTTAACACTCGCAGATATATGTATGAACGTTGAACAATTTATTGTGCAAAAATTTGAAGCAGATCATAATCAAGAATGTGCAAATTATGTAGTTCGATAACGAAAGTATGAACCATGCGTTATTCATGGAATTAAAACTGGGGTGAAATGATCGAGGAATGAAATAATTGGGGTTAATAAATATGACAAGAGTTGGGTGTCATAATAATAAGGATTTATCAGCAGCTGGATCGGCTCTCGATGTATGCATGTGAATAACGATGGTTCCCAGCTTTCCTATCCATTAGTTTCAATGGAGACAAAAGCGGGGCACCATCATTATTACACATGCATACACCGAGAACCAGTCCAGCTGAAGATAATTACTTAGTATTGTGACACTCAACTCTTGTCATATTAATCCTCCGAAATATTTTGTTTCCGCTGCATATTGCAACAAACTAATGCGCGACGCACGTTTACAAATTTTCCTCAAAAAAGTTGACATAATATTTTTATGTTTTTGCATGAAAAATTCAAGCAATTTTTTGGTTGGATACATTTGTAGTTTAAACTACCAAAACTTAGAAAACGTGGACTTCAAATGTCCAGTTTCTGTCGGAATAAGAAAACAATTTAAACCACTGCCTCTTCTTTAATCAAAATGAATTATTGTTTAGCTCGGAGCTTTTTAATTGATTTTCTTAAAAATTTTTTGTTTTTCCGTTCCTTGACTATAAATTCCATTGGTATAAAAAATTACTGCTCTCACATTTTCTGGAAAAAATTGCCTCACACTTTTTGTTCAGACAAATTTTTGAATTTTTAGGGCAACCTAGGCTAGAATATGTGGTGTCAATTTGAAGTTCTCTGGGTCTAAAAATTCTTTACAAAGAGAACTATAGGCATTTTGTTTTCTTAGGAAAAAGAATTCACCATTTTCTATCACCAACCTTAGGCAAATTAAATTAAATTTTGATTACATTTTGCTAAAATTTTGGTTAAGTTCAATCCATTACGACATCTAGCGTTTTCTTGAGGGTATATTTGAAATACAAACATCTAATCGTTTTTTCAATATCTCCATATAGTACAGAAATATCAAAAGTTGCGTTATTAAACAAAAATTCTCACAATTATTCAGGCAATTTCCCGACAATTTTATGAGTTATTAACCCGTCTCTCACTTGTAATAACCTATTTTTTCATCAAATGTTCAGTTCGTTTTATTTTTTGTTTAGGACGTGATAAAAAAAGAGAAAATCTTTTGTGATCTTTTTTTAATAGTTATTTGTTAAGCAATCTTGAAAACTCCAAAGTTTTAAATACTTTTCGTGTCGAAACTAGAAAACTAAACGAAACTTTAGATGCGAGTGATATGCATTTGTTTAGGATGCACTACTGATTAAGCGACAATCAATATTGACTCGTTCTGCAATTCTCTTTTTGTACTAAATTGAGATTCGAAAAAAAATTATCAGCTTCTTTTTTGAATTTCTCAAAATACTAATCACTTTTTGTGCGGCCAATAATGAAATTTGTTTTCGTATTTGTGCTAATCCTTAAAACAACACGGCATAGGAGTTGCTCTGAGCAAGCATAGTGTATGTTTTAGTCGTAGTATATGTACTCAAACTTTACTCCACGTACTGTCATCTATTATTTAGTTACAATTTCAAAAAATTTGGATTGTTTCAATCAATTTAATCAAAGATTCAATCGAAAATTCAACCCTTTACAACATCTAACGGTTTCTTGAGAGTTTATCTGAAGAATAAACATTTGATCGTTTTTTCAATGTCTTCATATAGTACAGAATTACAAAAAAGTTGCGTTTTTTATTAAAAAAATTTCAGACAGTTATTCAGGCAATTTTTCAGATTATTATTCAGGCATTTTCTCACAGAAAACTATTACAAACTTATTCAGGCATTTTCTATACAATATTACAAATTATTAATCCGTTCCTCACCTGTTTTAAACTAATTATTCATCCAATGATCACTACGTTTCAATTTTTGGTTGAGGTCTTGATAAAAAAGTAAATGAGTTGTGATCAGTTTATTAATGATTAGTTGTTTAAAAAAATTGAACAGCGAAAAAAAATTATGTAAATTTCATATTGAAATTGGAAAACTAAATGAAATTTTAGATTTGAGTGAAAGCATGCAATTTTTCAGGATGCACTACCAATTGAGCGCCAATCAATAATAATAACAAAATTTTTGTGCAAATCCTTATAACAGCACTGAATATGGGGTGCGTTGAGTGAGCATAATGTATGTTATAGTCATAGTATATTTACTCATACTATACTCCACGTACTCAGTCACTTTTTATCTGGTTACAATTTCAAAATAATTTAGAGTGTTTCAAACAATTTAATCAAAAATTCAATCAAAAACTCAATCCTTTAGGACATCTAGCGGTTTTTTTGAGGGTATATTTGGCGAACAAACAACTTATTGTTTTTTCAATGTCTCCTTGTAGAACAGAAATATCAAAAAATTGCGCTTTTTAGAAAAAAATTCAGACAAAAATTTAAGCAATTTCTGGACATTTTTATGAACTCGTAAACCGTCCCTCACCTGTATTAACCTAACTTTTCATCCAATTTTCACTTCGTTTTATTTTTTGTTTAGGTCCTGATAAAAAAGTGACAATCTTTTGTGATCTGTTTCTTGATAGTTAGTTGTTAAAAAATTATTAACAATCAAAAATTTTTAAATACGTTTCACATCGAAACCAGAATACTAGAGAAATTTTAGATTTGAGCGATGACATGCATTTTTTCAGGATGCACTACTGATTGACCGCCAATCAATAATGACTCGATCTGCAATTTTTTTTGTGCAAATCATTAAAACAACACTGAATATGGGTTGCGTTGAGTGAGCACAGTGTATGTTATAGTCATAGTAAATTTACTCATACTATACTCCACGTACTCAGTCATCTTTTATTTATTTACAATTTCAACATAATTTAGATTGTTTCAAGCAATTTAATCAAAAACTCAATCATTTAGGACATCTAGCGGTTTTTTTGAGGGCATATTTGGTGAAAAGCATCTTATTTTTTTCAATGTCTCCTTATAGAACAGAAATATCAAAAAGTTGCGCTTTTTAGAAAAGAAATAAGACAAATAATCAAGCAATTTCTAGACATTTTTATGAACTCTTAACCCGTCACTCACCTGTATTAACCTAAGTTTCCATCCAACTTTTACTTCATTTTATTTTTTTGTTTAGGTCTTGATAAAAAAGAGAAACTCTTTTGTGATCTGTTTCTTAATGGTTATTTGTTAAAAAAATTTTGAACAATCAAAACATTTTAAATACGTTTCATATTGAAACCGGAAATCTAAAGGAAATTTTAGAATTGAGAGATTGCATGCATATCTTCAAGATGCACTACTGATTGATCACCAGTCAAAATTGACTCGTTCTGCAATTCTCTTTTTGTTCTAAACTGAGATTTGAAAAAAATATTAGATACGATTTTGACTTTCTCAAAATTTCATTGGCCTTTTGTGACGCCAATAATGAAATTTTTTCTGCTATTAAAGCAAATTCATAAAACGACACTGATTATGAGTTGCGTTGAGTGAGCATAGTGTATGTTATAGACATAGTTTATTTACTCATCTTATACTCCACGTGCTCAATCATCTATTTTTTAGTTATAATTTCAAATAATTTTCATTGTTTCAATCATTTTAATCAAAAATTCAATTAAAACTCAACCCTCTACGACATCTAGCAATTTCTTGAGGTTATGTTTAATAAACAAACATCTTATTGTTTTTTCAATGTCTCCTTATAGTACAGATATATCAAAAGTGTCTTTTTTTATAAAAAAAATTCAAACAATTATCCAAGCAATTTCTTGACAATTTAATGAATTCTTAACCCATCCTTCACCTGTGTGGACCAAATTATTCATCCAATATTCAGTTCGATTTAAATTTTTGTTTATTTCTGGAATAAAGAAAGAAAATTATTTGTGGTTTGTTTATTAATGGTTAAAATTTTTAAAAAATTTGAATAATCGAAATATTTTATATTCTTTTCTTATCGAAGCTGGAAAAGTAGATGAAATTTAAGATTTACTTAGTGATAACATGAATCTTTAAGGATGCGCAGTTGATTGAGCACTAATAAATAAGGAATCGTTCCGCTGCTTGCTCTATTTCATACTAAACTAAGATTTGAAAAAGTTATTAGTTAAACTTTTTGAGTTTCTTAAATTTTTTTCTTCACTTTTTGTGCCACCAATAATGAAAATTGTTTTCGTATTTGTACAAATACGAAAACAACACTGAATATGAGTTGCTGTGAGAAAGTGTGAGACATAGTGTGTATTATAGTCATAGTGTATTTACTTATACTATACTCCACGTGCTCACTCACCTTTTGTTTGATTACAATTTCGAATAGTTTGGATTGTTTTAGGGTGCAGACTTTTTTTAGAACTCCTCAAATTTTTGGAGGTCAAATGTTAGGGAGCAAACAATATAGCAAAGTAAATAGACGAAGGAAGCACAAGTAAACAACCATTAAGCTTTAGGGGAAGAATGAGTCTTTCTACGATTAGAGAGAGCTCAGATTTCCGGGAGTTTTGGTTAACTTGCCAAAGATTGGAGCTTTAAGTGCGATCCCAGCTTAGATGTCAGATTTCTTTACGACTGTTATTAAAAATGACAAGTAAATTCGATTAGTGCTTCGCTTCAACTGTGTGAATCACTTATCATGATTCTGGCCAATTGTTAATTGATTTGAGAAAATATCTATATTATTGAATTCATTTTCCCCTATACAAAGTCTTTTTTGACCGCTTGACTGTTTTATAATAAAACCTGTTATTAGTGCTTGACTATTATGAATTTAAGCAAAGTAATCCAAATAATTTTTTGTGTTTCTGAAGCCGAGTGTTACTGTACGAATAGCTGAAATGAAAAGGATTTTACTGAAAACACGTAGACTCGGAGCTACTGCTTTTTCAATAATTTTGGGCTTTATTTTTGATTATCTAAATAAAACTTGGAGACCATGTTGTTTTAATCAAAACTATTCAACAGGTACATTTACAAATGTTTTTGACTGAGGAATACTTTTTTAAGAAAACTAAGAGGGTATGAAAAACAATTAATTTTGAATCTGAACTCATTATTTTGACAATAATTTTATTATTGCCTCATAGTGTTTCAGAGAATACTGATAAAGCTCAATCAAAATCGTCAATAATGCAAAAGGATTCAAAGTTTAAGTGTTCCTGTTTATGTACAACACTGTTCCTGTTCAGAATTAGGAAAAAATGTTTTGATAATAGCTTTAACGACTTAACTGCAACTATGCATTTTGTAAATCAAGATTACTCAGTTTTTTTCCCGTGTTGTTTATCTGTTGTTTCGGTTTCAAACGGCAGCTAAATAACTTTAGTTTTTTTTCGTAGCAGCTTGAAAAAAACAATGTTTGGTGCTGCAACAAACGTTTCTGAAACATCCTTTTGAATATATTGACCCTATGTATTTTATTTTTTTTCAGTCCAAATGTGGGAACATTCTGTGCCACGCTCAGAACAAGCTGGTATTCTTGTTCCTTTTCTCCTCGTGGTAATGTGGAGTTTTTGCTACCTTACGTTTTAAATTCCCTGAAAAATTAGAAGAAAATATGAATATAAAACAATTCACGTTTGTTTTCTAGTTTCAAAGCCAGCTTTCTAAATGCGCCATTTTTTCGGAAAACTTTGTTTAGCGGAGCCTTATTGCTTCACGAAAAATTTGATTTAGATTTAAACGGTAGGCGTCATTTTTTATACACGTACATTTTCATCGTAAGGAGGATAGACACAGGGTTCAAATGAGCTGATAGACCTTGAAATCTATTAATTCATGTCAACATAAAGATTCGCTTTGTTATTATTTAAAAAAATGATTTAAAAAAGGCAACAATAAATTAAAATTGTTCAAATGTTTTCAAACCTTAAAGTCTTGAATTAAGAACACTTTAAATTTATTACCAACGTCGAAAAAAACTAAAGAACATTTAGCATTATATAGTTAGAGAACCAATACAGATAATTGTCAATAAACTAGTTCAAGTAATCTGAAATTTCATTATTCATTAGGGATGATTTCATCATCATGTTCTCAGTATACTTTGAGATGTTTTATCTATCCATTTTAATACAACTTGTTCCGAGTACTCAAACCCCTACAGTACAGTCAGTTAGTCGCTTAGTAATAGGTTTGAAGTTTACACAAAGAAAACGTGATTAATGTTTTTTAAAGAGTTGAACAAAGGTTGATCAAAATGGTTCCATCAATTTTAGTTGTTCGTGGTTTAAAATGAATTTGCAAGGTTCTGGCATTTTGAGGTTAATGAAAAGAAATCTACTGGATATAGACATCGACCAAATTTTCCGTGTTTGTCCTACTTTTTGCTATTTTTATAATAAGCTTGAGAAAATTCTACCTGCTTACAACTTGCCAGTATTGAAATACACTTAAAACACTAACGAGCACATCTTAAAATGCCGAAAGTCTGCAGTGCCAGAAGTTAAAATGCCAGAAGTTGCTACATAGCCAAAAGTTGATTATCGTTGACTTTTGTCATTTTAAGACGTGCGCGTTTCGAGTTTTAAGCATGGTTAAGTGACTCTGCAGAAGTCACTTCGAAATTCTGACTTAATATCTCGAATCCCTTCGCGGTTCTCGATAAACGCCAGAAGTTCTCAGTGACTTCAAGCAGAGTCACTTAACCATTACCTCTTGATGAGCAGTTACCAACTTTCACGTAGTTGCTGACCACCCGGGTCGAATGTCCTCCCTAAAATCCTCCCATTTCGTTGTAAGAGTGTGGGGTATTTTGTTCAGAACTTGATGGTGTAAGAGTTCGGGGGTAATGGAGAAACTACCCCCGAACTCTTTTTACTCCCCTTGACAGACCAAAAAGATGTAAGAGTGGGGGGTTAATTTGTTTATACCCTCTTACACCATTTAACCCCCGTTGGAAGCCTAATGCAGCCCAAAAAGACGTAAGAGTTTTGAGCTGCATTTTCCTAAAAAATCCTCCAATTGCAGCCCCACTCTTACATCATTTTAGGCCGAAAAATTCGAGCCGGGCATCCGGATATATGCTTATGTCAATTGCAAATGTATCTTAAATCCTACATATGTGGAGTCTTTCCCACTATTGCCCCCCCCCCTCCCCAGCTCTCCGGCTAAATGGTCAAACAACCTGTAGCCTCCCCCACCCTCCTCCAATAATTTCTTAGGGGGGGGGGGGGGCTACAATGGGAACGACCCCCTCGTGTGACGTAAATATACTTTACCTAAGAAAGCGGCATCGGGGACCAATTTGAAGAGCGTGTTGAACAGAATATCCTGAAACTCAGTTTCCCAATTATTGTTGGTTAACATTCCGTCTGCTCCTGGTGAGCTGCAGAACTTGATATGCTTGTCAGGTGCCCACTTCTCAATATTCAAGTCGATATAACACAGTTTGTTCATTATTCTGTCCTCAACTGTAAAGTTATCCCATTTTTTCAATTCTGATTGTTGATCATGTTTGGCCTTCGGAACTTTATAATGTGGCTCGACTCTTGTATTCTTGAAGTAAATTTTCAAGCTAACAATCACGCCCATTATAACGCAGAGATGTAATACTTTTTTTGAACTCGTATATCTTCTTCGAAATAACATGATCCGTTCTCTCTTAGCTTTCGTTCTTTTTCGTTCTTGATTGTGACTTCAAACCTACATTTAACAGAAGTAGTATTTTATTGAAATTGATATAGATGCTCAAACGTACAGCATCCTCGCCATAATTTTTTTTGAAGAACCTAATTTCAAAGTGAGATAACCTCAATTAGATAAAAAAAAAGGCAAACGTTTGAGTTCATTTCAATCGATCAAGAGCTTTTTACGGAATATATGGGTGGTAAGAACTGTCTTTTCAAGCCAACTTATAGCCAACAACGATCATTTCCGTAGTTTGAGGTCATAAACAATGAGGTGATGAAATATTTCAGTCAAACAAAGTAAAAACAGACAGTTGAAGCAACACATGTTTCCAGAAGTGAGATAATCGTCACGTGACAAAACAACAACAAACCACTAGAATCTCAATTTATGCTCGTAATCAGTCGGTTCTCACATTTTCAGTATACATTTCGGATATATTCTTCTGTCCCAACCAGTATTTCTTGACCCCCTTTTTACACATTACTATGTAAAAAGTTGCATGTGCGTCGGGGGACGTAAAAAATATATGCACACTAAATTTGGGGGTGGGGGGTTGGGGGCAGAATAGATCCTAGAATTCTGTGCAGAGCACAGAACAGCAACAAAGTAGAGAAAATAGAGCAATTCAAAAATAAGCGCCTTACAACGGGTACTATAAATATCATTCAAACCCCCGAGCTACGTTCCATCCATCTATCCATCCATCGTATTTTAATCAACACCTGTTGCGATAATAGCAGTTAAATAAACTGCCAGTGTAATAAATTTTAATGACAAATTGACACTGGAAAAACACTTCAGCATTAGACTACGAGCTTATCACACTCTTTTAATCGCCACTGTTACTAAGAAAACAGTGGCGATAAAAGAGTGGTGATAAACTCGTAGTCCCGGTGTAAACTTATAGTACCCGGTGTAAGGCGCTTATCTTTGAATTCCTCTATTTTCTCTACTTTGTTGCTGTTCTGTGCTCTGCACAGAATTCTAGGATCTATTCTGCCCCCAACCCCCCCCCCCCCAAATTTAGTGTGCATATATTTTTTACGTCTAATGATGGAAACATTTTGATAAATTTGTAGTCTAAAAAAACTTGTGTGGTGTGTGTGGCATGTGTTGTGTGTGGTATGTGTTGTGTGTGTAGTGTGTGTGCGGTGTGTGTATGGTGTGTGTGTGTGTGTGCGTGTGCGTGTGTGTGTGTGTGTGTATGGTGTGTGTGTGTGTGTGTGTGTGTGTGTGTGTGTGGTGTGTGTGTGGTGTGTGTACGCGTGTGTGTGTGTGTGTGTGTGTGTATGTGTGTGTGGGAGGCGGCGGATGAGGACAAAACAAAGAACAGATCCGAGGAAATATCATATCATTTACCTTTGAAATTGTAATTGTCCACAAAATATAAACTGTGTTCAATTTTGAAATAATCGCAACAGGTGTTAAAAAAATTACCACACGGTTGATATCGCCCTCGAAGTTATCATAAAACCTCGTTTTCGCCTCGGGGTTTGATAACTTCTCGATGGCGATAACATATAAGACTACTGGCTATAAAAAAGGACTTAAAGAATTTAATCAAGACGGTAAAAAGTTGTTCAAAATCATGGATTGTGATCACAGTAGTCAGAACGAATGTTTTTCGCATTGAGTTTTCTCGAAATGAAAGTGTAGTCAAATGAGTTTTTCACCACTCGCGTCATATTATTTGGTGGTACCACAGGTGGTTTCACAAGCTCAGGGACGTAAACATCAATTAGTAAACCACAGAAAATGGACTTGCAAAAAGAGTTCTTGGATCTATCTTGTAATGACACGGCTTTAGCGGAAAAGAATCCTAAAAATTCAATAAAAAATAAACAAAAAAATTTTCATCAATTTCATTACAGAACAACTTCTGAGATACTTTGACTCGAAATGACTGTTCTTCACACTAGCGGCGTTGCATTAAAAATTCAGATGCATTAAGTTAATTAATTGTAACAATTTACTGCTTTCACCTCTTAATTTTTGATGCCCGAATCTTCATATCTGCCGAATACTCTCTTGAAAAGCCTTTGCTATTTGTCTATCCACTGTGTTCATCAAATTGGGCTGCAAAATTAACTAACGTTTTGTTGCGAACTAATATGATGATGCAATTAGTGAAACTAAACTTCCAAAAACTCCATCAGTTGCCGTTATCCCTTGTTCAATATCTGAGAGAATTAGGCACTTCAATCCATGCATAGTAACAACTCATATTTTTTTAGTGCTGGAACTAAAAAATAAGTTGGACAAAAACTTTAGATTTTTGTACTTGAAACGAATATACATACACTCTTATAATTGAATGTGTATATTAAAGTTCAAGGTCGAAACGCTGGTGTCAAGTCTGTTTTGGTGACTTTAACCAAGCTGTTGATTTCTTACACAATGTGAAAACAATTTTTTTGACTTGTCAGAGCGAGTTACCAATTTTTTACATAATTTTGTCAAAAATCCTCGGCCCAGGCTGTATAAATTGGATTCAAAACTGATAAATTTTAAATTTTTAAACGCTTAGCTTAATGATAAGATCTTTGAACTTAAAATCTCAATATTACCTCCCGATATAATCCATCGGCACACTACATAATTTTCCTGCATTGTTCGGGGCCTACAACGTTAATCAACTCCATGTACATGTAGAACTGTAGATATATAATGGCCAAATTCTCAAAATTATGAAAAGATTTGATCAATTCGCACATATTTTTGGTACAACGTTGGGGAACAGATTACAGACCATTTCACAGCTATTTAACTCAAGCTGCTGAAAAAAATAAACGCTTTTCAAGTTTCCAGAAAACTTTTTGTTTCCAATTTTTTTTGTTTTCCATATTACCAGATAAAAGTAATTATCAAAGGATTCAAATTTCAGTGCAATCAACAGGCAGATGGAAATTTTCGGGGGAGTGGGCTGTTACCTGTTCCTCCCATTTTCGAGGACGAAAAGTTAAAAGCGGCAGATAAAAAATGGTCAAGCGATAAATCTCATAAAAGAGCAGTGCCAATATTATTGGTACAAATTTTGTTTGAGAGCAATTGAAATGAATTGTAGTTAACGCCAGTGAAAAATAAACTTCATTTTCAGAAATCAAGTTTTGTGCAAAAACCTTTTCTCACACTCTCTCTTTTGGAAACTTCACGGGCTAAAACTAAAAGATTTCTCTTTGTTTATACTTTGGCTCGACTAGAGTCACTGCTCCGCGTTGAATCTTTAATGTGAACAAACCAATAAAATAGTGTGAGGAAAACGCAGCCAAAAAACTAGCAGAATTTTGTCAGCAAATTCAAAGATAATGGATTTTGTCTGCGGCTCTCGTAATCCTCGGCACGGGTTTAATTATTGTTCCGACCCCACTTGGGGGGGGGGTGGGAGGAACTATATACTCAAATGGGTTTTTTTTGTTCAGTCAATTTTGGCCGATCGATATTTTCGTCGTAGAGAAATATGACGGGTATCATTAAAAAACTGGTCCAGCGTAGAATTCAAAATTAATTTTTTTTATTTTTCGTTTTTTTCGAGGAGTTATCGAGGATTGAAGTTTTGTGTGAACACGGGATATTTGTTCACTTTTAGTGTAATTTTTCTCCAAATTAAAATATTTTCTATAAAAAAAGTATTTCAGAATAAAATTTCACGCCAAAAATGGACCAATTGTGTGTTCCTAATAGACTAAAGGGGATAAAAAAGACTAGTTTTGGTCTCATAGGGAAGTTCACTATCAAAAAAAATCGAATTCTATTTAAGAGCTCTTTTTTTATAAAACTTTCTCTTTTTTTTGCTTTTTTTAAGTCACCAAGAGACCAGTCTATTTTTAAGTCGAGGTTCTTTTAATGACGAACCTCTTTTACAGTCAAATGAATCCCAATGAACAAAAACCATCGCTTTCAAGGAATTGCTCATGTTTTTTTTTGGAGTGGATTCTGAGTTTTCAAAATTTTCCATGAAATTTTGAATTTCTTTTTGAGGTTTTATTAATTTTCGGATTCCTATGGCATGAATTCATTGACCAATAGTGCAATATGTTCCATAATGAGCATTAAGTGAACATATCTAGTGCTTTGAGGGGACAGCTAATGCCTGTTAAGACTTAAAAAATAATTTTTCGAAGTTTTTTGAAAATTATAGAATCATAAACTTATTATCGTGAACTGTAAGTCAGTCCAGGGGTGACAGCACCATCTTCCTTTCTACTGCAACCAAATTTAATCTGTGTAGGGGTTTTATCTCCTAACTATTGGTTATATGACTTCAATGACACAAGATTTCAAAAAATAAACAAAATAAATTTGGATATTTTCGTATTATTGGTTACTTTTAGAAACCTTATCGCATTATCCAAATTTTGATAGCTCCCATTGGCTTGAAGAAGATGTTCAGTGGATCATAGATAAAAATTTCATGGAAAAATATTTGGTTTAAATGATGGCTTCGACACGTTCTTATTGCACTATTCTATTGAATTTTTGAATTTTGCCTTTTTTGTTGTTGTTTTAATAGTCATAGGACTTATTGTGATGTGTTATTGATTACTTAAGCATGACAAACATAAAACTACGCCCATCGGGGCATCTTTGAGCTTGTTTATTGACTTCTGTTGAAAGCAATTGAATATAATGGCTGTTAAGAATTTAGAAATAATTTTTCGAAAGTTTTTTTGAACACAAAAAAATCTGAAATTTTTTCGTGAACTGATAGTCAGTATCAGTGTTGACAGGACCCACTTGCTTTCTACTGCAGCTAAAATGAATTTGGTCAGCGGTTTTATCTTTTAACTATTGGTTATATATAAGTTCAATGACACAAGATTTCAATTTTTTAAAAAATTTTTTTTGGATATTTTTGTGTTATTGGTTACTTTTGATCTCCTATCACAATTTTTAAAAATTATGCACATTATCCAAATATTATTTTAAACACATTAGCTTAGAGAGGACGTTCAGTGGATCACCGACAAAATTTTCAGAGAAAAGTTATTTGTTTAATTGGCTTCGACACTTTCTTCTCGCACTTTTCTTATGAAATTTTGGTTTTTGCCTGTTTTTGTTATTGTTTTCACAGCCATAAGACTTATTGTGATGTCTTGTTAATTATCTATGCATGACAAACATTCTTTTCTTCCCTTCGGTTTATATCTGAGCGTAGTTATTGAGCTCCGTTGAAAGATTTTGAGTTTAATGCTGTTAAGAGTTTAGAAAAAGATTTTCAAAAATTTTTGAGCATTAATCAATCCTAAATTTTTTTCGTGATAAAATCCTATATTTTAGTGCTAAAATAAATCCTCTCCGTTCTACTGCAGCCAAAATTATCCGGTTAGCAGTTTTATCTTCTACCTATAAATTTTAAAACTTTAATGCCACGAGATTTCACAATGTCTTTTAATTTTCGGGTACTTTATTTTTTTATCCTTTGAATTCTTATCACATAATTCTAATGCTGAAAATCTTTACTGGTTTAAGAAGAAGTTCAACGGATCATAGATAACGTTTTCAGAGGAGAGCTTATGATTTGAATTGCTTCGACATTTTCTTCTGGAACTTTTCTAATGAATTTTTGGTTTTTGCCTGTCTGTGTTGTTGTTTTCATAGTCAATAACTTGTTGTAAAGTCCTATTGATAAAATTTGATTGGCAAAAAAATTGTTGTCCCATCGAGGCATAATTTAGCGTATTTACCGGCATCCCTTGAAAGCTAATGAATTTAATGGCGTTGATAAAACGTGTTTTCTCAAAAATTTCGTGGTTCTAATGTATTTGCTCATATTTGTTGGTTTTTTGAAAATATATTGATAAAAAATAGCAATCCTATTGCTCTTAAAAATCAGCTGAATATAGAAGAGTTTTTATTGAAAAGTTCATTTTTTAACTTCGACACCTTTCTAACTCAATTATTTTTGAATTTGCTGTTTTTGTTCTTTAGGTTGTTTTAAATTGCCGACAGGTCTCATAGACTTGTAATTGAGGCTTGATTGAAGAATGTTACCTGAAGCAGGCAGGTTATAGCGAATAGTCTTGAACTTTTTGATAAACATTTTAAAAAATTTTTCAAACTTTTCAGTTTTTGTTGTTCTTTTTGTCAAATTGTAACATTTTTTCATCAATGAGAGGTCCCAATTTCTTGTATTTCAAGAGATAACATATCCAATGATATTAGTTGTCACTGATGTTTTGTTTTTTGTACAATATGCGTTTTTCTGAACGTTTTTTGAATCGCCAATTTTTGTGTTTCTTTTTCTCTTCTTTCAGAACAATCGCGTAATAGCAGATCCCAATGGTTTCCAAATGTGGCCCAAGTAAACTTATTTAATCTCTCAGTATAAACCCTTCAGCTGAATTAGTAGAACTAACAATTGAATTAAAATTATATAATATTCAGATGATAGCCAATGATTTTTATGTTAGCAATAGTTTGTGTTTTCGCAAATCGTTTTTAATTTTTTGAGTTTCTCTTTTTTTCGTTTCTATGGCTTAGTCTAACCAAAGACAGGTTCTTTTGGTTTTGCAAGGACTGTTTAGTAATTTATCAAGGATTATTTAGTTAAAAGATTAAATTTCAAGTTTCGCCTCACTGTTCGTTCTTTTTGTCGCTTTGTTACCTAGTCTCATTAAGAAAACTTTCCATCTGCTCTATTGTTAGGAAAAAGTAAACTTGTGTAGTT
Organism: Convolutriloba macropyga; assembly: GCF_964194025.1. Taxonomy (NCBI): domain Eukaryota; kingdom Metazoa; phylum Xenacoelomorpha; order Acoela; family Convolutidae; genus Convolutriloba; species Convolutriloba macropyga. The sequence continues at coordinate 73,699,136 of NC_134470.1, forward strand.
AACGTTTTATCTGACTGCATTTTGACATTATTACTAGGTGCTTTTAAATTTAAAAATTCAGTTTTTGCCGTGAAATTTTTGTTTGTGCTAATTTTGTTGTTTGTTCTTTTTTGTCTCTTAAATAGTCTCTTTAATGTCAGATCACGTTGGCGCTGTAATGAGGCATGGCATTATGTAATTTAATCAGTAGATAGGCTGTGTAACGATTGTTTTAAACTCAAACATCTATTTTTGTTATCTCTTCATTTGGTTGACAATTTAGTCCTAAATGTAGATGGGCTCGGGTCGGAACATCATGTGCGAACGCACATTAACGAGCCGCCTTGTTGAATTTAAAACTAATAAATTTTATATGTTTAAACGCTCGGCTTAATAATATGATCTTTGAATTTAGAAAAGGTACCAAAAATGATATTAATTTCTCCTTTCTCGATTCGAAATAGCAGGCAGCTGAGTTGCAAAAAATGTCATTGTAATCAAATTATTTTCATAACTTCTGTGATGAGAAAATTATTTCTAGTTCTTCGTGCGTTTGAAAGCATGTCAATACTGTCTCCCAATATAATGCATTGACACACTACATAATTTTCCTGCATTGTTCGGGATGAGGATTCAAATTACCTAAATCGAAGATGCGCAATATGAACTTACAGCTGCAATATTCAGACCAAAACAATCCAAAAAATTCTCTCGTTAGAAACGTGTTTTTTAAAACGTGTATTTGGTCGGCTTTATAAATTTTATTAGTAACCAAATTACATTTTGATCACTTTTAAACAATAAAAAAACGTGTATCGAATTTAAATCAGAATGACAACACCGACGATATGAACATAAACGGCTCCATGAACATAAAAATGTTTTCCGGTCTTTTAGACGGGCAACTGTTATGGGTGAGGAACGTCCACGGGCAAAAAAAGTGTGCCTTGACAGAATTTTTTTTTCAGGTAGCAATCTGGCATTATCACTCCCCTGTTGCGACGCAAACTAAAAACCAGCTCCAACTTTTTTCATTGATTCAAATTTTTCAAACAATGTTTTGTCTTGACCGTGCCAGACAACACTAATAAACAGTAAATGTTTTTCAGCGCAGTTTCTCTGGAAAACAAAACATTCAGCTATACTTTCAATTATAACATTTTTTCTGCTCATAGTTCGTATTGAAAAAACTTACTGATAATCTCTGAACATAATTCTAATAACAATTTTGCTCTGAGCAGAGTACTTCAAGATAATTAAAATTGCGGAATTAATTTGAACTGCTACTGAAATCAAGCTGCTGAAACAGTCTTAACATTTTTCAAGTTTCCAAAATAGTTTACATGTTGTTGCCAATGTTATTGCAACTTTCAAGATGATTCAAAAACCGCCAAAATTGCAACAAAAACTTGACTCTTTTGTCCAACAACGTGAAACTTAGACGTGCTCTTTTAACAAATTAACAAATGATTAGACTAGAGATATGTTTTAAAACATAATTTGGCGACCATCCGCCTTGATAATAAGGACATAAAACCTTCTGAATTAAATTTAATTTTTTTTTTGAAACAAAGAGGGGGCATGAGCACACCCCAAGACTAATATCCAAGACTACGACAGAGTTAGTTTCTTATTGCAGACGAGCCAACCAAAGACGAAGAATTTTTTTTCAAGGGTTTTCAGACGTCACCCGACCAAGAAGGCTTGACATTTTTTTGGTTACAGACGTCACCAAGAGATGATCACCCGAGGTTCCAGACGTCACCTTAGAAGTCCTTTCCCCGGTTAGACGTATCCAAAAAAAACGTGATTTTTTTTGCGACAAAAAATCTCAAACTCACAAAAATTGTCCCCCAACGAGCTTTTGGTAAATGGTTTATGAAAGAAATAGCCGTGAGCAACTACAAGTCAGCATGTAACGAAAAAAAACACAAATTGCCCGAAAAAACGATCTTTTTGCATCGGAAAAACTCAAAAACAATTTTCTCAATTTGTCGCAAAAAATCTACATGAAAGTAAAATTTTTATTTGAATAGAACACTTCAGTTGGACTTAAAATCAACTTTATTTTGGTTGAACACCTTATGTAAATTTTTTGCTCAAAAGATGAGAAAGTCGCAAAAAAAGCTTTTTTGAGCGTCAAAAATCAAAAAACGTTTTTCTAACGTTTTAGGGAAAACCTTCTAATAAATCCAAAAAACCCATTGATTAGCCCCCCTGGGTTTGTTGGAAAATAAACTTCAAAATCAGTTTATCGATTTCGCAATTTTGTAAAGAAGCAACTCAATTTTGACAAAAATTGCTTCTTTGAATCAAAAAAATTCAAAAAACGTTTTCCTAACGTTTTGAATAGAACATTTAATAGTTCCACTGAAACCCATTGATTAGCTCCCCAGGTTTTGTTGGAAAACAAGTCTCAAAATCAGTTGATTGAATATACAAACTTATAAAGAGGCAACTTGAAATTTGCAAATTTGCTTCTTTTACTTAAAAAACTCAAAAAAACATTTTTCTAATGTTTATTGGAAATTTTCAGTAGATAACAAGAAAGCGTTCGAAAAAGCTCCTTCCGTTTGTTTGAAAATAATCTGAAAATTTATTTGATTTATTTCCAAACCGCAAAGAAGCAACAGGAAAGTGGCAAAATTGTTTCTGTGTTATATAAAAATCAAAAAACGTTTTTCTAACGTTTTTTTTCTTATTAAAGAAAAAATCAATCAATTTTCAAAAAAGAGCTATTTTATATACCTCCGCAGTTCATTAAAAAACAAGCTGAAAAACTATATAACCATTCTGCAAAACCGAAAACAACAGACAGAAAATTACTGAAAAGCTTCTGACAAAAAAAACCTGCAAAGAGGTTTGTGTTTTCTTTGATCTTAATTGCATACTACTAGCAGCGAGCCTAGTTAATGGGGTAGTATGCTTTCCTAAGAAAAACCGACATTTACACTTATATTGTTTTCATTTTGCATACTACTAGCCGCGCATCTAGTTAATTGAGTAGTATACACTGAAAATACCTTCTAAAGAGAATTAAAAGAGAAGATAAGATCTCAAAAAGAAGTAAATCAAAAGCTCTCGAATAATTCCCCACTCAAACTCATTCACGCATATAGTCCCTTTAAGTTGGAAAATTCAAACGTCTCTTCTTTTTTGTCCGCGGTCTCAGAAGTTGCCGAAAGAAGTCCCTTTTCCCCCTTTGGTCTCAGTAGTCACCAACTGAAGAGGAGTGTGTTTCCGTTGGGTCGCAGTAGTCACCAAAGTAAAGATGAGCAATTCATAGGTGGCAGATAATATCCAGAAACAAATACAAGCAGTTTAATGGTAGCAGTTGTCCTTAACTTCATAAGAATCGCAAAACAGAATTTCTTGGAAAAGAGCTTCAAAGTAGACCCAGCTTTTAAGCAACCAGTTTTCTCTGCTTGTCTGTAGCTCACGTTGCCTGGTCGCACCGCATTTTAAATTCTAAAAAAAAGTTAACTTATTTTGAAGAAGTATCAATATAGATTTAGTTTGTTTGGTTTTAGGTTTTATTTGTTCCTAAAACTCCACACACAAAAAAAAAGAAAACACTTCAATAAAATTTTTTCTGGTACTTTGATTGTGATTAAAGGAGAACTAAAATTTACAGGAGAATCGTTGCGAAGTCATATATGTAAAAAAAATTGAAAGCAATTATTTGGTCCTGTTCAACAAATCAACGGAACACACGCGCGAACGCTTAGTTTTTCCTTTTTTAAGCAAATTTTTAGCTAGATTTAGCACCAAAAAAACACCTTTAGGATTCTTGTTTTTGTGAAAATTTGCGTTGCTACTTTTGAACGAAAAGAGCTAGGCTGATTAGCCTACAAAAACTTAAGAGGTTTTTAATTTACCATGAAGTCGTCGCTCCGTAAATTTCGAGCCGTTCTTTACCTTTACTTTAAATACAACAGAACCATTACGAGTTGACTACAGCCGGTTCATCAAGATGACAAAAGAAAACAGCCAGAAGTTACAATACGCATTGAACAAGTTCAAAATGACTGAGCTCAACATGAAAAATCAGCTTGATCTCTTACAGACATCCGTTGAGCAGAGAAAAAGCTTCCGCACTCTTTCTTTGTTGATCAACAAAATCAAGGAGAGCGTTGAAGAGCTGATGACAAACCTTGACAGCATCATGATTGAAAAAGTAAGCTCCAGTAGCATAAATTCAGTCATGAAGCGTCAATCGAACTTGATCTCTCGTCTAGAAAAGTTGGAACTAGAGGTCAACAGTCTCGACGATGATGGTCAATTGAGTCAATCATCAACTCGAGTGCGCGATGACATCAGCTGCATCTCACAGTCCTCAAGAAGACAACTCGAATTGCATCGATTGACACCGGTTTCCCGAAACTCAGAGCAAAACAACATGACAGTTAAGAACCCTGCCAGCGATGTCTCCCCTCCAGTGCCAAGCCCGGCGAAACCATCGTTTTTCCTTCCGCAAGGAGAAACTAAACCCAACCTTCTCTCCAAATTCCTTCAGAGCAACAGCCAATTTGCGCAGGATACTAGAGAATTGACTGAAGAATCAGTAAAAAATTTTACGACGGTTGAACACATAAATCAGTCAATGTCGTTGTTAGCAGCCCCAACACCAGCATCAACCCTATTATCCAGAGCAAACATTCAAGACAGATTTGTCTTGAGTAATCCTCAATCCCCAGTACACAAAGTTGTTCTCAGAGAGCAAGAGAACACTTTCAACCAGTTTGCTTCAATTCAACAACCATCCATTCCAATGAATCAAACTGCAGTCTTATTTCCTGTTGAATCTATTGATAACCAGCCGGAATTAATTCACTCATCAATTGGAGAATTGAACCAGTTCTCTAGTTCAAAGCTGATCACATTGCCCGAAATGCCAATAAATCAACAAGCAAATGCCACAGTTAGACCAAAAGAAAAGTCTTCTGTTCCCTTAAATAACAAAAGAGAAGATCAAAGCATACGACGTCTTGCATTAGATTTACAAAACTCAATTCAACATAATTGCCCAGTTAGCAAAACCAATACATACCAAACATCAAGTTCATGCAATTTGAATGAGCAAATGCTTCAGCGTCAATTTCATTCAGAAAAAGGAACAAATAGAGTGACAAATGAGACCACGCCAAATCCATATTGTTACGAAGACAGTCGACACAATCCCCTACATTTTGACAACAATCAAAGTGCAACTGCTCAAACTGTTTCAAACACTCAATTTTCAGCTGTTCCAATAATTGAAAACCAGAACAGCGGTAAATTGGTGTCAGCAATGTCGTTACCAACAGTAGCGCAAACAAACGTTTCCCAACAATTTCAGAACCCACTTTACCCAACTGGAGTTCATTTTAGCAATGGAAATCGAACGGAAGAACCAAACAATGGAATTGTTTTCCCCTCAAATACAACAATCAACACCCAAGGTACCAACCTTGTTTGCTGTACATCATCTCAGCCACCTAATTGTCCGCTTACTCCGGAAAATCCCTTTACAAACTACCAAACAGCCATTTTTCCCCCCTTTACTCAATATATTAGCCAACCAAACATTTCGGGAAATTCGAAACAAATTCCAAATTGGTCTTTTTCTGGAAAGCAACTGTTTCAGCCACGAACTGAAATACAAACAGAAACAATCCCGTTTGAAAATAATTTTAATTTACAGACCACAAACAAAATTTCCATTAAACTTCCACCAATAACAATATCAAATTTCAATGGTAACCCACTGAAATACCATGAGTGGATAAACAATTTTTTCAACCTAGTTCACAATAATACTAGCCTTACGGATACACACCGTATGACATACTTACAGAACTCGGTCGTAGGAAAAGCCAAAGAAAAAATTCAAGCCTACTCGTGTGACCCAGCTTACTAAGCGATTGCTTTGAAACAGCTCATGGATCACTTTGGAGATCCCAGCATTGTTGTGAATGCTTTCATCAATCAACTGGAAGCCTGGCGTCCGAACAATGACTACAACAAACAGAGTTTCGTATCTTTTGCTTCTTTTCTCAAACGATTAGTGCAAGCTTTTGAATATTTAGGCTTCAAAGCCGACTTGCAAAGTTCAACATTGATGAAAAAGGCAAAAGAAAAAATTCCATATAATATTTTGACAAAATGGACGGAGTATACAATAACATCAATTGGAAATCAACCAACCGTCTCTGATTTTCAGAAGTGGCTGGAAGTACAGGCCCAAGTATACGACAAAATCAACAGAGAAAATGTTCATAAGCCGTTTAATAATTGGAACACTTTCGGTCACAACAGTAATAGCAGTAGCAGAATCAACAACAACAATGATAATAGGAACAGCAATGCTATGAATCAATTTTCTAATACTTCACAAAACAATTGGAAACCGAATTCATTGCACTCAAGTCGACCTGCAAACCAGCATTGTCAACCACCCTTTCCTCCGCGTAAAGATGCTGATCAGTCAAACAGGTCTTGCGAGAAATGCAAAGGAAGTCACATACTCGCAACATGCCCTGAATACCAGAAATGTGCGCCAGACCAAAGGTATGACATTGTGAGCAAGAACAATCTTTGCTCGAACTGTTTAAGCAACAGACATTTTAAGCAGTCATGTCCGTCCACAAAACGATGCCAAACATGTAAAGGATTTCACCACACAACTTTGCATGATCCTTCGAAACAAGTTAAGCGGCCCACCGCTGCCTTCTCAACAAGCAATCCCAATCAGCCGACACAAAATCTAGCAAGCCCCCAAACACAGCCATCCTTTCAACAACAAAATCAAAACAAAAGTACTGACACTGTCAGCAGTACAAAGAGCCAGCAGACAAGATACGGCCAGTCGTTTTCTGGTAAAAGACAATCACAGCAACAGATTATTCAACGCGCCCATTTGAGTGCTTCGAATCCGACCCAAAACTTCAGTATCAACCAAAATACAATTCCTCTTCCTGAATGGTATGAACAAATACAAATAATACCAGTTTCATTTGTAAACGGAAGTAGTGTTTGATACCTACGCCTTGATTGACCCCGGAAGCCAGTTCACCTTCCTGCTGGATAAAGTTACTAGCTTTCTTGAGCTTCCCTGCGAAGCACAAGCATCAACAACTCTGCAGTACCTAAACACTGAACATGAAATGCCACTGTCCAAAATTAGTGAAACAGTGACAGTAACGCCTTATGACAAAATCAGTCAACACTTCAGCATTGCAAGAGCCTATAGCACGCCATGTCTCAATGTATCACCCGCTAACGTTCTTGAACTCAATCAATTATGCGACACCTTCAAGGAACTTAGTCACATTTATTTCCCTGACATAGCCAACGGTGCAATAGGCGCCCTTCTTGGTGTCAATACGTTTCCCTTCACATATCCAGTCGAGGTAATCCAAGTTAGCAAAAAGCGTCCATTCGGCGTAAAAACAAAGCTTGGTTGGACTCTCGCTGGAGGGTACGAGCTATCTCCTAAAACAAAGAACTCAAACAAGCCCCCTCGGCAACCATTCATTTACCATGTCTGCCGGAAAGACACTGAAGAGGAACCATTGGACGAATTAGTTCAAAGATTCTGAAAAATAGAAGCTGAAGGTACATTACCCGAACAGAATGAAGACAGCTCACTAGACCAATTAGCAGTCCAAACAATGGAAAACTCAATCTGTCACAACGGTGAAAGATATCAGATTGGCCTTCCTTGGAAACCTGTAAAGAAACTCCAGAATAACTATTTCTCAGCAGTCAGTCAACTAAAAAGTCTACAAAAACGACTACAAAACGATCCCGGTCTCAATCAGAAGTACAACCAGACACTCCAAACAGACTTGGATAAAAATTTTCTCAAACCAGTCGAAATGCAAGCACCACCCCCAGAGTCAATATGGTACTTACCTCATCATCCAGTCACTAATCCAAACAAACCCGGAAAAGTGAGAAGAGTTGCCAACGCAGCATCAAAATTCCGCGGTGAATCACTGAACTCAAATCTTCTAACTGGTCCTGATTTGCTAAATACCTTAGTTGGAGTGCTGTTGAGATTCAGAGAACACCCGGCTGCTGTTTTGTCAGACATCGAAGGAATGTTTATGCAGATTGCCGTGAGACAAGAAGACCAGTCTGCTTTTCGTTTCCTTTGGATGATAGACAACTCCATTCGACTATTTCAATTCACTAGATTAATCTTTGGCGCAACATGTTCACCATTTTGCGCAATTTATGTGCTCAAGAAATGTGCAGAAGACAACAAAAGTGAATTTCCAGCCGCCTTGAACGCTATTAAACACCACTTTTATATGGATGACTACATTCAGTCCCTACCAACAATTTCAGAAGCCAAAGAAGTCATATCACAGACAACAAGATGCCTGAAAAATGGTGGCTTCAGGTTGACAAAATTTGTTTTGAACCAACCAGATGCACTTGCCGAAATCTCTTCCGACGACAAAGACGAAACAAAAGAGATCATAAGAGTCCTTGGTCAAAAAAGGAACATAACAACTGACGATTTTGTCATGTTTCCCCTACAACAATTTCCTAAAGATGCAACAGTGTACACACAAAGGAAAATTTTCAGTTTGGTATCTTCAATCTTCGATCCCTTCGGCCTGTTGTCTCCCCTGACAATTAGAATCAAAATGGTTTTGCAGCAGATTTGGAAACTTGGAAGAAAATGGGATGATTTGATACCACATGAACTACACCATAACCTCCAGAAAGTTCTAAACAGCTACTTTGCCATGCCCGAAATCCGAATACTAAGAACTGTTCACAATTTCAGTAAAATCACAAGCAGCCATTTTCATATATTTGTGGATGCCTCAATGGCAGCTATGGCAGCCGTTGCTTACCTCCGTACAACCAATAGTCAAACTACTCCGCCACAAGCATGCTTTCTTATGGGAAAATGCAAAGTTGCTCCCATTAAACAAATAAGTGTGCCAAAAATGGAACTAGAAGCCGCTGTCATAGGAGTGCGCCTTCTACAACTGATCCAAAGAGAAATGACACTGACATTCGACCAAATTTTTCTCTGGTCCGACAGTCAAGTAGTTTTGGACTGGATAGCCTCAAATAAGAAGCAAAACGTTTTTGTTTCAAACAGATTGCGAGAAATTCATAAAAGTTCTTCACCCCAGCAATGGCATCACATCTCAACTTATCTCAATCCCGCCGATCACGGAACTCGCGGTCTTGAGACAACCAAAATTCAGCAGAAATGGTTAGATCCACCCCAATTTCTTTGCCAAAGCGAGTCGACCTGGAATGAGATAAACAAACCACGCGGAACATGTGCGGCAGTCACGAGAAGTCCCAAGACAATTAAACCTATAGTCGATCCGAGTAAATTCTCAACATGGAACAAACTTCTTCTGACAGTTGCAACAGTTTTCAACCTAATTAATCGTGCAAAGAAAATGCGAACGAACAATCACCAATACACAACTGAAGACATTCAATTATCAAGAATAAATCTCCTGAAATTATCTCAGGACAGTTGTTTCCATTCGACCGTTAATTTATTACAACGTGGAATCAAACTAGATTCTAAGTGCAAAATACGATGCTTAAATCCGCTGTTGGATGAGGACGGATTACTCAGATCTTGTGGTCGATTGCAGTATGCACCAACACAACTGGATTTGGAAAAGCGTCCAATAATTTTGCACGCCAAGGACAAAATTGTTCGTTTGTACTTGGAACATGCCCATCAAATATGTATCCACCAGTCCACAGAACCAACAAAAGCATTCATTCAACAACGTTACCATGTGATTGGCCTTCGGAAAGCGTTAGCAAGCGTACGGTTTCATTGTTTCTTATGTCGACGCTTTGACCCGAAAAACATTCAACCAATGTCACCATTACCTAGTTTTCGTTTTCCAACATTAAAAACACAGTTCCCCTTTGCTAATTCTGGTGTAGATTTCTGTGGACCCTTCTACATCGAAGATTCCAAAGGCATTTTAGAAAAACATTATGGTCTAATATTTACATGCATGGTGACGCGAGCAGTTCACTTAGAAACGTGTCCAGACCTCAATACAGATACGTTTCTCAATGCCTTCAGAAGATTTTGCAGTCGTCGATGCCAGCCCCAACTTCTCTACAGCGACAACGGGAAAACTTTCGTTGGCGCTTCTGAAGAACTGAAGAAAACTGTTAAAGCCTTGGACAATGACAGAATCTACAAAGCTTTAGCAGTAGCCGATACAACGTGGAAATTCAATCCCCCATGCGGCCCTCATTTTGGCGGTGTCTGAGAGCGTTTGATCCAGAGCGCCAAAAGAACGCTCCTCCTCATTCTAGGATCCAGAAGACTCTCTTTTGACACTTTCCTAACAATTATGGTGGAAACAGAATCAATCCTCAACTCCAGACCACTGACTAACGTTGCTGAGCAGCCTGACAACGAGGAACCTTTGACTCCAAACCAATTTCTTATCCAGCGTCCCTTCAATAGCTTGCCACAAGGACAATTTGGAGAACAGCAACCTGCAAGCTTGAAGACATGGAAAAACACGCAGAAGCTGATGAACCATATATGGCGACGCTTGGTGAAAGAGTATCTGCCATCGCTTAGCCGACGGTCGAAATGGTCAAACAGCAACGATCGACCTCTCAAAGTGGATGACATTGTTTGGGTGTTGAAAGACCAAACACCAAGAGGCATTTGGCCACTGGGAAGAGTCATGGAGACAACGCCAGGACGAGATGGAGAAACACGAGTCGTAAAGGTAAAAACGGCTTACGGCACGTTCGTTCGCCCCGTTTCCGGTCTCGCACGCGTATTTTCTCCGTAGTTTTTTTTCGATTTTTCCCGCTCCGTTTTTAGGCAACGTGAGTTACCCCTTTCCCACGAATTGATGTACTGACCATATTGACAACATTTCAGCCTACAATTTCAGAGCCAATTTCAAAGAAGATGAGAAAAGACTTCAATCAATTGATGCCTCCGAAAACCCTTGATTCCCCACTTTGTGCCCTTGCAGCATGTTGCCAATGTTATTGCAACTTTCAAGATGATTCAAAAACCGCCAAAATTGCAACAAAAACTTGACTCTTTTGTCCAACAACGTGAAAGTTAGACGTGCTCTTTTAACAAATTAACAAATGATTAGACTAGAGATATGTTTTAAAACACATGTCACTATTTTCCATCTTATCAGATGGAAGTAATTTTCAAAGGATTCAATCTTTAGTGCAGTCAACAGGCAGATGCAAACTTGGGAGTGGGGAGTTACCTGTTCATACCATTTTTGGTGACGAAAAGTTAAATCCGGCCGACGAATAATTTGATCGAGCAAAAAATCTCATAAAAAGCACGACTAGTATGATTGCTACAAACTTTGTTAAAGTTAACAAAGTGAAAAAACTTCATTCTCAGAAATCAAGTTTTTGCACAATAAATTTTTTTCGCTCTCTCTCGCTTTTGGAAACGTCTCGGGCTAAAAATACAAGACTTCCCTTCGTATAAACTTGGGCTCGACTATGGTACCTGCTCCGCGTTGAATCTTTATTGTCAGCAATCAGAAAAATACCAAAAATCTAAACTTCGACAAATCGCAAAAAAGTTTTGATGTTCAAAAATAAGCTGAAACAGCCAAAAACCGGCTCCTAAATGAGTGTACAAAACTAAACATACCCGACAGTTTGCCGGAAAATAGCCGCCGTTGATTCCAATAAGCAAGATTGGGATTGAAAGAATAGAAGATATTGAAAAAAAAAGATTTTTGTACAAAAACATTTTTTAAATCCGATTTATTTTGATGGCATTTTGTAGTTGAACATAACGAACTTCTGTTTCTTAGAGAGGCTACAAGGGCTACTATAAATACCAATAAGCATTAGAGATGGTAACTAAGACTTATAGGAACGACGTTCAAATAGCGGGCATCTAAAATTGGGCTTTATGGGTTTATCCCGTTTCTACTTCGGACTTCAATTTTTTATACTGACTCTGTTCATTTTGAAATGCTTTGCTGAGCAACTGATGTTCAAAATCACTTTTAGCAGAATGAGAGAAGAGAGAAACTAGCCTAGAGAAGTCAAAAAGATATCACGCAAAATGTTGAATAAGCGGCAAAATGAGGTAAAGCGAAACATTTTTTTATTCGACGAAGTAAAAAAACATAGCAGGACAAGTCCTGACGTACAATTCAAAGAACTTTCATTGACTTAACAGAAAACTAGACCTAGAACGGACTATGAATGGATTGGAAAAACCATTTAGAAAAAAATCTGATCCAAAAAATCGAAAAAACAGTAAAAATCAAAGTGAAATTGCCGCATGTGAACAAAAAACCACGACCGATAAAGCGAATTTTTGTTCAAACACCGTATTCTCACTCTACTTTAAAATTAGAGCGATAAAATTTCACGCCGCAAAACCACTCGCTTTTTCGCTCCATTTCCTCTTTCGGCGTGACCAAAATCACTGCTCCAATTTGACTTCAAAAATCATGAAAATGTGTGAACAGATCTTAAAAAAACCATAGCAGGACAAGTCCTGACGTACAATTCAAAGAATTTTCATTGAATAAACAGAAAAACTAGACCTAGAATGGACTATGAGTGAATTGAGAAAACCATTTTGAAAAAAATCAGATCAAAAAATAAGAAAAAAAAATCGATGTCAAAATGCCGCATGTGAACAAAAAACCACTAGCGAGAAATGAAAATTTAATTCAAACAAAAAACTAGGCCTAGAATGAGCTGTGAATGGATTGGGAAAACCAATTAGAAAAAAATTCGATCCAAAAAATCGAAAAAACAGTAAAAATCAGAGTGAAATTGCCGCATGTGAACAAAAAACCACTACCGAGAAACCGAATTTTTGTTCAAACACCGTTTTCTCACTCTACTTTAAATTTGGAGCGAAAAAAATTCACGCCGCAAAACCACTCGCTTTTTCGCTCCACTTCCTGTTTCGGCGTGACCAAAATCACTACTCCAATTTGACTTCAAAAATCATGAAAATGTGTGAACAGATCTTAAAAAAAAGACAGCGCCCCAATACAATTCAAATTCTTTGAATTGTAAAAAATAGGAGCGCTATAATAGCCGGCTGAGAAGATGGGGGTGGCTATTAATTATTGTAGAAAACTAACAAAAGAGTTAATTAACAGAAATCGCATGAACTTGATATCTGAAACTACAAAACCAACTTTGCCCCCAAACAGAGAACTAATACAAAACTGACTATCGTTGGACGAATTGCTAACTATATGCTGAATGGGGGTCCAAAACTCATGAATCGCCTTTCAAATAACGAATCTGTCTCACCGACATTTGCGGAACAAATTCATCGATGAAAAATTATTAACTGAGGTACAGTTACAACTCAACTTAAGAAATCTTTAGTGTTGGAAAACCTGTCTAATTTACACAGAAACTATGCGGCTGGATATAAGTATGCCTTCATCTAGGCGAACGAAAATCGTCGTGGCATTGAGAGGCTTCCAATAGAATATTTTAAGTTGATTGAGTTTAAGTTGATTTAATCTGTTCATAATTGTGATTTGATTGGAAAAGTGTTTTGACGTAGATATCAAGATTCTCTAGTCTTCCTTCGACTCTCCTGAACAGAATGGTTTTTTAAACTTTGTTGATACAAAATGGCCTGGCAAAACACAATTCTATAAGAAAATGGGCTGATTAGTATATAATTTAAATATTTCTCACCAGAATGTAGTGACGCTGCTTGTTTCTACAGAAAATGTAATTAAAATATATTTTCATATAAGGGACTTTTGCTTGATCCGCAAGCTTCAGTTTGTTATGCATGTTTCATTCAAGCTGTTACCTGCATATAACGTTTAAAAACTAATTCTCACGGAATTTAAATTGATATGCCGGAATTGAAATTAGTGTTAAATTAAATTAAAAGCCGAGATCTTTTTTATGCATCTCTTAGAAAGAATTCGTTGATCATCTCAACAGTATAAAGTGTGTTTAAATTAGGAGAATAGCACAAATGTAGCAGTTCGTTATGTCTGGCGTGATTCTGAAGAAATTCTCTTTGAATAGCACCCCACACCACTGAGGTCATAGACTCGGGTCCGTCGCTAGAGAGGTTCTTGGCTACCCTCTGATAAAGCGCTCGGATGCCTTTCTCTACTTCTTTGGGCGTTGCCATGTTGATTTGACGTTTCATTTCGTGTATGGATAGATTTTGCATAAATCGGACATTCTCAATGTCCAGGCCGTCTTCTAATCGGTCTTCAATTTCGTCAAATAATGCCTACAAACAATAAATACATATATCAATAACCAAGAAACTTAATAATCATTAAAATTTCATTGCAATGTATAAACAAAAATGCGTTTCTGTGGTGCAAATATTTTTTTGGACGTGAAGATTGTATAAACGTTATTATGGTTCTTATTTCAATTCGTAGTCTATTCATTGTTTAATAGCGTCGCCTTGTCAATAAATTTCTTTGCATGCTCTCTTCATATTTTCCTTTAACTCCAAACCATTTTTTCATCTCCCCTCTCATTGGGTGAGTCGAAAAGAACCATTTTACAAACAAAAGTCTCGTCTTATTGATTGACATACGATCTAACATTACAACTCATTTTGCAAGATTTTCACACAATTTGTTCAATCGTCAAAGATCTCCCCACTTTATGGTTTCCCCGCTTATTGCGCTGCAATTGCTCAAAGTAGCTAACTCATTGTGCAATAAACATTCAATGTTTAAGAATCTAAAGAGTCATTTTCTCTAATAAAAATTGTTTGCAGAGCCTGAGGAGAATTTCCACAATAATCAAAACTTGCACAGAAACATGCCCCACTACTGTCAAACATTTTGCCCTCATGCAGAAGGATCTACAACAAATATGCTAGGGTTGCCTTTGGTTGTAGCTAACCTAAGCTTGAAGAAGCCAGTCGCATGGGTTAGGTGTGATGGAGCAGAAAAGGGGTGCGAGGAAGCAGTTATTTTTCCAATAAAAATGATTTTACTGAAGATTTTTTACCATACTTAGAGTAGCCTCAAAGTACCTCATTATTATTGTAAAAAGTCATTGAGAGAGTGAGGTGAAAAAGCACTTCTAAATAGCGATATATACAGTACAAGCACATGCTGAGAGTGAAAAACAGAGGAAGATGGGCATGAGAAAGGAAACACATTGTGGAGTAAAAATAGCTAAACACCAAATCAGACCAAAAACACCCAAAAAAGGCCTCGAATTAACTTCAAAAACCATTAGCAAAAAATCAACCCAACAACTGTAAAAACATAGCAGGACAAATCCTGAAATACAATCCAAAGAATTGAATAAAAACCTTACAAATACTGTGTCTGACCAGCAGATTAATTGGACAATGACAGCCCAAAAAGCAAAAACTCAAATTTGGAGAAAAAAACAATCGAACAAACTAAACAAAAATATAACAATTGCTAAAATTCTTAAAGAATTTACCCTGAAAAGATTGACCATGAAATAAGGCATTCCCAGCAGCTACACCACTCTAAGTATTTGAAAGATTACTGAGGCGAGCTTTGGGCCTCCAATAAAATTTAAGCCCCACTGGGCCTGACCTGCTTATCCCCTTTTGGAAGATCAAAGTCAAGAAAAATGTGTGACATCTTGCGATATCTATCGCATGTGAACAGTTGCGAAAATCATCATTCCAAATTGATTTTTCATTGACCTCGAAAACTTGAATTAAAAGAACAGATCTTAAAACTATGGCCAAACGAATTCCAGATATGACCCAAACAAGAAACATCTCCACATTAAAAAAAATACTATTTATTTAAAAACTACCGAATCGTTGACCACAATTTGAAAAAAAATGAACCACAACTTTCCCTGATCAGATCGCAAAACTGATGTAAATTCCGGGAAAATCTAATACAACACAGCAGAGTCTTTGTTTTAAAAACTACGAGGATTAAAATTTTTCGCAGCATAAGCACAAAAGAAATCAGTACAAACTTGAAACAAACATTGTCACGCCCCTATTTCGTCCCTCATAGTTACGTGATGATTTTCCTTTAAATATCCATAAATAAGTGCCATAATTTAGTTCATATTCAAATAGATCTCAAGGCCATATATAGCTAGCGTTTCCATCTAGGCCTGTAACCCCTAATTTTTTTATGTTTATTAAAAACAACAGCAGATTGACAGTTAACTGATAAACATTAAGTGCCTAAAAGCCTCAATATTTACCTTTTAGAGTTCCCTGACGATGAATTCGCATAATTGGTAAATAACTTCATGAGAGATTATGTACTTGGTGCTTAACAAACATAGAGAGACGTACAAAAGCCGGAAATTGCCCAACTTGTAGATCAGTAAAAATTTACGAAGGACCAATACAACTAAAGGTACAGGCCTGCGGAACGACGATAACCAGAACACCGGAGAACCAGCCTGGCGATCAGTTGACAACAATCTTTAGAACTTGACCAAAACTTCTGAAACATACCTCTGAATATTGTTATTTAATATCGCTAAAATAATCGAAGATTGAACTGGAAATATCTTTGTAAAATGCTAAGATGAAACAGGCTTCCTTAGAGATTAATAACGACAGAGTAAAGATTGTAAATACAAGGCAACTAGTGGACATATCGCACATCCGAACCGCTCAATAAAAGGCTATTACTAGATAACTTTATTCAAAATATATCTGCTAAAAATCGCACTGTGAAACATCTAAATAAGTCCTTGTAAAATGCCAATTTTTCTTACTCCAAATATTAACTACAATAACACCACGAGAAAGACACTAAAAGTCAGTGCGTAACAGATATTTATCGCTAAGAACCAAAACTTCAAGAATTCCAGGTGATAGTTGAAAGACGAAGATGTACAACTCAAATAGGATTTCAAATGAGACAACAATTACTTAACACCCACAGCTGTGCCAGAAAATCTTCTATATTTTCCACAATAATGATTTCATGACGACAGCAATTAGACAAGAGATCATCAGTCAACAGCTGATAGCGCTGTTGTAAATTTGTCTATTCAAGGTACCAAAAAATCTATCGACAGAAATGATTTGAGCAATCAATGAAGTAATAGAAAAACGATTTAAATCAACATGATAACTAAAATTATACCTCCAAATACTAATAAGCTTAAAACAGCCGCCAGCAGATAACAGTTGAAAAGAAGCGATAATGAACGGAGTTATTTTACGAAACCAGTGATTTTTGCGAGAAACTTGCCATGAATTTGTAAACTTCAGCAGCTAAACATAACCAACAAACGTCGGGCGAATTGCCCTCAAACGACCGGCGAGCGGTTGGCTTCGTCAGTAGATAACCACGGTATAGTGAGGCTAGCTTTAGGTTGATTGAAGGGTCGTGAGTTGAGCGCAGCGGGAGGGGGCACCGGGGGGGGGGGCTGTTGGGATACCTGTTTATCCCGTTTTTGAGGACGAAGAGTCAAATGGGTCAGACCAAACATCGGTCAAGTGAAAAATCGCATAAAAAAAGACCGACAGCACTAACATAATATCTACAAACTTCGTTTGAGAGCAATTAAAAACAATAACAATTATCACTTGCTGTGTATTGTCATGGTTAGCGAACCGATTTACGGTGAGAAATGCTGTTGCCACTGATGTCCACACAGCCCCCCCCCAACATTAAACCCAAGCGATTACAAAAATTTACGGTTTCCAACGTAATGTAAACCTAATACGTCAAGAAAAAATCAATTCAATTTGGTTGCAGATTTCAAAAAATACCGGCCGTAAACCGATAAAACAGCGTCAAAATCGTAAAATAGATACACAAAAATATTAAAAGTTACCAAAATACAAAAGCTAACGAAAGCACCTTAAAAATAATATTTCGTCCAATTGAAACCACCCGATGAAAAGAGGAGTTAAAACTAAAACTACTTCGAAATGCCACACTAAAAAAACTTCCATCTCTTTTTCTGGCTTAATCATACGTTTTAATCGAAAATAACGCCTACAGAACACAAATTGTGCTGTACGTAGCTTTTTGGTACCATAGTGTGGCTATACTCAGCTTTATAAATTTCTATATTTTGTGATATATTAAGTTGGAGTTAGGTGTCTTTAAATGAGAGTAAGATGTCCTCAAAAAGCCCTTGTAAGATGTCCTCAAAAAGCCCTTAATCGCTCCATTCAAGTTGCAAAGAATCATTTGGAATGTTTGGCAAGTCATGTGCGACTTGACAGAAGAACAAAAAAGTATCTAAATAGAACCAAATCCGTCCCATACAAAATTATGTTAAAAGCAGAATGAATGATGAAAAAACGAGATGCTTGAAAAACAAAAGGTTGTATAAAATGACGACAAAATAAATGAATATAAAGAGAATGTCAATAATAGTTCGGCTATTGCAATAAATTTGGTCTACTAAGATACCCGACTAATACCGGACCGATTACTCTTGAACAATCAATTGCTCTCGGACACTCAATTGTCCGAGGGTAAAATAAGGAAGGTCACCAAATGATGCTATTAAAGCTTATATAGTCCAGTTAACAGAAAAATGGAAATGCCGGGCTTTCAATTGAATTTCAGTAGTAAACTGTCACCAAAAGAGTCCAACTGCTTAAAATTGTGAACGAGAAAGAAATTTGATTGGACAAACATAAATAGACTAAAGTCGGACGAATTGCTCTCGGACGAAAAGAAGGAAGGGGTGATAGTATCCTCAATACAGCACAAAGGGGTTTAAAATAGGTGTTTTCCAAGTTCAATTTATACCACTAATAAGATTTAGGTTAAAAATAAAACCAATTTGGGAGCCACTTTTTAATCGAATTTCAGTAGCAAAGCGAAAATCTACAACAAAATAGCACAATGGTCGAGTAGAAAACGATAGAAAGGCACAGGCGACTGCAATAGTTGCTTCAAATTTCGTTCGGGAGCAATTAAAAGATCACTTATCCAGTTACAAGTCAGGTAGAAAAACATAACCGACTAACGTCGGACGAATTGCTCTCATACAAGCACTCAAACACTTCCCCTATTAGAAACTAGTAAGGCACTAAGAGCACTAACTTACTCGGAGATTAAATACCCTCTAGTATTTACCTGTTTATCCCGTTTTTGAGGACAATAAGTCAAATGATCAGACGAAAAGTCTGTGGTGCAACAATCGAAAGAAAGACCAACAGGGCTACTATAAGTATTTTGAGAGCAATCAAAAATTAAAATCTTTCTTGAGAGAGCTAGAATACTTTCTATATATGGTTGCAACACGTGTATGTAACCTTAAGTGACTGGATTGGCGCTCCAACGTATGAGTCGACGTATAGACTAAGGTTCTCTTGATAGCACCGCTTCGTCTCTGCAGTCAAGTCCGCAAACTCAGTCACTCTAATCCAACGCAAGAAGTCTTGCAGAACGTTGAAGTTTTCTAGAAAAAAACAACCAACTATAACAAAACTAAAAACCAATTTCGGCCACTTTTCTGTCCGTAATATCAGCAACTTTTCCTTCTAGCATTTTGAAATTTAACTCTGTACATTTGTTCGAACATCAGTTGATTAAAATTCAATATCTACAATTTAGCAGGCAGATTGCCAGAGAATAGCTGCGATAGCATCCATACCTCAAGCTTCAAAATACAAATGAAAACAATGAGGCCTAGAAAAAAAATAGAGTGAGATATCCTCAATTGACCTCCTCCCCCCTCGCTTTTCTGATGTCAAAGTCATTGAAACACGTGACTGTATACTGAAATCCAAAAGCACATCATCTAACTAACCTTTCAAAGCATATAAAATCTTTCATTAATTACACTAAGGTACAGAGTGACAAAAAACCAACAAATGACAGAATTATTAATAATTCATGGCAACTTTTCGGTAGCAAATGTCTTAGCTTAAAAAATTATAGCAACAAATTGATAAAAATTAAAAGGATCAATATGTTCTAAAATATAAGGCCGATGAATGCCCTATTATTATTGAGCAGTGACACGCCAAACAAAAGAAATAAAGGTATAGCTAAAAAAGGTAACTGATATTTAACGAATCACAGTGTCAATGTCATAAAACAACTAAGTACCAACTGAATAAATTAAGTTCACTTTTATTATATCAGCTACCAATGCTGACTTGTCATTATTAAGACGGCGATAAGACGACCAAAAAAGCAACAGAAAAATTCACTTTAAACTTATCAAACCATATAGCTTCAAAACCATATAAATCATTGGGAATCAACTGGAAATATTAATAAGGTTCCTTATAAGATAAAAAAAACGCGCAAACTGAAATATCATTGTTATAGGATAAGATAAAAAAAAACGCGCAAACTGAAATATCATTGTTATAGGAAAACTCATGTCAAAGTTCAAAAAGCTATAACTAAAAACATAAAAAGGGTCAGTCAGACAATAAAAAACAACAAAAAGATGCAACCACTAAAATCTATTTTTTAAAGAAAAAAGAAGTCATAAACATTAGCTGTCCATTGAGGGATTCAACGCATCGAGAAAAGAACCATTAGAACACGATTATCAGTCTTAACAGCGTTCCCGGAAAAAAGCGAAAACAGACATCAAAGTGCCGCACGTGAAAACAATATCTCTCAAAAACGGATAATTGTTCGAACACAAATATCTAACACAACAAAAAAAAACCGATTGAACAGTTTTCAATTTTGCTTAAAAATCAATATTTTGCTCTCTCTTTACTACTAGCGTGCCTAAAAGCGAAACACAAAATGACTTCTCATTGACATCAAAAAGTAGAAAAATGTGTGAACAGATCTTAAAAAACGTAGCCAGCTATCTATTACATAACCAATTCGATAGAATACTCAATTCGAAAAAGATGGAACAAGAGGATTCAACTTCTGAAATCTATTTTTTTCATATATCTCCACAATTTGAGTCTGATTCTCAACGGACATTGTGATACTAATTCTGTCCAAAAGAGTAAAAACCTAATAGAGAAAAATATAGCTGGCAGATTGCCAGAAAATATCCGCAATAGATTCGTAGATCGGCAGTCTAAAAAAACAGTAAAAAAGATAAATCAAAAAAATTCGTCTTTTCATTGAAGGCTAATCTGTTATATTTTGATTAAAAATCTGTATAAATTATTGCTGCCTCTATTAGCTGATCTCAAATAACCTTCATTTAGAGTGACACACACCCATTTGACCTTATCTCTTTGAATTAAAGTAAATAAAAGTCAATTTCAAAGTGAGGAAGTCATTTTTGAGAGTGAGGTAAGTCAAGTGTGACCAAAATTTAATCACGCGCATGAACAAAAAAACTCGCTCCACTAAGAGCGAAAAATGACGTCACACATGCAATTCAGTTGAAATTGCATGAACGAATGAACAAAAATTGGCTGTGACGTCATATGGTCGTAACAAAAATCATGACGACGAAATAAAAAAACATAGCAGGACAAGTCCTGACGTACAATTCAAAGAATTTTCACTATGAATGGATTGGAAAAACCATTTAGAAAAAAATCCGATCCAAAAAATCGAAAAAACAGTAAAAATCTAAGTGCAATTGCCGCATGTGAACAAAAAACCACTAGCGAGAAAGCGAATTTTTGTTCAAACACCGTATTCTCACTCTACTTTAAAATTAGAGCGAAAAAACTTCACGCCGCAAAACCACTCGCTTTTTCGCTCCATTTCCTGTTTCGGCGTGACCAAAATCACCACTCCAATTTGACTTCAAAAATCATGAAATTGTGTGAACAGATCTTAAAAAAAAGACAGTGCCCCAATACAATTCAAATTCTTTGAATTGTAAAAACCAAGAGAAGGCCAATAAAAGCCCCAGCTATCGCTGTGCGGCTATTAAAAAGACACACACCAAGAAAACAACAAACAGAGAATTTAAAAAATGAAATCTTTTAAAAATAAAATTATCCACACTGGCATCTATGTATCAACCTCAAAAATAGTTCTTCTGATATGATCAAACAGTAAATATCAACCACGCGTCACAAGAAACACTAAACAACAAAAAAACCAATAAAAATAGCTAAAAACAAAAGCTCTTCATTTAATTCAGTAAAAACTGGCCAGTCAGACATTCAAGTTTCTCCCTTTAGTCACACATCTTTTAGGATAGGTCCCAAAAACAATTGCATAAAAAATCCAAAAGGAAACCTCATATCCGGACATTTGAAAATGCCGCACGTGATCAAAGAAGTTTTGCAAAAAGCACTCTAAAACTGCTTTATTTTTATGTAGCAAACTGAACTGCTAACTGTTTTCACGTGCCGCATTTGATTTTGCATGCTGTAAAAAATAGATCAACATAGCACAGCTTCGAGTCCTAAAAACCAACGCTCCAATACAATCCGAAACCTTTGGATTGTAAAAAGTCAAAAAAATTAAGAGAATATGAATTATAGCTCAACTCAGCTATCGCTATTGTAGATATTAATAAACATAACCCCGTACCGCCACACGAATTGCTCTCGAACGACAGAAAAGGTCCAAGCTTACTGAATTACCCTTCATACCACGAAGTGCTGCTTCATCAGCAGCTTCGATGAACCGCAAAATTAGCTCAGGAAAGCTCTCATAGAGGTAACGGAGAGATTTAATGCCAAGATTTCAAATGTTTATCAATTTCTTGCAGTTCAACGTTGCATTTCTTATCGCATTTCAACAATAAATTTAAGTCTTGATTCGCATTAAAAGCAGCTCATTTTTCAATTATCAATACTACTCTTACCCAATTTGATTACTTCTGCGGGTGACCTGTCGTCTGCTTGGACTTGATTCAGTCTAGTAATGAGAACATAGAGGAGCCGGTGGATCTTGTTGAACATGGCACTGCTATCTGCACAGCTATCAAACATGTCACGCGAAGCACGGCTGAACTCCTGAAGATCAAATCATCTTTTATTTCACGGAACCAAATAAGGCCTCGTGATAGAACTTTAAGGATACCAGTTATAGACTACATTATCTTGACCGTAATTAGTGGAAACCATAACACAATAACTGAGAAGAACTATTGGACTTTTTGCATCGTTATTGAATGATGCATAGCCAGATCATGCCGAGTAATCAGCGAAGCATTACAATTTTAAGTACACAATAAGAAACATACCCGGCAGATTGCCGGAAATTAGCCGCCGTTGATTCCCATAACCAATATTGGGATTGAAAGAAGAGAAAAAAACTAAATGAAAAAAACTAAATGAAAAAAACGTCATTTTGGAGTTGAAAGTACTCCTGTTTCGTAGTGAGACGACATAGGGGTTAGTATAAATACCAATAAGCATTAGAGATGATACTCTAAGATGATACAATACCAATAAGAACAAATTTCGAGTAACGCGCATCTAAAATTGGGCTTTATGGGTTTATCCCGTTTCTACTCCTGATTTCGTTTTTTGATACTGCTCTGTTCATTTTTAATTGCTTTGCTGAGCAACTGCTGTCCAACAACACTTTTAGCAGAATGAGAGAAGAGTGAAACCAGCCTAGAGAAGTCAAAAGGTTTCCCGCAAAATGTTGAACAAGCTGTGAACTAAGGTAAAGCAAAAAACTTTATCCGACGAAGAAAAAAATATAGCAGGATAAGATTTGACGTACAAAGACTATGAGTGAATTGGGAAAACCATTTCAAGAAAGTCAGATAAAAAACAAAATCAAAGCCAAAATGCCGCATGAGAAAAAAACCGCTAGCAAGAAAGGGAAATTTGGTTCAAACGAAAAACTAGGCCTCGAAAGGACTATGAATGGATTGGGAAAAGCATTTAAAGAAAAAACCGATCCAAAAAATCCAAAAAAAAAACAGTAAAAATCAAAGTGAAATTGCCGCATGTGAACAAAAAACCACCAGCGAGAACGCGAAACTTTGTTCAAACAACGTTTTCTCACTCTACTTTAAAATTCGAGCGAAAAATTTTAAGCCGCAAAACCCCTCGCTTTTTCGCTTCACTTCCTATTTCGTGACCAAAATCGCTACTCCAATTTAACTTCAAAAGTCATGAAAATGTGTGAACAGATCTGCAAAAAGACAGCGCCCCAAAACAATTCAAATTCTCTGAATTTAAAAAAAATAGGAGCTCCTATAAAAACTGAGAAGCTCAGGCGGCTATTAAAAATGAACAATCCCAGCAGATTGCCCAAAAATAGCCGCCATTTATTCCCATAACCCCGATTGGGACTAAAAGAACGGAACAAAATGAAGAAAACTTTTTCTTAAGTGCAAACTATTTTCATCTCATTTTGTTGTTAGACATACTCCTGTTACTTAAAGAGAGGCTAAAGCGGCAAGTACCAATCAGCATGTAACTTATTAAACCAAACTTCAAGTAGCGGTCATCTAAAACAGGGCTTTACGGGTTTATCCCGTTTCTATTTTTAATTTCCTTTTCGATGACTTCGTTAATTTTAGATTGCTTTGCTTAAGCAACTGCTGTTTAAAAGCATTTTAAGCACAATGCCTGAAGAATGAAACTCACCTGAAGCACTCAAAAACGTTTCAAGCAAAATGTCGAAAACTCCGCAGAATGAGGTAAACCGAAACAAATTTTTATTCGATGAAGTAAAAAGACATAGGAAGAGAAGACCTGAATAACAATCCAAACATTTGACTTCACCTAATGACCTTACAGTTTCACAGCGACATTAAATTAGGAAAGTCAACAAAGGCCCTGACCCTATATGCGCAAAAACGGAAAAAAAATACAAAAACAATGAGCAAATTTCCTTTTCCAAGATATGATTAGAATGAGTACATAACAACCTCGTGCGATTCAATCACGAACAAAGCAAAAATGAGGCAAAACCTGAAAATTAACAAATCTGAAACTTTGAAAACCAATGGCGCTAAACCAAGCGAGCCTCATAACTACAACCCACAACCCATACCGTTTTTTTGTGTAAAAAAGTTTTCTAATTTGGCGTGCAGTTTCAGTTGGATTCTAAACTATACTTAATTCAGCTTCAAAACTGAAAGCTTATAAGCTTATTACCAATTTCAGCCAGCAAACACTATAATGAATTTTGACAACTAATTCTCAATGACTTAATAATTACCGGGCTTTATCGGTTTATCCCGTCTCTTTTTATTTTGATCTTTGACAGTATTCACCACGTTGCGTAATTGAATGCAAGAAAGAATTTAAAATCCACTCAGTTGAAACAGTGATTGAAGTAAGTCATCTTTACTTATGTAAAACCAAAAACGTTATCAAAAGGTAAAAAGGTAAAGCGAATTAAAAAGAAGGAGAGCGCCTAAATAATAGCCGTTGAGAGGCTGACGGCAGCTATTAAAAAGAAATGGTATCTCAGTGAGTGAAAACGTTAGCTTAAAGTTGGGGCTAATTAATGGACAAAAATTACGCCGCATTATAAGGCGAAAAAGATATTATTGCTGTTTTTGAGACTAAGTGAAGACCACAGCAAAAACACTTCAGACCTAAAAAATTAATTTTTATTTTTGGAAAAGCAGGTGTGAAAGTCTGAAAACGATTTCCGTTAAAACTCAACCGACTAATTAGAATAACGTAGTATTCATTAGCAACCGGTGAAATCTGCTATTAATTAGAATAAGTGAAAAAACAGTAATAAGTATATAACAAGAACAATTAAAATTCAAAATGTTTAAACTTTTTGAAAACGAAAAGCGAGCAGATAGAAACAGGACAGAATAATTCTATTGAATTAGGCATCCTTACCACTTACCAATCGATAAGTATTGTCATTAATATCTTAATGTCATTAGTCTCGTCAATCGATGAGCCTGAGAGAAGGCAAAAAATTGAGCAAAAAATTGTAAAACCACAAAAATTCTATAAAATTTCTTGAAATGCAAGTCGAACCATTTAAAATTGAATAAAACATTTCAAACTATCAACCTATGACACCTGTCCATAATGAGATTAAACGATAAGAAAACAAAAAGAACAAATACTCTCAAAACTCAAAAAATCACTAAAAACTTTTGAGAACAAATAGTAGTATCAAAGTATTTAAAACAACTAGCCATAAACTCGAACGCTTAAATAGGTTAATTTATACGTCATTATCTACGAATGATACTGTCATCATTGATACTAGGTGATCAGACAAGATAGATTACATTAAAAAAGGGGGCAAAAATCAAACTTTCAATAATATTTATTGCCAACAAATAGTGTCAAAGTAAAAAGCATTAGCTTCCTGTCAATGAGTTCAATCAATTGCTAATATACTCCATTAGAAAACCAATGTATTAAATTAATAGCACTCAAGAGAAAAAAACACTGAAGAGAGCAGTCAGATTGAAGCACGTGAAAAAACATTGCTTTGAAAAACCTGCAATTTGTTAAAATAACAATTTCTTACTCCACTTTGAAGTTACTTGAGAATCACGCTTCAAACCTACTCGCTGCATTGCTCCCTTCTGCTTCAGCTTAACTAAAATCACCCCTCCAATTTGACTTCTCGTTGCGGTGAAAATCCGAAAAAAGTGTGAACAGATCTTACAATATAATATACCAATACTATCCAAATACTTCGGGTTGTAAAAAAGGAGCGCAATATTAGCCCGCTGAGAAGCTGAGGGTGGCTATTGAACAAAACCGACAAGCGTCCCGCGAATTGCTCTCCAACGACCGTCAAGCGGCTGGCTTTGGTAGTAGGTAGCTGGGGCTTAAGGATGCTGGAATTGAGCATTGGGGGGGGGGGGTGTGAGGGTGCAGTGGGGGTCAAGCGATAGGTAGAGGGAAGGGCTGTGGGAAAGCTGGAATAGAGGGTATCCAAATCACCAGTTTGGAATAGGGTGGACGGGGGTGTCGGGGTGACTGAAGACGGTGAAACTTTTAAGACTAAGAACCTCCCTTCACACCCAGAAATTGTCTCTTCAAAAACAGATTCGGCGAATCGCATGCTTAGACACTAGTACGGCGTAAGGCTCTAAGACAGCTCCTCCACGCGCCCTCCGAGCGCTACCGATTTATCCCGTTTTTGAGGACGAAAAGTCAAATGGGTCAAACAAAATATCGGTCAAAAGGAAAATCGCATTAAAAAGACCACAGAACAAACATAATTCCTATGTGTTCAATGACCTTCAGCTTCTGGTAACAAAAAAATCAAAAGATGCTCCACAGGAAAAGTGTGTTATCTAGCATTATAAGGTGAATACCGTGCTTTAGTTCGTATTTTAAAAAAGACACCCGGATAAATAGGTCTTCGACCCTGTTAATGAAGGCAGTTCCAAATCAGAAACTCTATTTGATTGAGACTTACGACAAGCTGTGAGACGAATGTGAGGGTTCCAGTCTTCTTAGGCCTCGTCAGCTTACTTTCGTTCACTATCTTCTGCTCCATGCTCTTCTGCAAACAAAATAGTAACATATTAGAGGGTTATTTTCGCGTTCTCTTCTAAGAGAATTTGTCCGAGACATACAAAATTACAGATTGGTAACAAATACTAAATACATCGGATTCAGAAGTCTCACATGGATCTCTGCATGACGAGAGAATTTTCTCACATTCGTATTAGACTTCATATTCTCACTCAATTTTGCTAACAATAAAAGGCAACAATTTATCTGAGCCAGACCACTAATTTCGAGGTTTTCTCTCAAAAGGTCATGCACATATTTTGTTTAAAATTTCTCGACAGAATGTGTGCATGACCTTTTGAGAGAAAACCTTTAACATTTCTACAAAGTGTAAGCTATTTTGTGCTAAAAATTAAGCAAACTTCTTAAAAAAACTTGTATGCAAGCTTCTTGAAAAATAGCCACCAATTGACGCATATTGGGATTAAAACAGAAAAAGAAAAAAAAATAAGAGATTTTGACAGTTTTTCTGAGTGTCAAAGTTATGGTTACAAAATTTTGAAATTACATTTTACAGATTTAAAAAATCTCGGAAGCCAAAAAACATAGAAAATAAACCCACAGCTCTTGAATACAACAACTGAACCCAGAATTCCAATTCCACAAAGCAGACAGATTGTACAGATTTCTTTTATAGGACACAGTTACTCAATTTTTCCACATTTGATCCTAATATGCCTTATAAAAGCAAAATTTGGGTAAAATAAGTTTTAAAAAAATCCTTTGCCAATTCGAGCGCAGCCTCGCAAGCAGGGGCCCTCGGCACTGAGCTATTATTTCGTAGGCTTCCCAGAATTATAATCAAAAATATACTTTAACATAATAAAATGTGGACAAGGCAAATATTTTGGACCTGATTTTGTTGAAAATCGTAGGAAAAAATGAAATTTTCTGAGTTTCAGAAGAACCACAAGATTGGAAAACCTCCATTTTTGAATGGCTTAATCACTTATTCCTAACTAGCAGATCCGCAAAAGCTTTGCAAGTAATCTTCATTTGGTAGTCAAAAAATCGATCTCAAAGCCATAGACACCATTAAAAACATAGCTTCCAGACAACAACATAGCCGACAAATTGCCGGACAATAGACACCGCTGACCCATTTCTTTTGATTTTGCTCTTTGACCGTATTCACTATATTACGTAATTCAACACTTGAAAGAATTTAAAATTCATTTAATTGAAACAGTGAGTGAAGTAAGTCAAAAGTCGGAGCGTGAATATCGTGACTTATTTAAAAACGCATAACGTTTTCCGAAAGGTAAACCAAATTTAAAACAAGACAGCGCCTAATTAATAGACGTTCTGAGGCTGACGACGGCTATTAACAACTTTTTTGACCAAGTAAAAGAAAAACTTAGCAAAAAAAAGAAAAACAAATTTAGAGGAAGTAAATGAACAGGAAACAGACATACAATAGGAAACAGTGTGAAAGAAACGAGATCAGGAAGACAGGAAAGAAAAGACGAGAACAACAGAAAGTAACGAAAAAAGAAAGTAAGACAGACAGAAAGAATTAATTGCGTTTTACAGCAGATTTGTATAAGCTATAAAAATGGCGCTACGATAATAGATGGGAAAACAACTCCAAAAGGAAAACTTTCGACAATAAATCACAAACGTTCTCTTCTTACTAGTTCACGTTGACAATTTGTTTACTCCAGATAACAAGAAAGAAAGATGGTGAACAAAGAGACGTGAATGGACACAATACGTGACAGGAAAAAAGACGAAGAAAACAAAAACCGAAAAAAGAAGACAAAAAGCAGAAAAGAAGATATACGAAAGGAAAGAATGCAAGAATGAACGAAAGAGGCAAAAGAACGAAGAAGAAGCGAGATATGAAAACAAACAAAAATGCACAAAAGATAAAGATGAAGAAAGTAGGGGGAACACATGAGAAGCCTGGGAACAAGTGAATGAAAGAAAGAAGGAAAGAACATGAAAGAAAAAAATGAAAGGAAAACGAATAAGAACAAAAGAACACAAAAAGAAAAAGGAAAACAAAAAGAAAAAAAGAAATAAAGAAAAAGAAGGAAATAGATATTAAACAGAAAAAGGTAAAAAAAAATGAAATACGTGAAAAGAAAGGCAGAAGAGGCCAGTAGGAAAAGAAAATAAAAGAAAAAGAGCGAGAAAAACGTAAACAAAAAATGTGAAGGACAGCAAAAGACAAAAGTGAAAGACAGAAAGAACAATAAGGAAAGAAAGGAATCGGAAGCGAGAATGAAAGAAAGAAAGAAAGAAAGAAAAAGAAAGAGAGAAAGAAAGAAAGAAAGAAAGAAAGAAAGAAAGAAAGAGAGAAAGTAAGAATGAAGGAAAGAAAGACAACGAGAAACAGAAAACAGTGGGAATGAGTAAAGGGAAAAACGAAAAGAAAAAGGAAAAAAAATGAAAGAGAGAGAGAGAGAGGGAGAGAGAGAGAGAGAGAGAGAAAAGGAGACCACCTAAACAATAGCCGTCGAGAGACTGACGGCGGCTATTAATGAGTTTAAATTGCTGAAACGAGTTTAATAACCAATAGCGGACGCCGGGTGACACTATGAAAAACTGAATGAGAAGGTTGAGTCCGCAAAAATTTACAAAAAAAGTTTTGATTTCTTTAAAACTAATCGAAAACCAACCAAAAACGCAGCAATATTTTTACTCATATACTAACACTGTAAATGCAATCCTAATGAAGTTCAGCTCAGATCTCATCAATTTCCCTGAAAAATCTTGAAGAGAAACAAGTCAGGTTTCAACGTTTTGAGAAAAATTGAAGGAATAGCATGTAACGTTTAACCTCTGTTCAAAATTTGAATTTTGAAAGAAAAACGTCAGAAGAAATGATTCCAAACACCTAGTGGGAGCTCGAACCAATTGCAGCCTGCTTCTGTCGGGGGCGTAACTAGATTCACTAAGGGGGCTTCAAATGACGTCAGAATATTACAGAATATTATTTATCACTATAATCACTAACATTATCGGCAGATTGCTGGAATAGCTGCGAAAGAATAGACTTATGTGCCGTATAAAAAAGATAGAAACAGATACAGATCTAAGTTGAAAAAAATTGACGCCGCTAAAAAACATCGGTAAATCAATAAAGCTGGTTAAAATCAATTCCGCAGAAGCCATATTACAGACCTTTATTCTGCAGACCTTTATTACACATATGAGTTCCTTTGACCTTAATTTAATTCAAATTAAACTTAAGTTTTAAAGTGCAAAAGTCATTTTATTGAGTGAGATAAATCACATATGATCAAAACCTAATCACGCAAAAAACTTTTGCTAGAGATGAGTGAGAAATGAAGTCACGCACGCAAAAGCCGTTAGTGAGAGGAAGAAGTAATTCAGAAAATTTGACTTATTCAGCTTTGATGTAAAAGCTGAATAAGTCTGAAGCTGAACAGAAGTACAACGAAAAAGAGCGTCAGACAAAACATAGCCCGAAAAATTCCGGAAAAGACTCAAAGTGGAAAAGTAACCCCTCACATACCATAAGCAGATTCTACGTAATTATATTAAGCACTCTAAAAACATCAGGAAAAATATCACGAGAAAACTAACTGACAAATCTGATACACCATCTGATAAAATTCAACTTTAGATGCGACTTCAAAAAAACCATTGTTAAAAAACCTTGTAAGACAGGTAGGTTACACCAAAATATTAGCAGTTGACAGACATCCTCATCAAATGGGTTCATAAAGAGAACCTCGAAGAAAGAATATAATGACGGACAACACCGAAAAGTAATATTATCTAAAAAAAATCTCTGCAAATGTCAAACGCAATTTCCGAACCATTGACAATCATTGGTCGGCGCAAACTTTGTCTGCTAAATCACTCATTCATCCAATACGAAGGAGAGAAATATCAAGACTATTGGAAACTTCTAAGAACAAAAAAAACCTAATAGAAATTTGTGTAAATTATTTTCGTGAAAGTGGCTAGACTTGAAATGTCTAGACTCGAAGACCACAAATAGCAAACAAACTGGGCAAACAGTTGCTCTAGTTTTAGTGTAATATATGCTTCAAATATTCAAAAATGCTTCCTAACACTACTACTTGTTTAGATAATTATGAAAAACACAATTGATTGAAAGAATTGGAGTCTGCTAAAAAAAACTGCTTTGTAAAGGCCGCGCGTTATCATAAAAGTTCGATCGCTTTTTGATTTTTTCTCTTTTCTCTGAAAAAATGATAAAAACAAAAGACTCTCTCTCTCTCTACTCTCTGCTTTTCGATTCATCCAGCCGTTTAACCTAGACACTTGTTTTTCCACATAACGCGTTGAGTTTTTACATCCTGATATAAATAAACTAAACCATCGATCAAAAAATACGTATTTATTTAGCAAAACTTCCAATATTAAACGTCAAAAAACAAAGAGTTTTTAATAACGCCAGATTAACACACTTGCTGTGCACAGAGAGAATTTTCCTACAAAAAAATTGCAGAAAATTACATAACAAAGCATTATCGATCCAAAACCATTTCTAAAAAAATCAAATTGTGAATAAAAAACTGAGCCAAATGAACAAAAAACGTCGCAAAACGGTTATCTATATGCGCCGTTCTATCAAAAACATTTTTGAAAGTCAAAGAGTCATTCACTGCACGCAGCGCACGATCAAAAAACGTCTCTACTTCTCTCACTGAGCAAAAAATTTGCTCAACAAGACAGCCTTTCTCACTTTTGCTTTTAGGTCAAAATGCCGCATTAACGAGCCAACCTCCTGTAAAAAACAAAAGAGCA
Organism: Convolutriloba macropyga; assembly: GCF_964194025.1. Lineage (NCBI taxonomy): Eukaryota > Metazoa > Xenacoelomorpha > Acoela > Convolutidae > Convolutriloba > Convolutriloba macropyga. The sequence continues at coordinate 73,731,150 of NC_134470.1, forward strand.
ATAGAAAAACAATACTCCTCTTCGAGTCATAAAAACCAAGAGCACCGCAATATAGCTCCACTCAGCTTACAGCTTCTCAGCAATAAAAAATTACACCAATTTCGGCACAAATTTCATTTGACTTTTATTAGTTAACTGTAGCCACTCGACTTCAGCTGCTGACGAATGAGAGAGAAGTTTAGATCACGCAAAACGAAAAAGCCAAGGGTGTAAAAGTCAGTAGAAAATCAGAACAGTCGAGCGAAAAAATTGCATATTGAAAGAATAATTACAATAATTGTTTCAAATTACAGAATTTACAATAATTGCTTCAAACTTAGTTGCATCCAAGCAATTAAAAACGAGCAAACTGATCGAAGGGTAGTCCAAGATGTCCAAACATAAATGTGGTAGCATCAAACGCTACTACAAGCTTTGCGTGGAACCAACAATGACACTGGGTTTGCGCAAAAACGAAGAGATCTATAAAACCTCAATATTTGCATTTATATGCATTTAAAACGAAAAGTCTATTTTAAAAAGAAAAATTGGGCAAAAATTTGAAACCAAAGGCCAAGATACACCGATGAACGCTCTCCTTGAGGGTACTTTTGGAACGAGGAGAAAGCACTCACAAAGTACATGTTGAAGTTGAACTCGCTTGTGTTGAGAAGGGCGTCGATGACAATCTCAGCAAACATAGGCTCATTGAGCTCACTCGCACTACCGTATAAGTGCCTTCTGTTGATGAGCTCAGTGTGCAAATAGAGGATGTTTCTGTCAACACAATTTTTTTTTAATAATAATTGAAAACGATCATAAACTGACAATTACAGTGAATTAAAAGTAGCTAGAACTTGAGAACCAAACTAGTTATCAATATTTGATTTACAAAAAACTAAAAGCAGTCAAGCACATCACATCACCTCAGTTAAGAAGTAGCAAAACACCAAACAGCCTAAACTAATTAAATTTCCCGAATTACTAACAGGACCCGAGCCAACCATATCCAAAACCTCCCTCTAGCGAGCTAACTGGCAAACCATGACCTATTGTTTCCTATTCGTTTGATCTTTGCATAGAAACTGATGTGATTGTAACGTGTTGTAACCGATCTCGACTAACACAGGATTTTTCATGTAACATTCCTGGATGATGGCCTGAATCCCCTCCACACAGCATTTGAACAATTTCTTGAGCATATGCCTAAATTCAAATTAATCATTACAAGTCATTACTCAATGCTGCAGTTCTATTAATAGCCAAAATGTTTCCCTTACTTTCTGAGGTTGTACTTGGTGGAATTAGAAGAGGAGGTCTGCGCAAAACTGGAGTTGAGGGATCCTGTACCATCAAATGAGACATCATGAGCCTGAAAGACGAGGTAGATTTTTCCTCGACATTATTAAACCCGAATACGGTTGTAGATCTCCATAAACGTTCTCAAAACTTACCGAACTGCTGTCGTCATCCTCACCAGCTCTTGAGATCTAAACATTCTGGCAATTTATTGACCAGAAAAGTTAAATTGAAACAAATCAACCATCCGTAGTAACAGAAATATCACCTGTTGCTATAATCAAATGCCAGTTTATCGCATCCGGTGGCAACGCTGGAAAACTTCAAGGCGGTGCCTTATGACCACTTGAAAAAAGTAGGTAAATGCCTGGACTCCTGGAATTTTGAAGTATGGATGATATAACTTTGGTTATAATAGAAGACAAAATTTGAAACTTGTAGCTATCCTATACACGTTTTAAAAGATATTTAAAATACTATAGGGTTCATTAATGAGGAGATTTAACTTACACTGTCACTGTGCTTTTCAGTGTTCGCAGCTCCCGGAGGCACAAGCTCCGATAATCCAAAAAAGGAGGCAAGGAACTCTCCCTCAGAACAGTACACTACAAACACCTCGTCCAATATTAACCTGAACACCTACAAACAAAGACATTATTTCTATGTGCAACATGAAATGTTGGCAATGCAGATAAGCTTATATTAATGTTTGCCTATTTGTGAAAAATGGGATCTATTCTGTTTTGTCCCTACCCCCTCTCCCTCCCACTATGTGGGTACATATCCTTCACACCCCCAGGCGGACGTGCAATTTTTACATAGTAACGTGCTATATATCATACAATTTTTAACTGGAAGGTAAAATAATAGCCGTTTGAGAGGCTGACGGCGGCTATTAACAACACTGAGTGCGGCCAGAATAGAATAGATCCAAAAAATGTTTGCTTTTCGATGTTTAGCACAGGCTATACGCGAAGCTAATCTGTCCGACTCTATCGAGAAAAAGATACCCTTGGATCCGACATCTACTGGACAAACACTAATGTTAGTTCACATCATACGATTGTAAAACGAGAGAACACGTCTATTGAGAGTCTAACTAACATCAATAACATGGGAACCAATTTGGGACAAGTCCACTGGCCCTGTTGACTTCTTGGCGGATTTTGGATTGAGAGTGGCTGCACCAGCCATCGTCACATCTGTCACGGACTGGGCCAAGTTGGACATAGAACCTACACACAAAAATTAGCAGTCCGATTCCATTCGTCATAAATTAATCAGATCGAAATGATAGTCAATTAGTGGTACAGATTGTAATGAGATAATTTCAGGAATAGACTATCGATACAAACCGGAAAATCAATATTGAAAATGTAATTGTATTCAATGTGAGAATTGATGTTGATTCAGAGTTCTCTTTACAGTATACGGTGTTTCGATGTTGACACGGAGCATATGCAAAAATAACTTATCTACAACGATTGTTAATAAAAACAACTTTTGGTCAACAGCTGCTGCGGAAATTCGTGAAAACATCAAAATGACGCGGTTTAAGGAAACGTACCAAACATGTGGTTCACTTGAAGCCCAAAGTCAAGGCCCAAAAAGGAACCCGAATAGGGAGCAGTCAAATAAAACGCTAAAACAAATTACTTCAACATACACACACTCTTTACTTTAGGTACACCATTATTGCTCAAGGGTAGAGACAATAGCAAGTTTAATCAAGTTCGGAAATGAGCAATGTTTGATCTAAAAATAGGTTAAGTATAATCTTCATACTATGAAGGACATTATACACAAGTACACGGCGTCCATCAATGTTAATAGCCCGATTTAGAATTGTTGGCGGATCCGGTACCGCAGTCTACAGACCAAGGCGCTTTACACAACCTGATCATTCTAACCTCAATAATAAACTGCAATCAAAAATGACCCAGCTAAGCAATGAGGTACCAACAACCTGAATTTACACAGGAAATGAAAAATATGCGCAATAAAAATATGCTCTTTGATGTATCTAAACATCATTATGACTCAAAGCACAGACAAATAATAACATGAAGATTAACCACTTGTGCAATATTCGCTATAATAGGCAATCAAAGTTTCATACTACAACCGGACATTATACGAAAGGGTAGAAGGTGCCTATCGAGAGTATTCTGAAGAATGTGTTAACAACTGTCGGTGGATCCGGTACCACAGTCTACAGACCAAAGCGCTTTACACAACCTCAATAATCTAACCTCAATAATAAACTGCATCGCAAAAGACCCAGCTAAGCAATGAGGTAGGATATGAACAACTCGATTTTACAACAAAGAAATACCAAATAGCTGTTTTTCGATCGAATTGTCAAAATCTTTTTTGCTTTAATACCTGCTGTTATGGCTCCAAGGCACAAACAATTAACACAACTGACTAACACCGGGAGAATTTCCCTCAAACGATCGGCAAGCGGTTGGCTTCGGTAATGCCCAGCTGGGTCTCAGAGATGCAAGCATTAAGATGAGGGTCAACTGATTGGGAGTGGAGTTGGGTTGGGGGACTGAACGAGAAGGGGCTCCAAACGGAGGTATGGACTGCGAGTTGAGTGGGGCGAGGTGGGGTGAGTGGGGAGGGCGGGGTGATTGAGTGGGGGTAAAACTCTCAAGATTAAGAACCGCCCTTCACACCATGAAATTATTGCCTCAAAAGTTTTAGTGAAACGCATTCTTAGAGACTGAATAGGCGTAATGCTCTTTGAGAAATTAATGCCCTCCGAGCGTTAACTGTTTATCTCGTTTTTATGAACTCGCACAGGACTAATATAAATGCTACAAATTTTGTCTGAGAGCAGTTAAGAAGAACACTAACCGAGATTCCAATAATCACTCCATCGATGGGGAATTGGAAAATTCATTCGATAATTGTACATTAGACGAAAAGGTTAGCAACATCCATGAAATTTTATGATGAAAGACTTACATTTGTTTGCGGTACTTTAGTCTACAGACCGGTACCTCCGTCTACAGACCTTTTTCATGTAGTCTCCGTGAGAGACTGTATCCAAAAAGACTCAGCAAAGCAATAAGGAAACAACAATTCAATTTTACATAGGAAAATGTCAAAAAACGAACATGCTCTTTATTTTCAGTTCATATCAGCATGACAGTAACACACTGACAATAACAAGAGGATTAATCAAGTGTCCAATATCGCTCCAACAAAAGTCAAGGGTAAGTTTCATCCTATAATTGTACATTATACGAAAGGTTAGGTGACGTCGAAACATTTTTTAAGAAGCCCAATTTAATTATGTTGGCGGATCCGGTACCGCAGTCTACAGACCGAGGCGCTTTATACAGCCTTATTGTTTTACCCTCAATAATAAACTAAATCAAAAAGGACCCAGCTAAGCAATGAGGTAGCATCCACTCAATTTAACACGGTTAAATGCCAAATAACACGCTTTTCGCTTTAAGGACGCATGGTTATGTCTTAAAGCCACAAACAATAACACGAAGATAAATCAAGTGTCCGGATAACCAATCGGAGAACTCATACTATAACTGACATCATACGAAAATGAAGACGCGTACATAAGAAGTAGAGCAAAAAAACGATTAAATTAATGACGGATACGGTACCACAATCTACGGAGCAAAGCGCTTTATACAGCCTTATTGTTTTAACCTAAATAAGAAACTGTATCGAGAAAGACCCAGCTAAGCACTAAGGTAGCATCAATTCAAGTTGAAAATGTCGAGCAGACGGCGACAGCAATGCGTTGATGTTGGATAGCACTGTCAGGGTAAACTTTTACACTTATGAACAAATTTACACATAATAACGACTAAAAAAGTTTGCAAAAACGACCCGCCGGTCTCTCTCTCTCTCTATCCCGAAAATACAAACGTGCCGAGAGATAAATGTAATCACATTATCCTCAACAGAATATACCTACCAAAGACAAATTAAACAAATCGGAAATGAAAATCTGAATTTTACATTGATAATAAAATGCTGGCATATTCTTAACTTTTAAAGCTGAGTAGAGTCTGAAGCAGCCGGCAGATGCATGCCAGCGGCTGATTTTCTTATAGAAACGATAGAACATCCTGGATTAGACGGTTTCCAAAGTTGAAACAAGAAGCAAACAACTACAATAACTTCCTCCAACATTGTTCGAGAGCACATAATAAACTAAAGTTACACTCCTCATCAACCTATCCTGTTTATTTTATGTTCATCTAAATTGCTGATTGATCTCTATAATTTTGCAGAAGTTATGCACAATGCTGAAAAAAGTGGATCAAAAACGTCTAAAAAGTTTTGTATTAGAAGTCTCAGAAGAGTGAAACATAGCTGGCAGATTACCAGATAATGGTTGCCATAGATTCTGCAGTCTTAAGAAGATTACAAAAAAAACAGACCGAAAAGAAATTTATTGATTGCTCAAATCTTTCATATTTTGATTAAGAAAATAATAACTTATTGCTCTTCCTATTAGCTGCTAACCTTCAATAAGAGTGATATACACTCAGTTGGCTTAATCCCATTGAAGTAAGAACAATTCAATTTGAAAGAGCAAAGTCATTTCTGAGAAAAGTAAGTCGCGTGTGACCAAAAACTGAATCGCACGAATGAACAAAACTCAGCGGGACAAGGCTGAAACATAGCTAAATTATAATCCGATAAATTGAACAAACAGAACTTAACTAACAACAATTATAATACAAAAATAACTTCTTAAAAATCAAGCATTTGACCCTTTGTACATAAAAGTGAGTAAAATTGGAAACAAACACAACATACGTATTGTTGAAAACTAGTTGAGTCAAAACTATCAAAACCAAAAGGAACAGGTAACGCGACCAGTCAGACTACAAGGCGCAACCAGTCAGACTACAAGGCTACCGAAGGCTTACACAGAATAAAGAGACAACTATCGTTTTCAAGTCCAAAAAAACCAAGAAAAAATTACCAACATACAAACCCAAAAACGAGAATCCTGTCAAAAGTGGAAATGATTTTTTTCAAAAAAGGGCACCGAAATCAGCAAAAAAACCTATTCATTTACATAATATCAAGTCTTTGAAGACATAATATTTAACATTCAGATAGCAAATAAAACCTTTTGATTAAGATAACAACTAATAAAAAACTTTTGAAAAAGCAAAAGAAGGCTAGCCAAACGTTACCAAATAAATGGATTGAATTTTACCGCATATGAGGCTGTTGAGACCTGTCATCAGCGATAACAAGTGACAAAAAGAGAACAAATACGGTTGAAACTTATACATTGAATTAAATTTCATTAAAACAAATATTGTCCTAGTCCCAAAAAGAAAAGATTTCGATTGAGTTAAGTAGATTCACTTACTCCTCATCAGAAAGCCAACTGGATCTGCGCTTAATGAGAATGAATACCATGACAACAAAAATGGCAAAACACAAAATCAGTAATATATTATGAAAACAGTTTAAAACCTTAAAGTCATAAAAACCATTAGCTGTCGAAAAAAACTTCAAAAAGGTTCAGTTATTTCTAATTAGTACATTTCTAATCACATTTCAACAAAAAATGTGATACGAAAACCATATAGAGTTAAAGTCAATAGAAAACAATCAAATTAAAATTGAGCGTATAATAGCATTACCTATATGAACCATTAATAGTCCTTCGTACCATTAATGGAGAAATAACACTCGTGGAGAAAACAGAAGTCAAATTGCCGCACATGAAAAAAGACTCAAATATCGAGCACTTGCTCAAATATCAAATTTTCAAAGCAGTTTCAAAACATTTCATGCACTTAAATTACCCACATTTTCACTCCCCTAAATACTATAGCGTGAATACAAAAGCAAAAATCAAAATATGTGCGCACAACTTAAAAAAAGACAGCACAAATACAGACTAAATTCTTTGTATTGTAATAAAATCCAATCAACTAGGATTGAAAAATGACGTCACGCAAAAAATTCGGTCAAAGTTGAGGAAAGAATGAACAAAAAGCAGATTTTAAGTGATCGTGACGTCTCATGCTCGTAACAAAAACCTTGACGAAATGAAAACATATCCGTCAAGTCCCGAACTACAATTCAAATCATTTTCATTGACTAATAAATCAGACCTAGCCACGACCTAGCCACGACCTACGAGTTTCTATTTGGCAAAAGTATTCAAAAATAGCCTAAGAAAACAAAAAACGCCGAAAAACCTCGCAATTAGATTAAAACTCATATTAATTACCAAAAAATTGAAAAGACTATAAATATTGAAATAGTGATATAGCCCAGTCAAATCTCTCGGCCGAAAAAAAATTCAGATCAAAGAAAACAAAAAGCCGCACATAAAAGATCTTGCTCATGTACAGAAAATTTTGTTCACACTTCTTTTTCGCCATCACCAAACCAGAGGTATGAACAAGATCACTCTTTTCACTCCACTGTTCAATTTTTTTAACACTCACGCATTTCCTGTTTTTCCTTCTTCAAATTCTCTTCTTCTCCTCTTCGAGTCGTAAAAATGCAGCATCACAATATCATTCAAATTCTTTGAAACGAAAAACAAGAGATGGACAATAATAGATCCAATCAGCTACCGCAATTGCAGCTATTGAAAACGTGAGCAAAAAAATGTGTACGAAAAAAAACAAGACCAGAAAAATCCTAAAATATTGACCACGAACTTGAATAGTACGAAGTTTAAGTTCCTATCACATTCATATAAAACATGTAACAAACAGATATTTTTAAACTTCTATATAAGGTAAGACCTACCTTTTTCAATTCATTACAACTGGAAAGAATGGTGAAAAAGGTTATTCGGTATATGAAGTGAGATACAAACGCGCTCATAACAGTGTCAACCAAAACTTCAATTTATAGCGTTCAGTACGCTGTTCTGAACTGCGCACCTGGCGGAGTCACAGCAGAAAAATGTTCATACACAGTAGGTCTCAAATTCGTCTCATGTATGCCTCTCTGTTCAGATTCACTCAAAACGTTTAAAACTGATATCTTACGAAATGCCCAAACAGATGAAACTTGGAGTTCGTTGATCTATATTCTCGCCTCATCAGATAAAAAAAGAAGAACATTGTTAATTTCCTCTGATACACATCAGAATAAAATGCAAATGGTAAAAGAGGCAATGTAAAGTTAAGAATATAACATTACGTAAAATTATAAAACCATTATATTACTTAACTAAAAATTTGACCTTACATTGGTAAAAAATGGCCCAAAATGCGAGCATAAAATGTTCTCACAATTTTAAATAAACATCATGAACATTAAAAATAAAAAATTAAAATCTAATGCTCTCAATATTATCTTTCATATCAGTTACTTCTGGGTCCTTCAAAAATTCTTTCCAAAAATATTCTTCCAGTTCTTTTTTTAAGGAAGCTTTCGATGCTGTTTTCAGTCTAATATTAGAAGTCAGACTATTACAAATTGGAATTGCTTGTGCATTAAAAGAATCAGAGAAACTTATTGTTCTTTCTTATATCGAACGTTAATTTTTTGACCTGTGATATTGTTTTATTCTCATGGTAGAGAGAGGCTCAATTTTATATGCTGGAAAATCGTTGCTCAGTAAGCAAAATAAATATTTGGAGCAATGATATTTCAAGAGAAAAGGGAATGGTAATATTTTGTTGCGAAGTTTGAGATCTGTGGACCAATCGTATTTTCTCCTATTAAAAACAGTTTTTATTCCCAAATTCATTTGTTTTTCTAAAATTGTGAGTAATGACTTCAGCAATCCTATCAAAATTAAAGCGCAATAAAGTAGATGAATTATTACTATTGCATTAAGTAGCAAAATTTTCGTTCTCTGGTAAATTTTTACTAAGTGCATTCAAAACTTTTAATCAACAAGCCATTCTCCGAAGAATCTTTTTCACTTCTTCATCAAACTTCAGTTTGCCATCAATAATAACGCCAAGATACTTAACACTATTTTATTCTGCTATTTTTTCATTGTCGACATTCAGAACAGTATTTGTTAACCTCTTCCTGGTGCTGAACACAATATATTCCGTTTTTTGTTCACCACTAACTGGGACTTTGCAAAAAATCGATAGTTCGTGAGATGTATGTTCAAGTTTTGTTTTTAACGATATTTCATCAGTATCGGATGAAAAAGAAAGTGTAGTCTGCATACTAGACGACCGTGCAATTCTTTTCTACAATCTTTGCTAAAAAGTTGACGTAAATGTGAAATAATAGAGGTCCTAAAATAGTACCTCGTGGAACTCATCTTTTCAAATTTATCCAATCTGATTCAATTCCATTTAGAACAACTCTTTGCGTTCTTTCAATCAAATAATTATCTATCAAATTGGAAGCATGTTCATCGAAACCTATGTTTTCAATTCTCCGTAACAGTATTTTGGGATTTATAGAATCAAAAGCCTTTGAAAAATCTAAAAACGCCCCTTAACATTTTTTTCTTGTTGAGTTCTAATCTTATTTCTTCTGTCGATTTCAGAATAGCATCAATTGTTGAAATTTGTTTTCTATAACCAAATTGACTAATAGACAATAATTGCCCTCCTTCTAGGAAAATTGTGATTTGTGAACTGAACGCATTTTCAAAAATTTTTGACCAAGCAGAAATGATAGAAATAGGTCTATAATTGAGTGGGTCTTTTGAGCTTTTTTAAGATCTTCTGGAAATTTTCCTTCTGTAATGAACTGATTAATGAGAAAACATAGTGGTTCCGCTAGCGCTGCTTTAGAATCTTTTATTGCCCAAGCTGGTATTTTTGAAGAACCGAGTGGTTTACTTGCATGCAATAAATCTATGATCACATATATTTCCTTGTTTGTTATATATCTGAACTTCAAAAAATTTCTCGGAGCAGTTTTAGGAACAATGTTGTTTGTTTCTTGCAAGCCAATGAATTCTCCTAGAATAGAAAATCTGTAATTTAGAAGATTTGCAATTTCCATAGGCTTTGTTATCTTATTACCAAAACTGTTTAAACATACCCGGCAGGTTAACGGAAAATAGCCGCCCTTGATTCCCATAACTCGTTGATTCCCACAATTGGGGTTGAAAGAAAAGAAAATAATGAAAAATTGATTTCCGCACCAAATTATTTTTTAAGTGCGATTTATTTTCATGTCATTTCGTAGTTGAACATACTCCTGTCTCTCAGTGAGAGGCTACAGGCTCTAGTATCAATACGAATAAGCATTATAGATAGTAACTAAAACTTATGAGAACAAAGTTCATGTACCGGGCATCTAAAAATAGGCTTTATGGGTTTATCCCGTTTCTGTTTCTGACTTTGATTTTTTTTATACTGAATCTCTTCATTTTGAATTGCTTTGCTGAGCAGCTGCTGTTTAACAGCACTTTGAGCAGAATGAGAGAAGAGTGAAACTAGCCCAGAGAAGTCAAAAAGATTCCACGCAAAATGTCGAAAAAGCAGCAAAATGCGGTAAAGCGAAACAAAAAAAAGTTCGACGAAGTAAAAATAAAGGAGCGCTATAATAGCCGGCTGAGATGAGGGCCGCTTTTAATAAAGAGTGAACTCTTGTTTGAGTCTTTTCTTTATTACGAAGATTTTTAACAAAGTTCCATCTGGCTTTTTCGCTGTTTAACTCCATAAAACTTGAGAGAAGTTGTTTTTCTTTTTGACGAATTAAATTGTTTTTAGTTTCATCATCGCTAATTCTTGAAAACTGTTTTTTTTGTTGTTTTCTCACATAGCCATTTTTCTTGAAGCAAAAATTTTGGTTCGTCTTTTCTAATATAACATACTTTAATTGGAGCTTGTAGTGCTAATGCTCTTTCAATTCTTTGAAATTCCAATAACATCATATCCCCCGTCACTGCACCGTAAAAGTGTCTCCAGTCTGAATTTTCAATAAAAATTTTGGAACGCTATGGCTGAATAATTTTTTTGTCAAAAAATTTTTTGGTTGTTTTTGATTTTAGCATCAAGAACTGATTGTTGCAAAATGATCAGTTTCAGATTGCGCGACGAGGGTAAGCTAAAACAATTGATAGAAGTTTTAGCAACGTTATCTTTGCAAAGAAGCAGTTCGCCATGTAACAATGCATATTGACCATTTGTCTTAGCAACGACTGAAAACACCCGAAAAATAAACTTCTTAGCGACCCTTATTTTAAGAAACAATTGATTTATCCGAATCAAATAATGAAGGTATTTTCATAATATTTCATAACAGCAGAACACCATGAGAAGATACTTATGAAAGGATGAAGATGTGCTAAGCAACTATGAAGATCCGGAAAGGATAGTGAATGACGCTCCTCAACGTTCTAACCACTTCATAATTTCCGCATGCAAAGTTGACGCTGTACCACACCTATATCCCGTTTCATATGCAGAGCAAGTATTGATAAAAAAGCTGGTTGAAATTTAATCCATCTACCGACAAAAGATAATATATTCATCGATTAGGTACCACAATCTATAGATCATGGCGTTTTACACGGCCAGAATGTTTTAACCTCAACAAGAAGCTGCTTCTAAAAAGAGTCAGCTAAACAATGAGGTGAAATATACATCTACTAATACTTTCTAAAAAATAACTGACAAACTATTAGACTCAACACTCATTCTTCTAGGTTGAGATGTGAGAAACTTAACAACAGCTCTCTAATGGAAAGATAAAGGTTTCAATGACAAACAACAGAAGTTTCAGAGAAATAACATGATTTGGAAATAACAATACAAATCACACATGACTCATACGTTAATTACCACAGCATGACTTGTCCATTTTATGGGATACTTTTCCCCATAGCTCCAGATCAAACGCTGGGAAGCGCGAGCCGCCTAACAAATAACGATCATTCCTTAAATATTTATTTCACAACTTAATAACTGCTGGTCCTACTTCTCTTCTGTCATTCATTTATCCCTCATTTTTGAACAAAATATGGGGGTTAAAAACATATAGGAGTTATATCTTTTCGCCCCTATATCAGATAACAGCTTTCAGATAAAAAACTAAAGTTCAACTACTAAAGGCAAAATGAGTACAAAACTTACAACCCGTTATAATACACACAATCATTGCAAAAAAATTTTTAGTATCTTTGGCTATTTTTGATTCAAACATGCAACAAAATCATGCATTCTTTAATATCATGCAAAATGTCACCCACTTTCTTTTCGGGGACTGTAGGAACAAAGTGTGTTAGTGGTGGAATGAAATAGGGAGGGACACGAGGGGAGGTATTCGGAGTGAAGGGCCGGATTTGTGGGACAGAGACCAAGTGAGGGGGTCTCAACTGCCGAAAAAAACTTGCCTTTACAACATCGATTTTCTGTCTTCTCACCCTCTTCGGTGATTTGTACACTTAGAGAGTATTAAAGCTCTAAGCGAACTGTTTGGTGACTTAATGCACACCAGGCTTTGCATGTTAATCTTAATTCTGAGGACAAAAGCAGATGAAATATCGATCAAGCATTTCGTTTGAGATCAAGTACACATAGCCGTCGATTGCAGGAAAATTACCACAATTAACACCCTTGAAAATCATTGGCATGGTCTCAAAATATCAAAAATTATTAAACTTTGGTGTGCATTTTTAGTTAAATTACACAAATATAGAATTAAGCTTCTAAATTGACGGTCACTAAGCTTAATAATAGCACATATTAGCATTCGCTCTGATGAATGATAAGCCAATGCACTATGAACTAATTGGCGCTTAACTTTTCATCCCGTTCCTTTGATTTTGATTTTTGTCCCTGAACGTATTTACTATATTGCGTATACTTGCGGAACGAATTGTAATTAGTTGAAACAGTGCGATGTAAATGAACAATGAAAATCAGTAAGTACTGATTTTCAAGTAAAAATTTAGGCCCACTAACAAAACCGTGATCAAAAATTACAGCAATTCTTCTGAAAAAAGTGGAGGGGCGCACTATTAACAACCGTCTGAGTAGCCGACGGCGGCTGTCACATATAAGAAAAAAAGCTTAATAAAGAACTCAGGGGCCAAAAATTTTAAAAACCTTCCTATAAATACAGCACGCTCATTTCAGTTCATCTAGTCCTTACGTCTAGCTGATTTTTCCCAACTTGACTCCAGCTTGAAGTGAAGAAAAAACCATTTTAAATCTATCCGCGCTCATTTGCTAAAAGCTTTCAAAAAATTTCCTGACTTTAGCTGGTAAAAATTCCGATAAGCCTATAATGCATAGTCAAACATAACGTCGGAAGAATTGCTCTCGAACGACTAGTGGGAGCTCTAATCAAGTGCAGCCTACTTCAGTCGGTGGGAGGGGGAGCTTAAATGGGACTAAGAAGTTCAAAAGTGGGCTTCAAATAAACACAGAGGTTAACATATACAACTATTAAAATTTGAAGTGAAAAATGGCACCAGTTTCGGCGCACTTTTCATTTGACTTTTAGTATTAAATTGCCGCCAATTGAGTTCAGCTGCTTGAAATTGTGATTGACAAAAAATTTTAGATCAAGCGAAACGCAAAAAGTCGGGCGTAAAAGTCAGTCGAAAAGTCAAAACTGTCAAGCGAAAATTTAGCATAAAAAAGACACACACGTTTACAATAATTGCCATGCTCAGCAAAAGCAATGAACCAGCACTGATCTTCATCGTGCCAAAAATGACAACAAATCGAAATACACAGTGCATTTTTTTTAACATAACCAACTGAGGAATTGCTTTCAAACTACAGATGGGACCCACAGTTGTACCATGCGCTAGCCTATAACTTAACAAAGGGGCTTTAGAAACTTTAGTATAGCTTGCACAAGGTTTAAATACAAGGTTATGAAGTGAACAAAAGTATTAGTTCCACTTTTAGTAGTAAGCAACCGGAAATTGAGTTAAACTGCTTGAATTTGCACATAAGAACAATTTACATCTCTTGAAAATCAAAACATTCAGCGTTATAGAAAACACCCGAAAATTCAAAACATAGCCAGCAGATTGCCGGAAAATAGCCGCCGTTGACAAGCTTCATGTACATCAGGATTGAAACAGAAAAAGAAAAAAAAGAACAGACAAATTACCGATTTTTTTTGATTTTTTTTCCATTGTCAAAAAGTGTTCTAATTTGGTGTGCAGTTTCAGTCAGATTCTAAAACAATACTTAATTCAGCTTCTAAATTGAAATCTAATAAACTTAATACCAATGTCAGCTAGCAAACACTCTTAATGAACTTTGATAAACTAATTCTCAATGACTTCATGACCGAGCTTTATCGGTTTATACTGTCTCTTTTAATAATGCTCTTTTTTACTGTGACAGTATTCACCACATTGCGTAAGCAATGCACTTACAATCCATTCAGGTGAAAAAGTGAGTGAAGTAAGTCAGAAGCCAAACATGAAAATCGTGACCTATATAAAACGAAAAACGTGATCAAAAGGAAAAGCGAATTTTAAAAAACATAGCAGAACAAGTCCTGACGTATAATTCAAAAAATTTTCATTGACTATACAAGAAACAAAACTAGACCTAGAATGGACTATGAGTGAATTGGGAAAACCATTTTCAAAAAAATCAGATTGATTTTCTCACTCTGCTGTAAAAATAGAGCGAAAAAAATTCACGGCGCAAAACCACTCGGTTTTTCGCTCCACTTCCTGTTTAGGCGTGACCAAAATCAATACTCCAATTTGCCTTCAAAATTCATGAAAATGTGTGAACAGATCTTTAAAAAAAGACAGCGCCCCAATACAATTCAAATTCTTCGAATTTTAAAAAAAAGGAGAGGGCCTAAATCATGGCCGCTGAGAGGCTGACGGCGGCTATTAAACAACCAGACAAAAATCGATCAAGCGGAAAATGGAACAAAAAATATCATTATGATCCACATAATTGCTACAAACGTTGTTTGAGAGCAATTAACCACATTCGCGAAAAGCTGGATCGCACTTTTCTGAACCAAAGGCAATCAAATCAATGCTTGGACCATGGCCAGGCATCAAGATTGCGCAAGTAAATAGTAGTCTCAGTAATAAATGGGTTTCACCCCTTATATGCTATTAACTAACCTTCTTTATCGCTCGTGATGGCGAATCCCTGCACTCTAGTGGGTAGTACGAACCTCACTTTCTCCAAAAACTCTTCACAGTCCAGTCTGTACTGCTCCGCACACTTGGAGGCATATTGCTGCAACATATCACAAGTCTCCTTGAGAGCGCATACATCAAACCCAAGCCCGAATCAGTAGCAGTCAGTACGAAACCGATGTAATATAAAAAAACGATTTGTACATAATTGAACGACCTCAACTTAGTTGGTCCCTCAAGCACTTCCTTTTCTTTTTAAAGCCTTGAGAATTCCACAATTGATTATACTGATTCCGTAAAACCGATTTTAAATGGTGAACAAAACCTTGTTTTCTTATGACTGTGGGTGAGAAAACTAATGCAATTTTTGGCGCTGATGTTGATAATGAAGTACAGTCTGATGGGTCTGGGAAATAAACCCCCGCGGAAAAAAACCGCACTTAACTTTTGATAGTAAATAAACCCCCATTTTAAAATTGAATTTCGGTCGTTATAATTTGTTCAGTAGTGATAGTTTCATATCAAGTCCCACGGGCCGCTGAGGCATGACCATGGCCCTCGAGGCATGACCAAACGCGCAGCTATTTAATAGTAAAGTGGGTGTTTGTTTCCGTGGGGGTTTATTTCCGTGGGGGTCTATTTCCGTGGGGGTTTATTTCCGTGGGGGTTTATTTCCTATCTAAAATGAAGTGGGTTTTTTTTCCGTGGGTTTTTTCCGCAACCTCTGTCTGATAGAAGGATGAATTGTCTTAACGAAATGATTGCCGTAACTCACTTCGACTACGTAGTCATATTTCGGCTGGTCCCTCTCTCTTAAGATGGCTGTAAGAGCACAGAAGCTGTTGAGCTCATTATGGAACTTGTTTCTCCTCGCCAGACGTAATCTTCCACCATCACTGGCCGACGAACCACCACCCCCACTGGTCACGTTTACACTTGCAGCTGCCACTGGGTCACGAACTCTCTAAAAATAATTACACTGGTCAGCATATAGTACAATAGCCAATTGACCATAGGGTAGAAAAAACTTGTTGCATGGTCGCAATTACTATCTCACAAGGTTCTCCTCTTTGATTTAGTCTCCTCTTAATGCCATAGTGTAGAAACACTAATTTCAATCAACTAAAATTATTAGATAAAAGCCTCAAAATGATTTCAAACGCTAAATATGAACACACCAAATTATCACAATAAGACTGCTTAAAATTTCGAATAACCTTGATTGACTCCCTGAGAGTCGAGGTCCTCTTCAGGGCTTTAGAGATGTCCTGCCAAGATACAGACATGATCAGAAGACTTCGACTAGCCGTTTAGATCTCCATTGGAATTGAAACAAGGATAAAGCAAGGAAAACTAAAAATTACACCCTTTCCTTCCACAAAAAATGCTCACAAAACAACTTGAAATATTTGTAAGGTTAAATCTTTAGGCTTAACTGTTGCAGCCCCATGTAGCGAGCACAGAAACTTTATGCTAAGCCGGCTTTTTACTGTGTATCCCTAAAAGTTGATCAGAGCAAGACTAAAGAGGTATCTGCCCGATTTCGTTTTGTTGAAAAGATATTTTCCTCGTCAAGTATGTTGTCTGTTTACAAATATCGATTGCTACCTCCACAATTTCGCTATTAGCACGAGATTGTTGCAGGTGGTGAAGACAGACAAAACAGTCCCAAATAGTAAAATAATCCCAACCTCGTTTTGATATTTTGCCTGGGACTGATTTGCTTGCGTATATTTTGAAATTTGGGACTGTTTTGATCGGACACGGTTGCAGGTACGTAATTCTTTGCTATCTTTTTGATATTTTGCCTAGAGTATTTTTATCCTAAGACCGAAGTATCATTGCTAAGTACATACCTTACTCTCTGAGAATTTGGCGTTGAGAGCCTTCCTGAAGTTGTCCAAAAACTGGTTTTGTCTAATAGTCAAATGAGCATAGTAGCACTTCACTGCTTCTACTTTCTCTCGGACACCTGCAACAAACCTACAAAGTTTTATGTCTTTAAGTCTTATAGGTAAGCTTTAAAATTAGGGTTAACTTTTCCTGCCACTTTTCAAATTTTACTCCTGCTATGAATTATGTTCAAATTGTCAACATATTCAATATTTGACTATTGTATCTTAACTATAACTCTGAATCATATTAACAGAACAGTGAATTATGCGATTAAAAATGATAATACATGAATCGAGTGACTCGATAATTTGGAGACAAGAGATGAGTTTGTTGGCAGCTTCCTGCATACTGTCCAAGTCATTGCCCTCAGAGGTGAAGGCTTTGATCAGCACCTGCTCCTGCTCTTCAGGAAACATTGTCTTGTTCTGAAACATGAATGAGTATTTCATCATTCAGCTGCACACGGTACCAGTGACTAGCTTCGTAAATGATATATCTATTTTTATTATGACACAAATGGAACCAGGGTACCAGTTAAAAACGGCAATAAGCGCCAACATCCCACCAAAATTACCTGCGAATTTCAGCTCTGTGCGACAGCTACAACAACAGCTTCGTAAATCCTAATTTAGTTTTTGATTACTTCATGTAGCGAACTCAATTTTTATTGAGAAAATTTTGGATACAATTTACACTATAATTCTTGTCCCATTTATCAAGCAGTCTGCGGAGTTAGCAGAAAAAAGGCAGTATAGATGTGAACAATATACCAGTATTTCATCCAAATATTTTGCCAGTTTCTTCTGGTTGGTTGACTCCAGCTTCTGCAATTTCTCATTCGAGCTCATGGTCTGCATGTAGTCTCGAATGGACTGAAACAAAACATAAACCACTAGCGTAAGAGAAAGCCCTTCTGATACTAATCTTACATTCACTTTTGTTTTAGCAAGACTTAATTTCTGAACAAGAGCAATCTAAGTCAATCAAAAATCATGTCAAGCGTAAAAAATGTCAAGCATAAGTCAAGCGTGAAAAAAAAGTACTCGAAATGCGAAATCAAAAGTGTTCTAGAAAACGGTCAAGCAAAATTTTAGCATAAAAAAGACACATATGTTTACAATAATTGCTACAAACTTCGCTTGCGAGCAATTAAAAACGGGCAGGCAAAAATTTTGCATAAAGACAAACGTTTACAATCATTTCGTCAAACTTCGTGGTATAAGAGCAATTAAAAAACTGTAAATAACAATACTCCTCTCAATTAGTAATCCTTTAGAATTAATTGAATGGCATGATCAACAAGATTTCGGCACATTTGCTCATTTGAAGCAAGCCAGCTCTGTACAGTTGTCTGAAAATCTGGGTGTAAATTTATAATTGATGATAAAAATCACGAACTTTGGATGTTCATGACACCGCTCTAGTTGAATTAAGAGTAACTGAAAACATTCAAAAATCATGTGAAGGCAATTTTAAGCACATGAGACCAAAAAAGCAATTTCCTGTTCACTTTCTGAACTATTTAAGCCAATTCATTATTTTCTCAAACTGATTTAGAAAAAAAATTTTAATTCAAGAAGAAACTAGGATTAAAAACGCTTTCAGAAAGCACAACTGTTTCCTCTAAACATAAGGGGGGAAAACGTTTGATTCAATTATCACACACGAAAAAAAATTAAATTGTAACCAGCGCGATTGTTTTCAACAATAACTTATATTCACTGAAAAATAATTCGTGAAAAATATAATTCACTGAAAAAAAAGTTGGGAATGCTCGATAACAAAATAGGTTTAATGCTTGTAGAAAAAATGATTTTGAAAACAAATATTTGCATTACGAGAGCAAATGTTCTTGAATAAAAGCACAAAATTTAACTGACCGGATGTCAACACAGTAATGGGTGATTTTACGTGGAGAACCTCTTCAAAAATCGATCCTTTTTTGACAGATATTTTATCCAAAAGCATTTATTACAAAGCTGTTGCCTGCTTTGAAAGCTTTAGTAGGTTCCTTTGGGAGTATTCGAAATCTATTTTGTTATGAATTGGAGAAAAATACTTCTGATGTTTGAACCAAAAAAAATGCCTTCTTTTTTCGGCAGAAAATAACGAAAACTCTTCGAAATATTCCAGAAAGATAAGTGTAGAACAATTTGAAAGACGCAGACACAGATAAACCATACAAACAAACAAACCAACAAACGAACAAACAAACACACAAACAAACAAACAAACAAACAAACAAAAAAACAAACAAGAAAACATACAAACAAACAATCAAACAAACAACCAAACAAACAAGCACACCACACACACACACAAAACTCACACACAAAAACACACACGCACACATACATATATACAAACACACACACACACACGCACACACAGACACAAACAAAGACACACACACACACACAGACACACACATACACGCACGCACACATACACAAACAAACACACCCACACAAACACACACACACACACACGAACAAACAAACACACACAAACAGACACACACACACACAAACACACACACAAACACGACACCCCCCCCCCCCCCTCCCCCCCCCCCCCTCACATACACAAACAGACAAACACACAAACAAACAAGACAACAAAAAAGCACACACACACAAACAAGACAGCAAACAAACCAAACAAACAAACAAAAAAGCACACCCACACACAAACACACGCAAAGAGACACACACATACACACACGAACAAACAAACACACACACACATACGCAAACACACAGACACACACACAAACAAACACACACACACGCACACACACAGACACACAAACACACTAAAAAGCACACATACAGACACAAACACACACATACCCACGCGTGGACACACACAAAAAGACACCCACACAGCACGCAAATAGAAAACAGAACACAAAAAACTATTAAAATATTCCTCTTGGCAATATTCGTCACCGTTCATTTAGGTCACACACACACACAAACACAAACTCCAAACTCACACACACGTAAACACACACGCACACAGACACACAAACAAGCACGCACACACACAAACAAACACACATACACAAACAAACAAACACACACACAAACAAACAAGAAAACATACAAACAAACAATCAAACAAACAAACAAACCAACCAAACAAACAAACAAACAAGCACACCACACATACACACAAAACTCACACACACGCACACATACATACACACATACATACATACACACACACACGCACACACACACACACACACACACACACAAACAAAGACACACACACACAGACACACACACATACACGCACGCACACATACAAACAAACACACCCACACAAACACACACACACACACGAACAAACAAACACACACAAACAGACACACACACACACAAACACATACACAAACACACACACACTCCAACACACACAAACACGACACCCCCCCCCCCCTCACATACACAAACAGACAAACACACAAACAAACAAGACAACAAATAAACAAACAAACAAACAAGACAGCAAACAAACCAAACAAACAAAAAACACACACACACACACAAACACACGCAAAGAGACACACACATACACATACAAACAAACTCACACACAAACACACAGACACACACACACACAAACAAACACCCACACACACACAAACAAACACACACACGCACACACACAGACACAAAAACACACTAAAACGCACACATACAGACACAAACACACACACACCCACGCGTGGACACACACAATAAGACACCCACACAGCACGCAAATAGAAAACAGAACACAAAAAACATTAAAATATTCCTCTTGGCAATATTCGTCACCGTTCATTTAGGTCACACACACACACAAACTCCAAACTCACACACACGTAAACAAACACGCACACAGACACACACAAACACACACACACACACACAAACAAGCACGCACACACACACAAACACACATACACAAACAAACAAACACACAAGCAGACACACACACAAAAACACACACAGAGACACATACACAAACACACCAACTCCTCCTCACACACACACAGAAAAAACACACAGACACAAACACGCACCTACGCACGGACACACAAAAAGACACACATACACACACAACACGCAAAAAGAAAACAGAACACAAAAAACATTAAAATATTCCTCTTGGCAATATTCGTCACCGTTCATTTAGGTCACACACACGCAAACACACACTCAATCACACAAAAACACACACACACACAAACACACCAACTCCTCCTCACACACACACAGACAAACACACACAAAAGCACACACAGAGACACACGCACACACCCACGCGCGGACACACAAAGACACACACACACACACACACCCAAAATACGCAAATAGAAGACAGAACACAAAAAACATTAAAATATTCCTCTTGAAAAAGCTCGTCACCGTTCATTTAGGTCTTCATTGTTTTTTTCACTAGTTGTGGACTTTTGGAGGTTGTATCGGTAATTGTGAAAGTTGAAATTAAACCTTTAAGTTTTTCAAAAATTTTTTTTATCAATTTTGATGTTTTATGAGCATAATGAAACAGTTAATCTTAAAGTCTCGCATATGTGTTACCAGCAAAATTGTAATTCAAAATTTTGATTTTAGACATAAGTAAAGCAGCAAATTGTATTTAAGAAGTACCTTTTCTAATTTTTTAAGATTTCTGTCAATTTTTGGACTTCCTCTACTTTTGTCTGATACTTTTGTCTGACATGTTCGGGTACTTCTGTCTCACATTAAAAGCTGTCCCTAAAGATTCTTAATAGTAGCATTTAAGAACATTGATTAAATGCTACTTTTTAGTGTTTTCACACTTCGCAGAATTTTTAAGTGAAAATTGTAATACGTTTTGTGTGAACTGAAGATGAAGAGAAAAATATCTTATTTCATTGTTCAAAAAAACAATTGTTTCTTAGATAAGGAATTGCGCATTCAATAAAGTATTTAAGTTTCAATTTCATTGAAACGCCCGCACACTGGAGAAGATCAGTTCCAACTGCAATTTCAATACACAGAAGTGAATACAACTTTCTAATTTAACAATTATGAACCTTTCTATTAGGTTATTCAACCTGGCGATCCATAAAATCTATTTGTATTGAAATAAGAAGAATTGGTTATAAAATCAACAATAGAATTTAGAAAACAATACATTTTTGATTACATTAACTTTAGAAAAGAAAACAATAATTTTATTGAAACGCCTACACACTGGAGAAGACCAGTTCGAATGGCAATTTCAACATACAAAAGTGAAAACTTTCTTCTAATTGAAAAAAATTAAACATTTCTATTAGGTTATTTAACCTGGCGATCCATAAAATCTATTTGTAATGAAATAAGAAGAATTGGTTAGAAAATCAACAAAAAAATTTAGAAAAGAATACTTTTGCTTTTAATTTAATATTTCAAATTTGCTATTTTCAAAGTCAAATTCTGCTATTTTGTTTTCCAACAGATCTGTTCAATGGAGTGAAATATAGGTTCTTGAAATAGTTCTTAAACAACAGATTACAGAGACAGAAAAAAGCACTTTTAACGCAATTTTGATTTTTGTAAATAGGAAATATATTTTTTCTAAAATTTTCCTCAAAAATTTGAGTTGTTAACTTCTAAGCTCAAACTGTAATAATTACTCGTGAGAATGAAAGCTCGCTTTAACAAAACTGAATTTACTTCAAGTTTCTCTTAAAAAGAGAAACGCTTGCAATTTCGGAAAACACATTTTCTAGTGGCTTAGCTATAACCGACAAAAATTAAACTATAAGAGAAGAATATAACATAACCGACAAACGTCGGGCGAATTGCGCTCAAGCCACTGGTGAGCGGTTGGATTCGTCATTAGCTAGCCACGGTTTAGTGAGGCTAGCTTTAGCTTAATTGAAGGGGCGTGAGGTGAGCGCAGCGGGGGAGGGGGTGCAACGGGAGGAGGGGAGGGAAGGGAAGTGGCAACGGTGAAGGGGGTATTCCGCTTCACAGACCCTTACGGCCTGAACGATGCGCAGGGATGGGGATTGCGGGGGCTGATGTCTGGGATAAATTTCTAAGAAACGCCCTACACCATACGTAAAAGTCTCCAAAACAGTTTCTGTCAATCGATACTTGGAGACTAGTGCGCTGAAAGGCTCTGAGAGAACTTAATGCCTACTGGGCACTCACCATCTTTTTCTGAGGACGAAAAGTCAAATGGGTCACACGAAGAATTGATCAAGCGAAAAACTTCATAAGACCAACCGGACTAAAAAAAATTGCTACAAGCTTCGTTTCAGAGCAGTAAACAATGATTTCATAAAAAGCGCAAGTTAGGTCATTAATGATCTAAAAAATATGTTTATAAATTTCTGCTATAATTAAGCTTTAATGAGGGTAATCGATGACGACTTCACGTCACATAACAGCAGCTGAAGTGCGAAATGAACAAGAGTTAAGGAAAAAGAGAAAGAGAGCGCGTGAGAAAAAGTAGACGTTAACGAGAAAACCTAGCCAACACCGACAAAGAAGGAGCTAGGATTATTTTCGATGATGAGATTCGACGATGATGGGTTCGATTTCTAGCCTTGCTAGTAATTAAACCATATAGAAAAAACTTTAAAAAATTTAAAGAGTTTCCAGATTTCCCTGTGAAAAAAGTTCTAAGCCATTTCTTGCCCCTGGAGTTCGGTTAACTATCCCATCAGCAAGACTGAAAGAATTTCGTTGGCCAGTAATTATTGTTAAACTCGAAAAGGACAAAAATAATCAAAATTTGAATAAAATTGCAAATTTTAGAATCTTGTTAAAATTCGTGAATATTTATAATTAACATTTTCACAGCCATTTCATTATCTCAAGAGACTAAACAGTATCCCTGTTTCAAGATTTAAATAGTTTCACTGGCTCCTAAAGATCCATAAAATTGAACACGATAGTAATTTTCCCGAAAAATTTGAATTTCATCAAAAAATATTTAGAACTCGAGTCACTAAAAATTGATTACCATTCCACTAACTCTAGAAGCTATGCAGCAGCTTATTTTTAAACACTGGAAGTGGTCCCTCGTACCCGAAAAAAAAAGTTTCATGAAAAATTTTCAAAAAAACTTGAAAAAAATTGTAAAAATTAGTATAAATTTGCGTGTGTTTGATTGGATTACCAAAACATATAGCTCGTAAAATGGCCATGAAAAGTACTTATGTCTTGCAACAGACCTTTATCAACTTCAACCAGCCTCAATTGTAGACTGGTCCAACAAAAATTCTAAAAATGACGAAAAAACACGACAAATTGCAACATTATGGGCTCAAACACTAAGGTTAAAAAAAGGTCATTTTTTGTAGTGTTTGAGCCCATAATGTTGCAATTTGTCGTGTTTTTTCGTCATTTTTAGAATTTTTGTTGAACCAGTCTAAAATTGAGGCTGGTTGAAGTTGAAAAAAGTCTGTTGCAAGACATAGGTACTTTTCATGACCATTTCACGAGCTATTTGTTTTGGTAATCCAAACAAAAACACGCAAATTTATACTAATTTTACAAATTTTTTCAAGTTTTTTGAAAATTTTTATTTTTTTCCGGCACGAGGGACCACCTTCAAGGTTTAATAATAAGCTGCTGCATAGTTTCTAGAGTTAGTGGAATGGTTATCAATATTTTAATGGCTCGAGTTCTCGAAATTTTTTGATGAAATTCAAATTTTTCCGGAAACTACGGCCTTTCCAGTAGCTTCACCACACTAAACACTTGAAGGCTTACATAACTCGGCTAAGGGCCTTTAATGAAACTTAATGCCCACTGGGCGCTACCTGTTAATCCCGTTTTTGTGGATGAAAAGTCGAATGGGTCAGACGAACAATCGGGCAAGCGAGAAATCGCATAAAAAAGACCAAAAGGACTAATATAATTGCTACAAACTTCATTGCTACAAAATATAAATACTTCTAATGAATGCCCAAATATTTATTGAAATATTTTAAATGCGCTGACTGCTCAAGTCTTAATAAAAACGGAAAGTGCCAGAATAAAAATTAAAATCTCGCACCATGACCGAATATCCTAGGACCAATTGCTCTCAGAGCATTGACAATGTTTCGGCTTTAGTAGTAGCTAGTAGTAAAGTTAAGGAATGCCAGCCTCATAGGGTGACGTGAGTGCGGGAGGAACAGTGTAATTGGCGTGCAAAACTACCTCCAAAAAACTCTTAACACCGTAAATTTACACTACCTCAATATATTCGGTGAAATAATCTTTCAGAGACAGAGACTAGCAAAGCTCTAAGAGCTTTGAAAAAGGTTAATGATATCGGTCCGAATATGTAGTTTATCTGTAATAGAAGGAAGTGTGGTTCTATCCATTCATACACCCCTAGCTCAGTGGTCATATAACGTATAGCCCCAATCACGATAAACGTACCATAAATTTTGGGAAAGACCCAAAACTGTTTTCACAAAATATATACCAACAAAGTAAACAAGAAGTTTCTTATTGGAGGTCAACCTTTAATTTGCTTAAGACGCAGGGCTCAAATCCGATGTAATAATTCGCTTCCATTGATATTTGTACTTACAGATAATTTCCGGTCATAAACATCGAGGCTGGCTTCCATTCGTTCTATCTCTTCGATTGAAGCGTCAAACAACGAAAGAAGAGCCAGCATCTTCTCTTCTGAGCCAATGATCATGCTAACATTCTCCTAAAACATGAAACAGTGTTTCAATTATTGCTTCCATTTGAACCGTGTAATGTATGCAACGCTTCAGCTACGTAAATTGGTTTCCGTCGGTTTCTACGCACCCGTGTATTACGTAATTAACTATCTACCTGTAAATTTTCAGTTGCCGAATTTAGTACTTCACTCTCGTGACTTCTTGGGATTTTTTACGTTTGTGCCCCCCCCCCCGCTTAGTGGGTGCATATTAGCATATTATGCGCACCCTCAGACCCCCTGCCATATTTTTACATTATGATTTACTATGTAATGTTACTGGCATCACTTGACGAGGACCATCGGACCTTTTGATGACCTATCAAGTAAGTGGCGGTTCTGTGCGGCCTAGTTTGTACAGCAATGCTAACTTACTTGAAAACAATTTATTATTATTATTATTATAATGGCGCATGTGCTCTGTAACTGGGGAGGAGAACGTACTGATGCAGAACGTACTGGAGAGGAAGGGGTGGTTACATGATTATTTATGACTACTACAACAATTTACATAACATTATTTATGTCCATTACAACAAATTACCCCATCAAGGGAGTTCAGATTCTGGCTCAATTGGGCGACCAACATCTCAGCGTCAATGCAGGACATGTTGCTCTCCATTAGAACTTGTTGGAGGTCATCCAATTCTCGCGCATGAACATCATCGCCACTTGGCACTCCAGAAAGAGCTTCTAGGTTAGAATCTCCTCCATCGCCTGGAGTTGTGGCAGAATCAGTCAAGTTGGTGTCGAAAGAGTCGTTCAAATTTGTCTCTGAAACGAAAAAAAAGCACTTGTAAAACAGAGCGAATGAAAAAAAAACATTATTTTGACAGCGAGTGAAAGGTTAAATGCATAAACGTGACATCACTTATTATGTAATCTAGTACAGAGACGTTCGAAATCAAATCAATAATAATAGTTCAACATTCATCACACAACTTCGTTTTCTGGCTTCGAACAGACAAAAACCTTGGAGTCGCACAAAATTTTGGAATAGAACAAACTCAATGCTTCGTGCGAATACTTTCAATTTATATTTCAATTTTTTATTTCAATTTCTTAAACCTTTTCAAATGTGTAATGGAAACGTTGTTACCCAACGCTTAATACAATATTGTACGAGCAGCTGATAAATTAGCAAAAATGGCTAGCTTACCCATTAGAAGTCCTGGCTCAACGTTGATAAACTGAATTTTCATATTATCCGGGAGGTACCTCAGTGACATCTAAACAAACAGTTGCTTATCTTTCACAAATAAAAATTGTTTGCTGACGATTAGTTTTATTCCATCCTAAAATTCCGAAAAATCCATCCTCAAATTTCCGCAAATACCTCAAATACATTTCCGCAGATAAATCAAATTTTATCATTTTTGGATAAATTTGATAATTTGCCGCCATTCGTGGAAAATTGTCCGGGCTTACAAAAAATTGTAGGCACCAAAATAATTTGAAAAGTTTTATAAATGACATCAAGGATATAATGAGTTTTATACCGCAGAATCTAGCCAAAGATTCAACGACACGGTCAGTAAAGATCTAAGCCGCTGGAATAAAAAAAATGGATAATATTCCATTACAAAGAATTTCAGTGCCACATAAACAGCTGATCGGTATGCACATATTAAAAGCTCTCCTTTTGCAAAGTGTTGTTATCTCATTGTGGTACTGTGAATTTTGTCTGTCTTTTGCAAAGTTTTTCCTTGTGCGGGGTACGGGAGATACTGCACTGATTTCTGCTAATTGCATTCTAAGTTGCTTTATAGAGCCAACTGCAGAGTAGTGTGCTGGTGACAAGAAGTCATTTTATGAAATTTTACAGCATGCATTTTTTTCATTTTCTATATTTATCATCCAATCAAAAGCTGCAAGCTCGATAATTGTTCATCAGTTCCGGAAAGGAATTCAATAAAGATGTACTATCAATGTTGTATATTGTGCTATTTACCTTGTGCATAACAGTTAGAAAGTAATCTCGATCCTCTCTTGAGGCACAGGTGACAGTCAAGTGGGTGGGTCTGCCCATTCCGCCTCCAGATCCACTTCCTCCGCCCGACAGTGCTGCCGTGTCTAGGGTCAGAAAAGCTTTGGTGTAACTCGTGGCTGTTGAAGCAGTGCCACTTAACCAGTCGCCAGTATTCAGCACGAAATTCTGTCCCCCACTGCCTCTAGGTCTTATTGATAAGGTAAAGCCAGCAATGGTTGCATCGCCCACCTACACAAAGATATTTAAAAAATTGCTCTTTCCAGTATTAACATGAATATATATCCAATACGTGATCATGATAATCAATGATCTGAGATATTAACTTGCCGAAGAAACTATAATTATTGAAATGCAGAGATAAAGTAGGAAAGTTTAAACACATTCAGAGCAATAGACTTGGAATGTCCATAAATTAAACTCAGATTTGTTTATACAGTATAAATGTGCATATAAAACTTTTCCAATACTATATTTTTCAGACAAAAATATCAACTTGCGTTATCAAAAATGAATAGTTCAAAAGAGTTCAATCAAAACACACTCGGGTTACTGTAATATTTTGACTTTGATTGCCTCTAATTTACCTTGAGTCTTGAATTCGACAAACAATTTTTGTCCAGGCAATGTTGATGACTTAAATTAAATGTTCCCCGAAGTGTTTGCTGCTATGGTACCAAAGTATACATACTTAGGCGTTTTACACAGCTTAAATTATGTAACCCCATTCCGAAAGCTACACAACAATAAGTTGGAAGCGACCTTTTATGAGGTAAAATGTGCTCAAGGCCATAAATTAGGAAGTATTCTTCTAATAGAAAATGCTGCAACTTAACATCAATTTTGATGCAGATAAGTCAGATTAAACAAAAATCAGGGTATACCCTTGGAAAATCAAGATATACAGAAGATTCTTTGGACCAAAACTACCTTTGCTTGAACTGTATATAAGTTCCAATTAAATTTTACTATCTTTTTATTGCAAAAAAGTACAATCAGGAAACACAAGATGCTTAAAAAATACTAGCAGGCCCGCAAAACGATAACAAGAAAATCATTTACACGAACAAGAGGTTTAAAAGAAGTTAAGGTTTCTGTTTCGCACCGACTCGGGCTCGAACCCATTCCCCTCGTTTAACAGCCATAGGTCTCACCACCTACGCTAACTATGCGTATTGCACGTGTCCTTTGCTCTTTCTACAGCAAATTTCTGAACAGTGGCGTTTGCGACTCGCTTGTTTTTGCTATACCGCACGCTTAATGAGCGCAAAAAAATTGCATATGAGCTTAAATATGATAGCAAAGAGCGTACAAAACGCATTTATTATGCGCTAGGTTGCATGGTTAAGGACCCCTAAAACATGATACGATAGGAGCAATGTTAACGATTGTGCTCAATTGCGACTGATGTTTAATATAATGAAGGAAGATTAGACAATACGACTAAAACTGCTCAAAACTTAGTTTCATAGCAATTTTATAGATAATGGCCATAGAACTGCAAATCAACAGCTATAAAACAACTCAACCTGTGGTTATCCTATGGAAGACAGAGAAAGCTGTTTGATTTTTCCAATTCAGTCTGTTTGAAGCTCTTGGTGTATTCTGTTTTGACCTCCCGTTTCTTGGGCTGACTATCTGCTCAACTGGTTTTCTTGAGGAAGAGAGAGGACGAAACACACACACACACACACACACACACACACACACACACACAGAGAGAGAGCAAGAGAGAGAGAGAGAGAGAGAGAGAGGGAGGGAGAGAGAAACAGAGAAAACAAAGAAAGGGAGAGAGAGAGAGAGAGAGAGAGAAAGAAAGTAAGAAAGAGTAAGAGAAATGATTGCTCCAAAATTTGTTTAGGGGCAACAATACTAACCGGAAAATCCCAGTGGTTTACGAAAGCAATGTTTTACGGAAGAAAAGAACGGAAAGAAGAATTCGTACAAAGAGAAATTAATTGCAATTTTTCATCCCCCAAACATACACACACGGGAACATAAACCAACTCGCATTACATGGTGTTGATTAGAAATTTTCAATTCTACAAAAAGGTAGGTACCCGCCAAACGTTCGAACCCTCAACACTCAGAAAAGCAGTCCTTCATCTTACCAACTGCGCTATAATTACTACAAGCAACCCTTTCTCACAATCGCTTTTATTTTTCTCAATAAACATTTCAGATTAAGAGCATTTGAGATCACACAAAAATCAAAAAGTAAAGCCTGAAAAACTTAGTTGAAAACTAAGAGTGTTCTGGAATAGCGCAGAATAAATAAAGTTAAAACTTTGCAGAAAAACACACGTTTACAATAAGAACTTCAAACTTAGTTCGAAAGCATTTAAAAAGTACGTAGTACGCAGGACAGTAAATCCTCCCTCAGGGCGAGCCTACTTTCAAGCCCTCTTCGCCTCGTGGTAACTGCACCTGACTAACAGTCTTTGTCCCAGGTTCGGTTCTCACTTATCTACTTTGAGCCTTTTAAGTCATTGACCTCTCTAAAAATGTTCGCTTAACCACGCTGCTTAATGAGGCTCTTAAACATGCGCTTCGAGAGGCCCCTTAAACATTCAAAAATTTTGTCCCATTTTAGTGCTCACGCATTTGATAAATAGGACAAGCATTTTCATCCGCCAAACACACACAGGAACATAAACCAACTCAGCGTCGCAAGAAGTGCTCTCGAACAACAGCCGGCATGAAGTTGATTAGAAATTTCTATGTCTACAAAAGGGGAGGGTACCCGACACGGGTTCGAACCCTCGACCCTCAGAATAGCAGTCCTCCATCTTACCAACTGCGCTATAACGTCTACATACCACCGTCTCTCACAATCTCTTCTGTCGTATCAATAAACATATTTCAGATTGAGAGTATTTGAGATAAAAAAAAATCAAGAAGTAAAGCGTGAAAAACAGTTGAAAACGAAGAGTGTTCTGGAATAGCGCAGAATCATTAAAGCTAAAACTTTGCAGAAAATCACACGTTTACAATAAGAACTTCAAACTTAGTTCGGGAGCATTCAAAAAACACGTAGTACCCCCAGGAAAGTAATTCCTCGCTCTGGGCGAGCATATTTTCAAGCCCTCTTAGCCTCGAGGTAACTGCACCTGACTAACAGTCTTTTGTCCCAGGTTCGGTTCTCACACATCTACTTTGAGCCTTTTAAGTCATTGACCTCTCTAAAAATGTTCGCTTAACCACGCTGCTTAATGCGGCTCTTAAACATGCGCTTCGAGAGGCCCCTTAAACATGCAAAAGTTTTGTCCTATCTTAGAGCTCACGCGTTTGATATATAGGAAGGATTATGTTCTCTAATAAACTCATTATATTTAAATATTATAAAAACAAAAATACTATATTTAAGCAAAACTTATTTCCTCACTTTTATTGTCGCTAAAACTAGGTCGTGGAAGATCCTACTTGTCGTGAAAGATCCTAGATTTCAGATTAGCTGCCAGTTCTGATTCAACAAAAATTCTTAACCAACGTTTAAAACTGTTCGTCGCTACACTGAGATCGCGTGGTAGTTTGCTCCATTTCTGAATGCTATTTCATTTTAGACCCCATTGGCTTAAGCACTTTTTCTCAGTATTTGTGCTGAAACTAGGCGTTGTGCTGTCAGCGATATTTATGAGCTTCATTAACCGCATTAGAAAGCAACAGTCTAGTCGAAAGAATTCTTGAGTTGATCAGCGGATCTCGACAATGGTCGCATTTTTGCCGCAATTAGCAGACTTTCATACCCAGTTAATCAGACCATTTATGCGCTGTAATTCTTTAGCGGACACATTTCGACTGTCAAAAAAATCCATCGAACGAGAGATGCGACAAAATCAACTTCAAAACTAGTAGTCTCATCTTGAAAGGTATTGGATCCCTAATAAGATTTAGCAAACGACCAGCTGTTGACAATCGGCTCAAAATGCCGTTAAAATTCGAAAGTCCAGCTTGTATCAAGTTGAATTCCGAGATATCCGCAGCTTTGTGAAGGTTTCATAGGACTTCCTTTAAGTTGGATCACTTGTTCATTTTCTTTTCCTATGGACAAACATGTTTGATGCGCTTTAGCCGCATTCCATGTCAGTCAGTTTTTGCTCAAGTATGTATCTGTCTTTTGAAACATTTTCATTTTTTTTTCGGTTTGCAAAGATAACTATCAACAAATTGGACAATATCGAAGTCAACCTCTATTTTTCCATAAAATCATTGACATATGAAAGAAGAGACAGTTGCCATAGAAAAATGCCCTGAGGGACACTACGGTTAACGCCAATTTCAGCCGAATATTTCAAAACGACCTTCACAGTTTGCGTTCTGTTCAGACAGTTTGCGTTTTGTATTTAAGAAAAGACTCTAAAAGAGCTATTGTTAATTCAAACGGCATACTGCTCTGAAAGCCTAACAGCATTTCATTCAATAGTTCGTTTCGGATAATATGTCTTTATGTGCCCCAGAAGGAGAGTTTCAAACGCTTAAGCAGAAGAAGGAATCCCAGATATTGACCAATGTTTTGCTAAAACAGTTGTGGGTCTCTTTTTCTGCACGAGTGTCACTTGCATATTTGAGAACATGGATCTATTCTGTCCCCCCCCCCCCAGCTTAGTGAGCATAAATATTTTATGACCCACTAGGCGCACGTGCTTTTTTCTTACATAGTAACGTGCTATATAACAACAAATAATTTGTAACTGGGGTTCATAAAAAACACTGGGGGGCCGAAACAGAATAGATCCGAGAACATTAGGGAAAACATTTTAGATACCTTTGTTGAAAACAAATTGCGGGTGCGTTCCCGCATATTTACAGATTTAACAACCCAAGTGTCATTAAACGCCGTACCTGGATATTTGACATTATATGCGTTTTCAATCGATTGAAAATGTCCTTCAATGTGGCAAAACCAAAGTTAAATTCAAGAAAATTGAAATCAATTTTTTAAAAATTCAAAGTAGTTATTTTTCGTTTGAAAGTCTCCATTTCAGCTAAAATTGATGAAAAGCAAAGCGCAAAGTCGTTGCTGATCGCTTTCTTTTCAATCGATTTTGCATCCATCTTAATGAATTTTTAATGATATGTAATTAATCAGATCTTTCTTCCCTAATTTTTAAGAACAAAATTAGGAATGAAGCTAATTTTCTGAGATATAATAGTCAAGTGTTTTTCAGCAGCAGCTGCTCATTTTAATTGTGAGCCAAGTTTTTTTTTCTTGAGAGTAGCGAACAACAGATTTCTCCTTGAAACAAAATCCTCTTCAAAAAGAAAAATTCAAAGAGTCAAAACGCAAAGTTATTGTTAAGTTCTAACTTTGATTGCATCTTATTTACAATGAGCTTTATATTTGACAACCATGTTCTCCGAAGTGTTTGCTGCTATGGTACCAAAGTATACATACTTAGGCGTTTTACACAGCTTAAATTATGTAACCTCATTCCGAAAGCTACACAAATAAGTTGGAAGCGACCTTTTATGAGGTTAAACTTGCTCAATACCATAAAAAAATTATGATTTTCAAGGAACTTCACCTAAACTTTAATTTCATTTTATCAATATACAGTAAACCCTATTTTAAACTCCTATAAGCCTCCTTCCCCAATAGATAGTTACCACCTCATAATTGATATCTTAATATATTTTGTAATAGTATGCATAAACAGTACTGGACAGTCACATCTCCGTAGTTTGTTCAGACAACCGAACGAAATTAAAAAATTTGTTAATTGAGAGTAACGGAAACAACTCCAAAAACTAAATAGACGTTTTCATCAAACTTTTAAATTGACGTAAGGATTTATTACATTCGCCGTAAGAAACAGTGTTTTGTTTTTCTGTATCAAATCTTATTAAAAAATCTCAAAATAAAAAAATATGGCCATTAAGATTACCATTGGCTTTCCGTTAACATTGAGCACAGAAGAGAGCAGAATGTCCTCTTTGCGTTTGATCTCAAATCCTCCGCTGTTCGAATGGGACGACTTGCTTTCTTCCACTCCAACCTTCACCAACTTAACCCCAGTCGCACCACTCGCATGGTTGGTCGACGCTGAAAAATATCAAGCGAACAAATAACTCCCAGAAAACAAATCAAAATCATCCACTTTTATATAGGCCAGAAAAGGTAAGGTTTGGTAACAACAGGCCAGGTTTTTCCTTCATAAAGATCCTCTTCATAAGACAAAAATGATAAGAAAATGATCAAACATCAAAATTTTCTTGGTTCTAGTTTTAGGCATTTAATTGTCATGAAATGTAAGTCAGTACAGACGATGTACGTTTACTTTCTGAATTAAATTCTTAATAAAATTTGTTTGATGCTATGGTACCAAAATAGTAGATACATTGACGTTTTACACATCCAGTTTATTTCACCCCAATAAGAAACTAACTCATAAATGAGCATGCTAAACAATGGGGTTTCGAACAGGTATATAAGAATTTTCCACAAAAATTCATTGGATCTAAAAACCACGTAACAGGATGCTACAAACGCAAGAAATTATTCTAATAAGAAATGAGAACTGGGTATTACGACGGAGCTAGGAATCATTTTTAGGACGCATAAAAAAAACTCTTGTGACCCAAACAAGGAGGCTAGGTAATGTGGTCGCACAAGAAGTTCCTACCCCTCTTTCGCTAAATTCTGACACCAAAAAATTAGGTAGAGTTCACGCATTAAAATTTATAGCCTTTTCGAAAAGAAATCGATCCATTAAATATTTACTGAAACTGTTTTGAACAAAATCTCACTAAAAAACAACCACAATCAATTCAATGTTTCTCAGGCAAAAGGGAAGTAACGCCTTAACCTTAACAAAAATTTCAATGGCTAGAGAATTTGAACTTAAATTTTTTCAAAAATACGCAACCTTAGAAACAGCAGGTATCTAAATCGGTACAAGAAGAAAAACATACACGCAAAGCCATAAAGAATAGAGTCAGTTCAAACCGCCTTTTTTTTACTCAACCATAGAATCGTTTTAGAAACAACAAACTACAATATCTGATCCAAAAAATATCAGAAATGATGGTACGAAGCTGAAACATTAAAGTGAGGTAAGTAACCATTAGCTGCAGGTTGGTATTTAAAAATGGTTCGGAGAATATACAAATAATTTCTGAATTTTTAGATTTTAATGATACCGACGTATCAAAATGTAGAAGCAACCCATCACTGCCTGTTACGAAAGAAATAAGTTGTGTAGATTGTCCAGTGTTTCGCTTTAGTTAATATTGAATGTGTGGTGTTGGTGGTGATTTGGCTGGACGTCAGAGAAGCAAACTAATCAGCTTGCTCTACTGACGCCAGCATTGGTGGTGTTTCAAAAAAGACCCTAGTAATCAAGTTCCTTTTGGAACGATATGCCTGGGTGCCCTTGACCCACTGTTATTACTTGCAACAGTTCAGATGTTTCGTGAGATTTGCGTTACAAATCTTCCTTTGCTACCTAGAAGAAGTCATCAATTTCCTAATCATTGAATTACATCTAAAAAATCAACATTATGATTTGGTGTTTCACAGTTTTATTGCACGTGTGTGTCTCCTAGCACACAGGTATTATAAAAGATAGCATGATCGAAGATTTAACAATAGGATATTAAAGCGAAGCGAAATAACATTTTTGCAAGCGCTAAATGACCGACAAAAGTAGTACGCATTGCTAGGAATTTACCGCGGCATATAGACCCCGGTACTGCTTCAGATCGCTTCAAATACTAACTAAGAAAAATTTATAGCCTGTAGAAATGCTAAATCTAGCAATAACAAGGGACTTAAAAGAAGGCAACCAATTGGAATTAAAATTCTTAACAAGGCCGAATGAAATCAGCAATATAATTTCTAAAAAAAAATATATTATACAATTGAACAGTACGGTGATTAAGCATGAGAAAAATTTTTAAAACAAAGATGCATATCAGGCAAAAATTGTTCAGCATGCTTCCCAGAAATCGGGTAAAATACCTATGCAATTGGGAATTGAGAAATCTGTTGCCCTATAGTGAGGTCAAATGACAAGACCCTCGCCATTTATTCTGAAATTTTTGAAGAACACAAATATAAAAGGATGCCATTTGATAACATTGTAGCGCAAAAACAACTTGCTAATGTTATTCTTAGTTTCAAATTGGTGCTTGCGTAATGCACGCATAATTTAAGCAAACATTTCCGACTACTGTCAACAAAATTATGATTATATTTGCTAAAATTTCTCATATATCCTGAGCACGGATGAACAGCAAGTAGAAAACTTTTTGCTTGAGAATAAGCACCAAGACCGAAAACGGGCAGAAAATCTGGAGACCACAGTAGATCCAGAACAATCTTTGTTTGTGTCTGACGCTTGATCTTTTGAACAACCTCCCCATTTGGTACCTAAAAAACTGTTCTCCCTCTCCTCTCTACTCACACACGCATCAACATTAATGTAAGATTTTTAAATTATCCACAAAAGCTAATATTATTCTGAGCGCCACTTGAACAACTGTTAGCTATGAATTTTCCCTTTCTACTAGATGACATAGCTTGCTGAATTTAATTTACTGCGTTGAACACAATACGCGTTTCCGTAGAAACATTATTATTGCTTTATATTGATCAAATCTTTCGTTTTAAATATAGTCAAGACAAGGAGGCGCGGTAATGTGCGTTCGCACATAAAGTTCCGACTCCGCTCATCCACATGAGAACAGACAGAAAACCCCAAAAATTCAAGTATTCAAAAATTTTGTTTATGAATATCAACTCCAACGCAAATACTTCAGTGGAGTACAAAATGCCGCATTAGATTGATGAGATATGCCATTATTAAGAAAACGAGGCTAGACGAACAACAAAATCAAACAACAACAACAAACATTAATTAAATCCAAAAATTTGTCCATTTTTGAAAAAACTTAATAAAAAAGTCCAGATAGCGTCAGATAAAACAAAAACTCAGCAAGAAAAACTTTAGTAGTCAAGATATGGGACAGTCCGTAATAAGGCTCGCTTACAAGTTATTAAATTCGCTTATATTTAAAACAACAATTGACTTCAAAGCAAGTAAAAAGATTAGATATCAACTGAAATTATCCAAACGTTTCATTGTCACCGATGCCTATATAGGAGGGCATTAGGAACTGTCTCAATTCAATTTTCCTTGCAGCTACAAAAAGAACGACAAATAGACAACAAAAATCAAATGAAACTTGCGAGAAAAGGCCGTCGAAGCCGTAAAGCCATTTTCAACCCATCAAAACATGTTCGTTTGCGCCTTCTTCGAATGCCAATAATGTGGTATGTGACCTCTCATTAAGGAGACTAGGTAAAAAAAATGACAAAAATCGAAAAAAAGGGGTAAAATTAAGAAATACTTTTGTGTTTTTCGAAAACAATTATTTTCAAATTCTTGAAAGCCATTAGCTACAACATGAAATAATTAAGTAGGTTCGTTTACTTGTCCGAACGAAACCCTTGAGATCTAAAGCTATTCAGAATATGTCTTACGTGTACAAAAACGTCAAAAAAAGACAAAAATCAAAAAATAATTTACATTTTTTTGCGAAAAACCCGTGACGAAGCCAGTACTGTCATAACGAATTCTTTAAAATTTTATATTTTGTACACTTTCGCCTTCTCTCAACGCCAGAAACGTCATATGTGATCTTTATTTAACGAGATTAT
Source organism: Convolutriloba macropyga (assembly GCF_964194025.1). Classification (NCBI taxonomy): domain Eukaryota; kingdom Metazoa; phylum Xenacoelomorpha; order Acoela; family Convolutidae; genus Convolutriloba; species Convolutriloba macropyga. The sequence continues at coordinate 73,768,707 of NC_134470.1, forward strand.
GCAATGAAAACGCACAAAAAAACAAAAAGGCGAAGTTAGAAAGTGTTTCTTATTGAACAAATGTTTTCAGTCATGAAAGCCATCAACTATGTACTCATATTAAATTATAGGCTCATCTAATCCTTCATAAAAAGCCAGTGAGACGTGTCATGCTCCATGCAATTTCATACGACTAAAAGACAAAGTGAAAACGACAGTTAAAGACAAAAGAAAAAAAACTCAATTAGATTCTTCGAGAAAGCGGTGTCGAACCGTTCAAATCATAATCTGTACCTGTCAAGTTTTTGAATTTTTTAACTGTGCCTTATCTTGAACGCCAGCAATGTGTTCTGTGAACTTTCAAAAATGCCACAATTTGAAAAAAAAAGAAAAAAGGCGTGAAAAATAGTCAAATGCCTAAAAGTCAAAAAAGTTTTGTGAAATCTGGTAGAATCAAGGCCAGAAAATCATACCTTAACGCGTAAAACCGCAATAAAAATTAAATTTTATTTCAGTAGAAAGAAGAAGCATTATTTCGTTGCTGACACCAAGCTACAAGTTGACCAACTTAAGAGAAAAATAAGGGCGAAGTTCAAAAAGCCCTTATTTATTTAAATAATTTTAGAAGTCAAAAACACAAGCTTTCGAGTAAAAAAACTAGATACATTAATTTGGAATGGCTTAGGAAGCCAATTGTACCTATCACCAGTGGGTTTCGATTTGAATTGTTCTGTTCTTTAGCTAACATAAAAAAGATCGATTTAAAAAAAAACGACTGATTACAATCCAAACTATTTTTGGATTGTAGCAGTCCAAGATTGGACCGAAACCGGCCTCGCTATTGCTGTTCGTCCACTAAGAACACTTATAGATATGTTTCGAATGTTATAGATAGATTTTTTGTTAGTGACAAAATCAAAAATAAATGCTGCGTTTTTGATAATCAGAGATAAGTTAGCAAAAAACGGTCAAACGATAATTCCAGAGCACTCTCAATGGAAGTGGAAGTAGGACGTAGGACTGCACTTTGAAATATTTACCCAAAATTTTAGCCAAAAAATACATCAAATAGTCAACATTACGACTTTTTGGTCTTTGAAAATCAAGTCAACAACACTATTGTTAAGAGTTTTACTATATTTTAACAAAATTGACTAAATTTTCGATAAATCTTCCGGAAAATGTGAATGAAAATAACGCAAATCAATTTCAATATTCACAAAAATTTAAACCTCGTTAAATCGCTCTATAGAAATCGAAATTAAAAAAATCTTTTTAATTCCATATTCTACGCTGGGTGGGCTTTTTAATGATAAGACTCACAACTCTCTACGATGAATATATCGATCGGCCAAAATTGTCTGAACAAAAAAAAAACCCAGTTGAGTATATAGTTCTTCCCCCCTCAAGAGGGGTCGGAACAAATATCCCTTTTGAAAAAGAGGGAGAATAAAAGGATCGTTACGCTTTTCCAACTAAGAATACGCTACACTCATACACTCAATTATTACCATTATTTCTATCGCACGGATAAAAGACTTGACCAACAAAACAACAAAAAAGAAATTTTGAACAAATTTAAATTTATTGTGCTCTTAAATAGACGCAGCGAAAAAAAAGTGTTTGTTGCTATGGTACCAAAATATAAATATTTTGGCGTTTTACACAGCTTTAATCATTTGACCTCAATCAGAAAGCTGCACAACAAACAAGTTGAGAGCAAACTTTTGAGGTAAAATAAATTATAAAACGAGAAAACCATAATCACCAGGTTGCGGATCAATCAACAATGATGGTACTAGCAAGGAAGCATAAACCAGCTAGTCCATCAAAATTTACCCTCAAATATTGGCATCGCTAGCCAATTAAATACTTTGTAACAAAACGGTTACATATTAATTTACCCAATGCAAATTGATATTTTCGAAATAACATGCTATATAACAACACAATTTATAATTGGGGGTCATAAAAACACTTAGGGGGGGGGGGGGGGCAGAATAGATCCGATTATTAAACGAAAATATCAAAGTGCATGCATTCATTCATTGGGTATTAAGCAACCTGTGATGCAGAAGAATACACTTTTCCTCTTCTTGCTCTCCTCAGGCAGAGCAATCACACCGTTGAGCCTCTCATTTGTGGGAGAGAAGAGGTTATTCTGAAGCAGCCGCTTCACTTCATCTCTTTTCTCCAGTTGACTCAGCGTCATTTTCATCTACACCATTCAAAATCAGACCATATCTGAAACGAAATCTGTCTTCCCTCAGAGGAAGTCTTACTGACGATATCGATTCAGGCTGAAACAAGAGCATGAATGTTGGTTATTCGTATGTTTGATAGAAAGATAACCTACCTCTTTACTTGGTAAATTAAGCTAATTTTTGAATAGGACAATAACAGACTAAAAATTGAGAGCCGAGAGATGAAAAGATTAACTGCTCGCATGCTGTTCATTGTCAGTTAGAGTATGCGCTCAAACTTGAGCTTAGCTTTGAATTGTATATCATGGTGACAATTTTATCGTAAATTGCTCAAAACTCCCAATGAAAAATCCCAAACATAAACCGAGTAGCGTCGGATAAATTGCTCTCAAACGATAGGCGGGGCAATTTAATTTAAATGGGGCGTAGCTTAGAAATGTTTCATGGCTTCAAAAATACAACACCACATGAGTTCAAAATACGCACCTCCAGGATCTCAAGCTGACATCTTAACGACTAAGCTGCAATGCCTTTGATTCGCTCACAATCGCTTTTATATTAGCAAAAAAATTTATTTAAGAATAAGAGCAACTTATAGCACTCAAAGACCTCAACCGTGAAAAAGTCACTCAAGTAGTCACAGAAACGCAAAAGGAAAATTTTGCGTAAAAAACAAACGTCAGCAATAATTGCTTCAAACTTCATTCGAGAGCAATTAAAACCTGGCTATCATATATTCAAGACAATCTGAAGCGATAATTTGAACCGAGTCTTGACTATATGATAGCCAGGTTTTAATTGCTCTCGAATGAAGTTTGAAGCAATTATTGCTGACGTTTGTTTTTTAAGCTTCAGATTATGTTAAAAAATAATCGACTAGATTCGGATGGCAATGCTCTCAAAAGGCGAGCGAGTGGTTAACTTCGGTAGCAGTCAGTTTTGGCTTAGGGAAGCTAGCATTAGGGGAGGAGCAGAGTCAGGTCACAAGGGGCAGGGGTCGAGTGTGTGGGGTTAAGGGCGGAATGAGATGGTGGACGAGGAGAGCGGGGCCGCACATAAGATGATGAGTTTTGTCTCCCAATTTACACCATGAATGTGTCTTCTCAGCAGCTCCGAGGAATAGCTCACTTAGACTAGCGGATCTTGAATTAGGTTCTACTTCTTTTCACCCTGATTCATTTAACCCCGCATATTTTAACCCCGTAATTTTTAACCCCTCTATCATTTAACCCCTATATCATTTCACCCTCTATCATTTCATACCGCCAATTAGGAGTCAACATTAAAGGCATATTTTGTCATAATTAAGTAGATAACTTAATTCTATGTTCGGTTGTGATAGTTTCATATCAAGTCCCACGGACCGCTAAGGCATGGCCATGGCCCGCGAGGCATGGCCAAATGACTATATTGCTAATTAATTAGTCCTTATTTGACAAAAAATTAAAATCGGGGTGAAATGATAGAGGGGTGAAAAAATCGGGGTTAAATGATAGGGGGTTAAATAAATAGGGGTGAAAAAACGGGACAACCTTGACTTACTGTGCTCCATTACTAGTTGGTACTGTTTCTAAGGACGAAAAGTTAAAAGCTAAGACGAATAATCGATCATGCAAACAATCGCATAAAAGGACTAGGGCTATAATAGATAAAACGTCACTTGAGAACAATTAACCACGTAATAAAACCATTTTTTTCTATAAAAAAGTCTCGTAAGAAAACTCAAAGCTCTTATTCAGGCCAGCACAGCCAGATAACGTTTATAATAGTTTTACAAACTTGAGCTGGTAATGTGACAAAATTAATACGAGTTGTCTCAATCAGTGAGGTTAGGGGGTATGAGCAGTTGTGGAAAAAGGGTAGTCGTAGAAGGATGGAGGTACATATAGCTGGTGGTGGCGGGATTGAAGATTGGGGCGGCGAAAGTGATCGCTAAAAGATCAAAATACAGTATTAAAAATTTCGACGACTAAGAATAAAAAACTGACAAAAAGTCGGAAAAATTGCTCGAACGACAGGTCGGGCAATTTAATTATAGGGCTGTAGCCTAGATAAATTTTTGTTTAAGGGAGCGAAAACATTAGACCATGGATGTATTTGAACCCGCGACCTCGGGAGTCCTTGTTAGAAGCATTTACCTCTCGGCTCTCTGGCCCTTGTAAATGCCTCTGCAATCACTTCTAATTTAGCAGCAAAATTTACTTCGGAGACTCGGGAGAGCAACTGATATCACTCAAAATGAAGTTAAGCGTAAAATAGAACAAAAGCGCAAACATGGACAAGCGAAAATTGCATAAAAAGACACACGCATTTACAATAATTGTTTCAAGCTTCATTCGAGAGCAATTAACAAAAAAAGATCTCTTGGCCACTGAAAGCAAACTAAGAATAACAACTTTAAAAATGAGACGAATGCAAAACTAACTCAAAAAATTCAGCTCTAATGAGAAGAGCATCGAATTCCTATCAAAAACTAGTGCGCAAAAAAAAGTTAAGGTAACACCAACTCGCCTGGCTATTAGGACCTAAAAACGAAAATCTGAAACCGCAAAATTTTCCGAAAAATTGCTCAGTATTGAAGCATATGTCTTCAAACCCAATATTCTCAAGCAACTTCCTTTAAAATCACATGAAAGGAAACTTCTGTAACGCTTAAACAGGTACAAATGATAATAATGGTAACCCAGATAACACTCTGTAATTTAATGCCATCACATTTACCAATTTCGCCCGTTTCAAACATACAAAGTAACAAAATGTATAAACATATTTTTTATTTCCAATACAATCAAAAAGCTTCGGATTGAAAAAAAAACCTAAAGAAAACCAATATTCCTCTTCCAGTCATCAAAAAAAGCAACAGAACCAAATACCAAGTTGAAAAATTTGGATACCTATTACCGTTTTGTCAAACTCCTGAAGTCGGTACAAGTGACAAGCAATTCTTGAAAACTTCCGAAAACATAACCGTTCCTCAGCGAAGCAGATTGTACTGAAAACTAGAACACCTGAAACCCTTAAAAAGTAGACGCAAGACCACAATATAGGCAACAAACGTTGTTTTAGTGCAATTAAAGACCCATTCACAGTCCATGAACAACAACAAAAGCTATACATAATTAAATTTCCCAAAAATGAAGTCATAGGTTCATTGTCCCAACTTATTCCTACGCCTTTTATACATCTGAAGAAAACTGATTGGACCAAAAACGTAAACTAAACAATGAAGAAAAAAGTAAATCGGCAAAACCAAATCTGTCAAATTCTTCGATTTCAACAAAAAAGTCTTTGCAACAAAAATATTGTCCCAATAAAGTCTAACTAGACACCGTCAACCGATGCCAAAACGGTAGGTAGCAATTCTAGCATATATGTTCTATCTAACTGTATCGAAATGCTATATAACTCATTTCTCTAAATTATGCCCTAATCAGGCATGCCGTGATCACTCTATTCGCCGTGATCACTCTATGAAAGCATAATGATAATAATTTCAAGCTGAATTCTTGAAACATTTACTCACAAAAAAACTATGAAAAGAAAATACATATATTAAATTTGATAAGGACAGGGGATTCAGAAAACTGTAAAAAGGGATGATCGACTGTTATTAAACAATGATTTTATTGATTATTTCTAGAACTACTTCTTGGGTAACGAAAGTCCTCAGTTAGAGTAATATTTTAATTCAAATTTTTCTCTACTAATAAGAAATGAAATAAACAATGTGATTGAACTAATTACAAACTTTTGTCTTATATACAATACAATGTCAATTAGATTTATATACAAAATAGGAGCTCAAAGCTCCTCTCCAACTTTTCTACCCAAGTCTTTGGCACTAACAGTACTCTTAGCACCCTGGACTGCTAAATCTATATCAGCCTGCAGCTTCATATCGAGAGGCACGCCTTTATACTTATTCATCGCGTTCATAATCATTTCATACAACTGGTTTGAGAATTTCTGATAACTGATACGACTAGATGGATCCATATCTCGGACCTGTTCAGTTAGACTGTTCCACAGCTTCCACTGGTTCTCAATGAGGTCAGCAGTTGGTTTTAGAGAATGTGATTGAGACTTGTGTCGTTTACCGTTCTCATCCGTGTACCTAAGGTGTGATGTGGTCTCTCGAGTGAGAAGCTGTCTAATGATGTGAGTATAGGGTTGCGGCAGTTTATGGTCGTAAAGGGCAGTGGTGAAATCGCAGCCAAATACAGCAGTCTGAAATTTTAAATTACAGTCATTAGAACAACATTATTCCAATGCGCTATTAAAATTTTCACAGCTTCGTAACTCATCTTAAACCCAATTAAGCTTAAAATTTTCCGGAAAGTATTTTAAATAAGCTTGCTAAACATGAGGGCTTGTATTAAATGTTACCTTGAGTTTTTGCTAAACTTGAGGGCTTGTATTAAGTGTTACCTTGAGTTTATGTTTAACATCAAACACTGCATTAAACTCTTGAAAATAGACAAATTCGTCCACAAAAAAATCACGCTTAATCAAAATTTACTACACAATTGACCAAGACATATGTTGAATTTCAGATGATTGCACGTCAATTTAGCTGATGACCAGAAAAAATCTTTCAGAAATTGCTAGTTTGAACTTTTGATGCTCGGACAGAAAATTGCAACACAGGTGATGCTGCTAAAAAACTCAATCAGCAGCTACAAAATTCCTAAAATTCAATGAAAAAAAAACAAAAATATATGAACACCAAATCAGGAAGAGATCATATTAGAAGAAATTTTAATTTATGTAGATTATCAAATATAAAATACAGAAGGTCCCTCATCTGCAAGAAAAGATCACCTAAATTCTTAACTTACCCGCCAGATTGCCTGAAAACAGCCGCCGTTGATTCTGATAGCCACGTTCGGGATTGAAAGAAAAAATAATGAAAATGATTTTTGTAGAAAAACAATTTTAAAGTGCGAACTATTTTGATGTAAATTTGTTGTTTCACATACTCATGTTTCATAGTGAGACGATACAGAAGCTACTATCAATACCAATAAGCATTAGAGATGGTATCTATGACTTATAAGAACAAAGTTCGATTAACTGGCATCTAAAACTGGGCTTTATTGGTTTATCCACTTTCTATTTCTAATTTCGTTTTTTGATAATGACTCTAATCATTTTGAATTGCTTCGATGCGCAACTGCTGTCTAAAATCACTTTTAGCAGAATGAACGAAAAGTAAAGATAGCCTCGAGAATTAAAAAAAATTCACGCAAAATGTTGAACAAGCTGTGAACTGTAAAGCGAAAAATTTTAGTACGAAGTAAAAGAAACAAAGCAGGACAAGTCCTGAATTACAATTCAAAGAATTTTTATTGAATAAACAAAAAATAGACCCAGAATGGACTAGGAATTGACTGGAAAAACATTCAAGAGAAAAATCCTATAAAAAATCGAAAAAACAGTAAAAATCAGAGGGAAATTGCCGTATATACACAAAAAACCACAATCGAGAAAAGGATATTTAGTTCAAACAAAAAACTACGCTTAGAATGAACTATGAACGAATAGGGAAAACCATTGTGAACAAAAAAAAATAGCGAGAAAGTGAATTTTTGTTCAAACTACTCGCATTTTCGCTCCACTTCCTGCTTTGGCGTGGCCAAAATCACTACTCCAATTTGACTTCATTTTCCAAAACGCATGAAAATATGTGAACATATCTTTAAGAAAAGACAGCGCCCCAATTCAATTCAAATTCTTCGAATTAAAAAAAAGGAGCGCTATAATAGCCAGCTGAGGAGCTGCGGCGGCTATAAATAATTATGAATGGCACAATCAACTCTAAAAAACTATTGCTTGAAAGATTTGCTAAACTGTAGCAAATCATTATTTCCGACTTCAAAGAAAAAATTTTGTGATCTCAATTAAAGCGTGCTGATAATTTGGCGTGGTTTTACCATCACACTAGGATAATTCAGAGACTTGGTTCAGACCACCAAGCCGTCTCTCAAGATTTTGCCAAAGCGACATGAAAATAAATAGCTTCCATAGTTCAATTTAATGAGAAAAAATTTTTGACAAATAATGGGTAGGAACTTTGAATATTTACACACACTTTAGAGCCCACTCATTGAAGATTTCCATCATCAGGAGCAAATTTTTATAATTAGTGAAATATCTTACGTAATCTTTGTAAAATATGAAGCTCTCGCTCAATGGTGTCCAGACACAATGAGGCTCGAAGTCCATATCTCTCAATTCATTCCCACTATGTTTCAGACCAAGCACTAGCTCCGGAAAGTTCTGAGAGGGATTGTCCAGGTTGAGAATTAAATCGACCTGAAACAGAGTCACGTTAACTTCCAAAAGAATTCAGAGAAAATCGAATCACTTTGAGAAATTGATTTTTTAGTTTTTCACAATTTGCATCACTGAATAGCCGTTAAGAAGTTGGAAATTTGAGTTCAGAACTCTTTTAGGTATCTCTGTGGGTCTATTGAATTTGCACCAAAACAGCATTATCTACAAGTTAGGATGACTGTGTTGCTATAAGAAACTCCATAACAGTTCAGCACTGCGTGTAGAGCTAATTCAAAAATGTCAATCCTATCAGTTTTAGAGCCTTATTATTCATTCTTGGTTCTCTAACTGATAGCACGACTTTTCCGTTCACTCAAGATGTCACAAACTTTTCATTTTTACTTGCTAGTCAATTTTCTTTTCATTGAGCTATCAGATTGCAATTTTGCTTCAAAGGTTATTTCGAAAATTCCCGTTGTCTCAAGTCTATTTGGAACAGATGAAACATCCTCCAATTTCAGTCAGGACATAGATCCACAGTTTCCCAGTACTTCCAAAACTTCTCCGATACACTATTTTTTGTAGTTCGATAGTAGCCTTTTCTCAGCCTACTCCACGTGAACTTGTATTGAACAAAACGTTAAAAAGAATAAATTTCTACAAAATCTATTCTGTTTTGCCCCCCCCCCCCCCCCCCCGCTTAGTGGGCTTATATCTTTTACACCCCCCCAGGCGCACGTGCTATTTTTTGACATAGTAACCTGCTATATAACAACATATAATTTGTAACCGGGGGGGGGGGCGAGGGTGGTTCGTAAAAACGGGGGGGGGGGGGGGGGGGAGGGGGGGAGGGGGGGGGGGAGGGGGGCAAAACAGAATAGATCCATTTAATTATGTACTTAACTCATTTAAGCGAAACTTATAGAATGAGGAGGGTGAAGATACACGGGGTCACGAGCGCCAACCTATTGCCTACCCGTAAATCAATTTTTCCCTTTACCCTCCCTTTCGAAGAAATTAGTGAGCAAAAAAATTCCAAAACCAAAAAGTTCCAAAACCAATTTTTCACATTTTACGCTAGTATGTACAAATTTACCCCTTATATTACTGTAGAAGTTTTGCTGCTCGTAAATATTGACAGACAATGCGAGAAACTCAGAGATATCTGCCAACAGCGTTGATCTACTAGCGGGAGCACGAGATGCTTCGGTTGCACCAAGTAAGTGGGGATAATTAAAGAAAATGTTAAAGCCCAGAGTACAGAATTTGAAACGTCCTCCAGTAAAAATTTTCCGTATATCTACTCTGTGTTTGCCCCCAGTACAACATGCACGCCCAAAATACAAATACAAAATGAGTCCTTGCTTGTCAACTCATTGCGGTTAGTGAGGAGTCACAAAAAACTTACTCTCAACACAATTTACAGCTTTATTTATGTGAACAAACGGACATTGATAGACGAGTAGGGGACAGAAGGCGGCAATTACTTTCATTTAACAGCACGGCGTTAAATTTTAAGTAAAGAGGAAACAAAATCAAGTATGTTGACATAAACAAGTGCTAACATATGTTACAACATAAACCTTAGTAGCCTGAGGGCTCTTGGATTTATGTTCTTTAGTTATTTAGGGAATCAAAATTTTTAAACGTTTTCAAATGTTTTTGGATACATTAAAAAATATCTTGATGGGCAGCATATTTTATCAAGATACTGAACGTAGCCGTAATCTCCATCAGAATTTTATTACTCAAATTTGTTTACGGTTGACAAAATATTAAAACTTTGGTACAGCGAGAACGCAATAAAGTTGACGCGATCATTGAATTAACATTATTAAACATAACCGACTAACGTCGAGCGAGTGGCTCTCAAAGGACTGGCAAGCAGTTCGCTTCCGTAGTAACCAGATGGTTATTTAGGATGCTAGCATTAGGGGGGGGGGGGTGGTCTCACATAGCTAAGTCAAACATTAACAGCCGCCCTTCACACCATGAAATTGTCTACTCAAAGCAGTTTCAGCGACTGCTCAGCCAGGCGCTACCCTCCAGGCGCTACCTGTAATCCGTTTTTGAGGACAAAAAGTCAAATGGTTTGGACAAAAAACCGTTTTTGAGGCGAATTAAAATTTTTGGGGCGATAACAAAAACTGTCAACTTATCAGAACAAATTTCTAATAAACTATCTCTACTTTTTGTTTTCAGAGGTTTTTCCAATCATAAACTTAGTGACGGAATGATGTATAGTCCCGCAATGAACACAAATATAGAACATAACCCGTAGATTTCCGGAAACAGCCGCAATTGATTCCCATGACTCCATTTGTGATCGAAACAAGAACTGAAAAATGCCAAAAGGTCGTGCTAGATTGATTGTTGCTAGATTGATTGTTGCTAGATTGATTGGTGTTGTAGTTTGGCTGTCTCTCACCTTTAGGTTATGTGAAGCTGATGAAGTCACAGAAAATGTGGCATTTACCGAGAACCGTCGAAGCGATTCGAGGTGTGAGTCAGGTTTTCAACTGCAAGGTGCATAATTACCACTTTGACAACAACAGTTGCATAATTACCACTGCAATGAAATGTTAACGCCCAAAAAATTAACACTTAAATCTGCTTCGTCATAAGACCACCATTTTATCACACTCTTTTAGCACCACTTAATATATAAAGTTGCGATAAAAGATTGTGATAAACTCTTAAGACTAATCAAGGCACGTCTGATAATTTTACGCAACTGTTGTAATCAAAAACAATGACACACTATTGTTATCTCCCCCTCAAAGTTATTCGACAACTTGGCTTGGTCTCGGGGGTTCTCGATGGTGATAATAGCCGTGCGGTAATTTTCATTAGCAGAATCACATAGCCCTGATTTGAACACAAACACAAATTTTGAAATCTAGCACGGTATATATATAAAAATCTGACATTATACAATCTGGCACTCAGAGATCTGTCCTTTAAAATGTGCACGTGCATTTTTCAAGACTAAAAAGACCTGGAATGTAAAACTGGTCTCTTGAGTTTTCCCGTTCCGATTTTTTAATTGCGTTTTTCGATACTGGTTCTGCTGATATTCGATTGCCTTGCTGAGCAACTGCTGTTTAAAAGCACTGAGTGAAGAAGAAATCAAGAATAAAACGAGACCAGAAAAATTAAAAAAAAACTAATTATAAAGCAAAGACCCATTTTTGAATATAAACTATTCAATTCAAATCATCTTTATTTGCTCTCGAAGTTTCAAGAATTCATTCTAGTCGTGCGTATTTTTCCTACTCGGCCGACAAAAAACCTTTTTGATTTAGTTTAACGTCCTCAAATTTTTGAGTTTCTGGCAATCTAATTTTTTCAGAAGAACAGAGTGCCAAAATTCTTTTTCCATTTGAAATCCTGTGGTCAATGATAACCTCTTATAACGGCATTTGAATCCCTCAGTGAGTTTAGTGCCTCGCGGAAACTCAAGTACAAATCATGCTACAATAGAACACAGCCCAACCAGTCATTCGAGTTCAATTCGTAGAAAGTTTGTTGGCCATGTTCCAAATTACCACTTCAGCAAAAATTCAGACGCGACAAAACGTGCAGCAAAGTTATCGAATCAGCCGCAAATTGAACCTAAAAGTGGGCAACGCTGCTCGATCTAATCAACTCCTCAAACAAAATTATTTAGGTTGAATTTTTCAATGAGGTGATTCCATCAGGCAAGGCCAATTTTTCTAGACACTAGCCAAAAATTTTCAACTTCATGTGGAAATTATGCGAAAACCAATTAAAACATTTTAGACTGTGTTTAAAATCTACATGCATCAATAAAGTACTCAAATGTCCCTAAAAAGTCTTCACATCGTTTTTACAATCGGAAATATCCGAGAAAGGGACTCAAAAGATACTAGAGAAAGAAGAGCTTGGCAAAAAAAATTGTTTCCTTCTTAAACTTTAGAACTATGACGCGTTGAAATTTTCGAGGAAAATAATGGGCATGGACATACAAAATGCACAATTGAGCATGGACATACATTGAAATTCTGCAAATCCTTATTATTTAAAAATCCGTTGACTATGTTTTTGTGAGCTATTAACATATAAAGACAATTTCTAGGGTTACTTGATAGCGTACTGGACTTTAAATAAAATCAAGGATTTTAATTGGTGTTCGTCTATTTTTCACGCAAATTTAGCTTAAAATTTTTGCCTAATTGCTACCAATTTTTTTTGCCTAATCGAATTTTCGCCAATTGTAAAACATCTTTCGTAATTTAGTCAAATACCCTATTGACAGGGTTTCTTCATTCAACGTTATTTGTTCGACCAGAGAACTTTGTACTTACTTTCAGCTCTACCCAGTAGTGGTCAAGTAACGTGCTTGATATGCATGGCGGGTCAAAAAATGGTTCCAAAGGGGTCTAACAAAACTACACCTTCAAGCGAATGCAAGGCGCCCAATCTCAAACCTGGAAGCTTGCCATTTACTTTCAGCAAAGAAGAAAACGCTTGCTGTGCAAAACATGATGTGAGTTACACACAGTTTCATACAGGGATGTGAGTTGCATACATTCCAGTCAAAACTAGAGTTGATTCAAAATTTGATTGCTTCAACTTCGATGGTCGAGAGGTTTTTTTTCAAAAATATTGAAAACGATATACATCAGGACAACCAAACTAGCCTTAGTTCGTATACAATCCTTTTAAGACTCCGACTACTAAGATACAAGTAACAAGTGCAGCATTAACATTGATCTAAATAGTGAACATAAAAGTTTGAAAATTGCCGTTGCGAAAAATGACTCCCGAAGTTATAGTTAGTAACTACTAGTTCAAGTTTTTGGTCATATCTGAAAGCCAATGATAGCTGGTTTTCCAGACGTGTTACCAGACATGTGGTAGTCACTTTCTCAAGTGTGAAGAAGACTTCAAAAGCTGTCTGAGTAAGACACCTGATCCAGACAGTATTTGGATATCTGGAATGACATACAGTGTTGGATGTCCCTCGTTTCAAGCGGTCGGTAATAAAGTTACCTATTTCACAATTGGGGTCAGGACAATTTACCCAATGCCATTATACGAAATGCACTTTGATATTTTCGTTCAATAATCCTGCGACTTGATATGAAACTATAACAATCGGGCATGGGATTAAATTACCCGCTTGAGTATGTTAAAACATACGTGAAATAGCGACTGCTAATTTGTATTGGGATTATTGAACGAAAATATCAAAGCGCATTGGGTGTATGGCATTGGGTGTATGTCATGCAACCTTCATAGTCATCAACTACGCCATTCGAAAGTAATGCGTGCGGCCTTGTTCATGAAATCTAATCCTTTTAGATTCAGGTAAAGAACTGTCGATGCAAGCCAGACCCCAATTACACAGCTCCAACAATAGATTTGGGATTTGAGACACTACCCTTCCTAGTCCGTAATAGTAAGTAAGCTCTCCAGAAAACAACAGACCACTATTATATCAAAGAGAAAAATTTTTCTCTTGAAAAGCTACTGCAGAAATACAATAAATCTTTTTAAATGCAAAAAAAACAAAAACATCTAAGATTAATTTGTACAAACTTACTTAGAATCAAAACTAGCTTATAAGCATTTAAGTAACATAGCACAGGTCGACTTCAGCTCTTGAGGTTAAATTTGCTTAACAATAAAGGATCGAAAATGGAACATTGCTGCAAAGAGATCATATTTTTCAATTAATAATTTTTCAAATAAAAACTTGCAAAACTCAAAAATTCACTAACAGTTTTCAAAAACGGACAGTGTATAAGTCAAAAAAAAGCAATAGCTATGAACTGAAACCATTAATTGCAATGACTTCCTTAGAAACCAATGAAACCTGTCAATAATGAGAATAAGATATAAGATAATATAGTTTAACAACAAAACTCGCAAAACTCAAAAGTTCTATATTTCTTGAAAACTAGCGTCAAAGACATAGAAAGCATCAGCTTTGAACAGAAACAATTAAATTGACAAATAAACTCCTATTAGCAACCAAAGAGGCCTGTCTCTAATGATAATAAACGGTAAGACAACAAAAGTTACAAATATACAACAAAAACTCAAAACTAACAAATTTTTTGAGAAAAAGTATAGTCAAAGTCATGAAAACTAATAAAATATTAACTCGAACCATTAATTAGATTGGCTTCCGCCTCATTATCAACTAGTCACACCTGTCATTCATGATACTAAAGTTTGTTGTTCAAACAAAACCGACTGTTGGAGACTCGCTGACAAGGCCCTGATAGCCGAGTGGTTAATACCCCCGTAGAGGTGATGGTATCGGACGCAGGAGGTCAGGGTTCGAATCCTACCGTCGCCTGGTGTTTTCGCATCAATGAAGAAAAATTCATCTAGGCTACAGCACCTGAATTAAATTGCGTCGGTTTACGTTTTTTTTTTTTTCAAAAATAAAAACGAGCACAGCTAATTCCTTTCAATAATGAGAGGATCGAATGGTAATAAAAAATCAAGTTTCTCATTAGTCAGCAGTTTTAAATTATAATTTAGATGAAGCTCTACTGATCAACCTACATTACATAATAGCACAGAATTAACACCAAAGCTCATGCAAAAATTAATGAAGTGACACATTGTCGAAACAGACTTTCACAATAAGCAACAGAACCGATTTTCGTAAACATTAAAGGCAAATATATGATCTGTTTCAGATACACCCCCATCTGGCTCTAACAAAATTGCTGCTGACAAATATTTGTTCACATTTATTTTAATGATTTTAATAAATCAGCTGTAGAATACTCGATGTGCAAATGGAATGAACAAAGTTTGACAAACAAAGGCCAAGAATTTGACATCATTCCAATTCAATAGTTAGCACTGTTAGATGAAGTAAGCGAGCTAATACGAATCTATCGCGATGACGGTTTCAAAGACCACGATTACTACTTTTGGGGCACTTATGGTCACATTGTATGGTTTCCTGTAATGATAAAAACAGGTCGTAGATTGCCAAAAATAGATACGAGTTTGTTAGACCTGCAGTATGAAAAAAGACCCGTTACAGTTTCTCTATCAAATTAACTCAGGAGTCAATAATGGTTTCAACAGATGCAGTTAATTAATTAGATCAATTGACCACTAGCAAATGAAGGGTAAATAGTCGCAGGCAATAGCTTCGAGGAAACTCAATTTAGATTCTTAGATCCTACTTGTCTTGAAAATCCACGTAGAAAACACGTATATAATGGACCCCCATGTTTTTACCTCGCAATTGTCCAAGTTTCTTGCCCTACTTAGTTGGCTCTGGCACTAATGAAATCTAACCTTCGGCGATTTCAAGTTAAACAAAAACTATTTTTTTCACCCTTTCGATTCTCTGAGAATGTCAGAATATAAATCACGGCTCAAATTCCTTCAGGTGACTAAAACTTATGTTCTAATCTAAAATATACTTCGTCCTTCAATTAAGGAAGCAAAAGTCGTGAGGAAAGTGAGGCAAGCTAAAGAACGCAATTCAATTCTCGGGGTTTTTCCCATTATAACCGTAATACCCCCATATTCAAAGAAGACCAACTTCAGTTAAATCATACAATGAAATACAATGACCGCATGACAGAGACAAATGATAGACGGCATGACAGCAATTTTTAAAAATTTCGATCTAATTTGTTTCGACCCCCAGTAGTTTTTATGAAACCCGCTGACAAAACATGTGTTGTGATATAGAACTCTAATATAAAATGGCACATGTGCCTGCGTGAGTGGGGGGGGGGGGGGGTAGAAGTTCCAGTTCTACTGAACTGGGGGCCGAAATAGACTACATTCAAAAATCTCAGCAAAAATCTCAGAAAAAGGCTTTGCAATCGCAGCTATTGATAACAAAAATTCACTCCTGGTCAGTTGTTTACTGCTATGGTGCCCGAGATTTAACGATCTCAGGTGTTTTACACAGTTAACATAATTTATCCTTCTTTAGTTCAAACTCAAAATGAGATTGAGAAACACAAAGGACAGTATAGAAGCTACAAGCTTGATTTATAAGTTGATTTTAGTCTGTCTGTACTATATCTTTATCACACAGCCTAAAATTGCCACAAGTTGGCAAACGAGCAATAAAATGGTTATTTGTCAACTAAAACTATCAGACAATATTTGTAAAATAGGGTGTTGCACTTTTCAATTTCAGTTGCAATATTTTTTGTTAGCTGCTAAAATTGGCACGTAAACGAGCTGAAGTGAAAAGAGCCAATTGAAAGGGCAGCAATTATTTATGAACACAGACCGACTACCGTCGAAACAAACGCTCTGGAAAGACAGGTGATGGTATGACTTTGTCAAACTTTTTTTGCCAGTTTCAAGATATAAAAATCAATCAATTCTTGAGAAGTTTGCTGGTTTTCGTCTCGGATTTGAGTTAAGTATGAAGCTTCAGCTCGTTTTCTAAGTCTGTGTTTTTACGCATGTTTTTAATGAAAAACTTCCACACACCGTTTTAATTTGAACTGTTCTTTCGCATAAAATTTCAAACACTGCAATAGAGCAATTAATAACGAATTGAAGAAACTGGAATAAAAGGAATTATAACCTACTACGAACTAGTATTTGAAAAATTAAAATTTATTTAACAGTTATTTTTTATCAAAAATGGCAATGATGCGATTAGCAACAATGTTCATATGTCATATTTACTTAACAACGAAGTAAAGAAATTGGAGTAAAAGGAATTATAACACTACGAATTATAGCTACGTATTTGAAAAATTAAAATTTATTTACCAGTTATTTTGATTAAAAAAAATGGCAATTATGCGATTAGCAACAATTTTCATGGGTCCCATTTAAGCACCATTTGAGCTCATCTAACTGAAATTTCAGATTGCCTGTAAAAGATTATCGGAGCAATTTCATTGGCTGTTTCGGCATTCAATTCATATTACTTAAACCTGATTGGTCAATCAATATAATAGTAACATAACCGACTAGCGGCGGGCGAATTGCTCTCAAACGACCGTCGAGCGGTTGGCATCGTCGGTAGCTCCCTACAGTTTAGTGAGGCTAGCTTTAGCATAATTGAAAAGGTATGAGGTGAAAGCTTAATACCCTCTGGGCGCTAACTGTTTATCCCGTTTTCGTCAAATGGATAAGACGAAAAATCGGTCTAGCAAAAAATTGCATTAAAAATTACCACAGGACTAACATAATGGCTACAACCTGCGTGTAAGAGCAATTCATAATAAATTCTGGACCGATTTCCGTTTTCAAATCAGGGCAGTTTACGACTCTTCATTCATAACGTCATTTTTTCCGTGCCATTTGTTGTTATTTTTAATAAACATCTTTCAGACCGATTGTTCTGTCTAGTTTTAATTTTGCTTTTTTAAACATTTCGTTGAGGAAACGTTTTTTAAACATTTACATCTGGAATAATCTCTTCTACTTTTAAAAGCCGCTTTTTCAACGATAGACCGAGGAATATAAATCCAATATGAATTAGATAGAGCGGCGCAATACTGATGAGCCGATCTATCTTTGTATTTCAGTGTAACACAGGGTAATTATGCAGACAATTTTCATCATTTTCAAGTCAATACACTTACCATGTTATCACCAAATGACAACTTCAGAAAGGTCAACTTCTGTTTACTAGCTTTCCCAGCAGCTACAAATATTTCCAATGGTTTTTGGTTCTTATCGCTTTGATATTGTATATTTGTCAAAATAGCTGTAGCGGGCGTCTTCTTTTCATGTTCGGGTCCAAAAGTTGTTACCATCTCATTGTCCAGAGAATTGTACTGTCCCACCCAAATAGGAATTGGCTGCGTAATATTGGCCAAAACATCAGCAGAGTTCAAAATTGGCGAACTCTTGATTTGTGTACCTATATGAGACAAAAGCGCAGTTAGCACAACACTTGCATGGTTTTGAACAACATCAGCAACAACACCATGTATTGTGACATAACTGGCAAGATTAGTGCTCAGATCCTTGTCATCTAGCAGAAATAGTTGCACTTCCTTTAGCTCATTGTTCAACCGCCCAAAAATCCAATCTACAGCACCAATCAACGCAGGCTTTGCTGCATAGTGATCAACATAATGCACCGTAAATCCAGAGAACGACAATCGGTTTATGTATCCATATAAATCATAGAATTTATGAATGTCTTCGCCGATCGGTTTTTCAAGAGCTATGTCCACAGTTCCAACTCCAACACAATTCGTCCATATACTATGGAGAACTTCTTTAAATGCACCGGTAGGAATTGCAGCGTAAAATACACGGGATAGATGTCTTTGATTCCAACATGAATCATAGTAATCACTATTTTTGGATAGAAAGATGGTTTTAGTTCTCATGATGAAATCATGTTTATCGATAGCCGGTCCATTAATACTATTATTTATAGTTTCATAATAAGGAGGCGTGTGGATGTAACCTCCAAATACAGTTCCTCTTTCATCATAATTGCCTCCCAATTCAGATACGACATCAAAGATACTTTGCCACAAATACTTTTTAGCAAGGTTGCCGGTACTGCCAAGTAAAATAAAGTCTGGATATAATTTTTCACTGAGAACAGATTGGCAGACAAGCGCGAATATTAAGGTCCAAGCAAACATTTAAACTGAAAATATTATCTAATAATAATATCTAAATACAACTGAATTTCGACGATCACTTGTCAATTTGCTCTCTTTGTAGTTTGGTCTCGATTCCACTATCTTCGCCAATCGTGCAATCACCGAACATAGTCCATGTACATGTGATGACAAATGGTACAATACATGTCAGATATAAACGTATGCGGTATTGGGATGTTGGTATTCTAGAAGAAATCGGATCTATTCTTCTGCTTCGAGCCAAACCCCCCCCCCCCCCCCAACCAGAGTTGATTGTGTCCCCAGTTACAAATTATGTATTGTTATGTTGCACGTTACTGTGTACCAAAAATAGCACGTTCGCCTGGCGGCCTAAAGATATATTCCCAAGCTGGGGAGGGGGGGGGTCAAAAATCACATTTCCTCTTACCATTAAGTTTGGGGGGGGGGGGTCTTTCCCATTATAGCCCCCCCCCCCCCCATCATGGTAAATATGCCATAATGGGGGCTATAATTTCTTGTGAGTTATAATGGGAAAGACGCAAGAGTGGTTTTCAGTTCGATGTTCGAATTGCATCGTTTTCTTTCATCTGAAGCCTCAAAAATCAGGATTGGATGATAACACCAAGGTTCCTTATCTTTAGGCATCCCTCTCTTGTTGATCTTATTTGAATTCTCAGCTATTACTGAAGGGATTTTCTCCCGGGTTTAGTCCTAAGACATTGTCCCTTTATTTCTGCATGTTGCACAATTACATGCCAATTGCAAGTTACAAGGATTGATCTCCGAATAGTAGTTGTAGTAGTGCAGGATTTAGAGTAAGACTCTTGGGTTTCCACCCAATTTACAGTTCAGATCAGTTTTATCTTCATGTTGCAGTTTCCACATCTGCAAATTACTCTCCATATGCATTTGTTCTCGTCCACACAATGATTTGTGAAAAAATTCCAGTAAATTTTCAGTAAAGTAATTTTGTTTATGGTCTTTCCATAATCATTAGCAACTCTACAAACGTAGCTGAAGAGCATATTCATTCTTCAAAAAATTTATCGTTAGTTTTGTTCATTCTCGCTTTTCTGATTCGATATTCACCCCCGTTTAGTCTGACGTGCTGTTTCTACTGTTTCTTCGATATCGGCAATATCTACATCATAATCCCTCGAATGATGGACAATAGGAAAAGATCGGGCATTTCTAAATCGAGTCTCCGTGGTAAATTTTTTAAGGTCACTAAGTTCTGATTTGAGTTGAGTATCCATTTCGTTTTACGGTGTTGGACTATTTCAAATTCATGGAGGTTACTGCTAATTGGTTGCCACGTTTTAGAGGCATAGACGGCAATCGGCACAACATATGCAGTGCATGCATTTAGTTTCACTTTCCAGTCACATTAGCTTGACGAAATTATGTTTTATTTGAAAGAGTGCGCTCATTGCTTTACTAGATCTGCCGAGACATTTTTCATTCCAAATTAAGATTTGCTGCATAATGAGTCCCAAATCACAATGAGAATTGACTGATTCGGGACCTTCCCCAATTTTTGCCCGGATGCTCTTTTTTATTTTAAGTATGAGATTCCTTTGTGTTTCGTTTCAATTTGTTTGTATCAAGCCATGTCTGAATAGTTTCTGTTGTCTTATTTATGTTTTTTTGGTTGCGCGCTATCGCTTTCAAATCATCAGCATAACCGTAGATCTGAACTTCTTGCATCATTTTGGGCAGGTTATTGATGAAAATTTGGATGCCATTTTCTTTCAAAGAAGTAGTAAATTTTGTCAAAAAATAGTTTTTAAAAACTTTTGAGGTTTTTCAAAAGAACAGCAAAAGAGAATTTTTGGCATATAACATGTCACATCAGCTTTAATACCTCCTTTAGAGATTGGCGTCAACTGCTTCTCTTTGGCAATAGGTAGGAAACCACTGTTTGTTTTTTTGCATGTCTGAAAAAGTATTATCCTTGATTTACACGAATATTTATGGCAATTCTCTAAAATGACGTTCTCAATTCGATCTCGTCCAGTGGATTTTTCTGGATTTAGATCACATAAAATATCGCCGATTTGCTTTTCGATAAATGTCAGTTTATTTAAACTTTCCTTAGTATTCGTAGCTCTTACTTTTTCACACTTTCTAAATACTGAAACGAAATACCAATTGAATATTTCCGCCTTTTGGCAACGGACATCTCCTCATTCTTTAATTTGACTGTTGGTGGTATCAAGGCAGACTTCATGATGTACTTCAGATTTTTTGAATCTTACTAAAGTTTCTCCCTTCAAAAACCGTTCTCTCGAAATCTCGTAAATCCTTTCTACTCGACTGTTTTAATTGGTTTTCTAGCCTTTTCAATTTAATCAATTTATTTAGAGAGCACTTAATTTGTTTTTTTTTATTGTTTATTCATTCGTTTGATTAAATTTTATGTGAAAATTGAATTCCATCGAACCAGACTAGCTCGGTGTTTGGTTATCCTGGGACAATTTTTGTCAATGTTTTACCATAACCATTTGTACCATTGGAGCAATAGTTCGTCAACATTGCTGTAGCAAAAGTTAGAAAGTTCTTGTTCAATGCACTCTTTTACTTTTTCCCAATTGGTTCTTTTAAAGGCAAACATTGTTAATTTTTTACGAATAAAATTTCAATTTTGGACAATTCAATTGTTGTTTTGATCGGTTTGTGGTCAGAAAATTGTTTTTTGTTCTGGAAAAGATATATTTATAAATTTTCTTGATGATCACATTTTATTAACGAATCAAGATTATTACAAAGGACTAGATCGAGGTGGTCATTAGTAAAATTACTGAAATTAATTTCAATTAGTTTTCCTAATAAATTTTTTTTGTAACCAATTTTTGACGACACAGAGGGCCAGATTGTTTGTAACAAATTTAGGTCAACCGTTATTATCACTCTATCACAATGGTTTTCAACTGCTGAATCCTGAACTAAATCAAGGAGTTGCGGGTTTTAAATAATTTTCTTTGATAGGGGCAAGGGTACGGTGCGTTATATATATATTGCAAATGAAGATATCAGAACCTGTTATTGTTAAAACTTATATGCTAATGGAGACCGGGTTTTCAATTTCTAACTCTCTATATTGGCGAGGAATTTTCTTTTCAGCGGCAATCAGACAACCATGTTCACTCTTTCGGTCTTCAGAAATTTTTTTAATCGTTTCTGTAGATCAAGTTATCATCAAGGAAAAGTGCTGACAACGGAAAATCTTATGTTAGCCAATTCTCAGTTATATAGATGAGATTGAAATCAGAAGTGTTGAGACTAATAGCAAACTTTGTTCTTCTATTCAAATCAAGGAGACCTCTAGCGTTTAAAGTTAAGATTGACATTGTTGGTTGTCAAAATTCGTTTAAAACATGTTTTGAGCTGCTTGAGTAATTCTCATTTTCATAAAAGGAGAAGGGTACCCATTTTGTTTCCAAACACTTCTAGAGTAAGATTACGAATTCTTATCTCTTTGGAGGTTACTTTGTTTTCAGAGCTCTCTATTGATTCTCTTCCTTTTTTGAGACTTTCGTTTTGTGTTTTTACATCCTTGCTATTGAGTTCTGTTCTTATGTGGACTGCCTTATTTTACCTGTTGTAGTCTTTCAATTTAAAGGCATCTGGTCGGATGAGATCACGGCTAATAGTTATTCAGTTGTAATTAAAAATTTCGCGGAAAAGTTTTGCTACGATCGTATTTTGCAAGCTTTTGTGCTTTAACAATTTCTCTGTCCTCTATGTTCAAACCTTCAAGAAGAGCCTCAAATTCAGCAAGTTCAGTGTGTAGCCTGTAATTAGCGGAAGCAGTTGCTGCATTTTTTTGGGATACCTCTAATGCATATTCCAATGCAAATTTCTCTGGAACTGACATAAATTTTTGGGGTTTTACCGAACCAAGCCATTGTTTGTAAGTCTGGTGTCCTCTTCTACCGGTTTCACTTCAGTTTGTAGGTTTGCTATAATACTATTTGACTTTTCAATTTTCTCAGTGATTCCATTTGCTCTTGAAATGCTTTTAATTCATCATTGCTTTGTTCTTGAATTGAACTTAGTCTTTTTATGTTAAGAATTTCGTTTTTTCTTTCTATTTCGTACAAAAAATCCTGCTTTTCCGGTTTACAATTGTTGCAGATGTGAATGAGATTATCCTTGAGTTTTACTAGAACATCAAAACATCTCTTATCAAACTCAGTACACTCAACATTTTAGTAGAGCGTTTTGTTAAAGATACAGCAGACAAACTTGGACGCAACTGGGACGTGACACAACTGTCTCTAGTCATTTCAGTTTCCACCTGAGTTTAGTTGTGGCTATTTTGGACTATGCAATGAGATTGGAGGAAAATACTAGGAAAAAATGGCCTTCGAACTGCTCGTAAATTCGCAAAAGATACCAATATGCGGCACCGTAATTAGCTGAAAATAACATGTATTACTTGAAAACAGTCTGTGGCTTCGTAGCAAACACAAGAACTACTACTACCACTACTACTAACTTAATTGGTGAACCTGCTACAAGAATATCATCCAGAGCACTCCTTTTTAGCAAGATGACCACGTCGATCGATTAAAACTGAGCAATAATTTTGCAAAATTTTATTTTTCAGGAATGAACAGATACTGCTCAATGGATTCTTTGCAATATGGACCGATTCATCTCTCAAGTGATACTCGCAATAAATTCTGTGGCAAACTCCTCTGTATAGAAACACGATGAACTCGTTTTTTTCCGATGAACTCGTTTGTTGCTCTTATTCGCCGCATTCTATGAATGGAATCTCCGCGGTCTGAGATGCCAATGATGCCAAAGTATTCACAGAGACTCTTGAAACTAGATGCTAAGGTCATAAATAAATCAGCAACTTTCTCGGGTTCTCTATATGAAGGTTCTATTCCGTTAAAAAGATCGTTGCCAACAATGAATAACGCTATTACGTCGTATTTGCTCTTCGGAGGTAATAAGTTGTCAAAATGTTCTATCAAAGCTCCACGCAGCGAAAGAATGTTGAATTTGGGGAATCGTGAGTCTTTGGACTGTGAATCTGCAATCAGGAGGTTTTTTGCGGATGATTACTTAAATCTGTGATATATCATGGGTGTCAAGGCCCAACCGTCTAAACTAGGGGCTTTTGGAAAAGTCAGATACCAGTGAAACCTATCTGAGGCGTCGTATGGTTTTTCAAGTAATATTGTTTCAGTGTACCACAGCTCAAGCGATCTGAAAAAACACACTTTGATTTACGACTCGAGATCTAATTAAACACATAGTTTCCTTCGATATAACTGTGAACTCTGAATGATAGAAAAAAACCTGTCTCTTCATCCCAGTTTGATTTAGGATATCGAAGCCGTTTCTTGTCGTTTATACTAGTCCAGACATCTTGAAGATGCATTTACTCCACAACTATTCAATTCCAGATTTAGTTAGTTCGAATTTATCTCTATACCGAGTGGTGAGTGGAGTCTCTGGAGGTATCTTAAGGTACTGGTTGTTTGTGCTCTGAATGATTTGGGAAAGGAGAAGTATATCGTTCATTTGTATGAACATCGTCATTGGTGGTATATTGAGTAGCCGTAGGCTGTTTCGATAGGACTCATAAGAAGAAAACCAACAATCTACTTCACTGCTCACTTCTGGAAAGGTTCTAGACTTCTCATTATTCCTCTCAAGACATCGGTGCAGAATGATCCATAGAGCAGAACTAGGAGAATTAGTGATTTGTGGAGTGCTAATTTCATAAATCTCTGAACTTTATATGCAAAATTTTGTTTTTATGAGTATTAAATTTTGTTTGCATTTTTGAGTAGTTGTTCAGCTCCACAGTTCCTCCATCGGGATCATTTTCTCGTAATTGAGCGTTTACGTAATCCAACGTTAATCTATGAAATGAAAAAAGTACGATCAATTCAGCGAAATATACACATCTT
Organism: Convolutriloba macropyga; assembly: GCF_964194025.1. Taxonomy (NCBI): domain Eukaryota; kingdom Metazoa; phylum Xenacoelomorpha; order Acoela; family Convolutidae; genus Convolutriloba; species Convolutriloba macropyga. The sequence continues at coordinate 73,793,673 of NC_134470.1, forward strand.
CTCATGCGGTTGATTTCGCACATGAGCGAGAACTTTCAAAGTTATGTGAATTATAGATCTAAATATTCAAATACGAAGCGGAGAAGGCCCCCAATTTTGTGAAAGTATTAATAATAATGATTGACGCTTGAAATCATCTAAATTATTATTCTAATTACTTCTTGCAGTAGAAGATACCATTCTTTTCGGGCTTTGAATGCAAACAATACTTTTCGGATCATTTCCGTTTGTTCCCCTCAGTACTTTATGCGCCACAATTACAGAGCACATGACATAACATAATAAATAAATATGTAAGAAATATGTCACGTGCGTCTAGGTGTTGCAAATAGTACGCGCCCATTAAGCTGAGGGGCGCACAAACGGAATGTCATCAATACCTCATTGATGCCAATTTCATTGGAGAACATCTATGCACTATTATGGACCTTCGCCTAAATCAGATCTTCAATGATAAAGAGAAAAAGAGACAAAGGAAAAGGAATAAAAAAAATCAGTCGGAATTCAACGTGCCAAACTAGAAAAAAACTGAGAACTAATTTATTTATTTTAAACGCTTGTATCATTCATTTTTTATTCACATAAAAAGAACGATTTTCTGAGTAGACTTAAGGCACTCTATGTGAAATTCTGACGCCCAACGAAAGACAGAAGGGACCTAAAATTTCCTTCTCGAAGTTTTTTCTCTTAAAAAATGTAGAGAAGTAAATTTTAGAAAAGACCCATCCCATCCCATCCCATTCCATCCAACACACGGGAAATAACCCATTTCAACACAAAACGAGCTTCATAAATTCAACTGGGCTCTCTGATTTCACTAATACAATTTATCTTTCGCTTTATTTTTTGCCCGTTTGATTATTCACCCCTTACTCGCGACCTGAGAATATTTTTCGGTTACGTTCGAAATTTACTGCCAAATATTGGTGATTCAAAAATGTTACTTTCATGCGTTTTCCTGTAATTCCGACTGAGCGCTTTAATCTTCCTTACCAAACGAGAGTAACTCACACGAGCGTACGAAGCACGTTTTTCATCAGCATTCTCTTTGTTTCATGTCCGAAAAAACAGCAACTTTATTCTGAACTAAATATTTTTTGTAAATGGTATGTGGAGGGGGCATTGACAGGGTATTCAGGTACGTTTTGAATTTTAGGCAGCTTTCTCTGGTTGTATTTGAGAGTTTTCAGTAGTATCCGGTAGATTTTTGATTAGGTATAAGCTAGGTTGTGGGTAGATCCAGGTAGGTATATGTTAAGTTCAGGTATGTTCTAGATAGGCAAATAGATGGTTTTAGGCGTTCAGCTAGATTTTCTTAGGTAAATATTCAATTTTGCCTCTGGTAGGGTTTCAAGCTGGTATCTAGTTGGTTTTGAATAATTAGCTAGATTTTCCAGGTAAGTTTTGCAGGTGCGAATAGAACTATAACTTAGATCCATAGCACTTCGAAGAAGGAAGCCGTCTCTGTTAGACCGGTGAAATTCAATGTTTTTTTTACTAGAACTGGAAAATCTACAGGATGTAACAACCAAACAAGGATCTCCTCATATTGGCAGACACAGTACTAAGAAGACAACAGCCAAATTCACAAGCAGGTCTCTCAATATCCCCATTTAAAACGTTTGACCAATTTAAATTTGATGTACGAAAGTCAAATCGAGTCATGCATCGAATGTAATACATCCGACATTGACTGCGGCGATGACTCAGAAAAATTCGAGGAAACTCTTTTTGAAATCAAGGACTTCAAAGTACGACTTAACAATTCAAGAACTTTTAGACAAATTACAATCCTCTGACGCTGAGCAGACTTAAATACGGAAGACTACTTCTGCATACCGAAAATACAGAAAGGAATATGTGTCCGCCAAACAAATGACATCCCAAAGGTGACCTTTGACAACAGCAGATACGAAAATCATATTGACCGATCGTTATCGACCAATATTTTCTCAGCAACTGCTGAATGCTTTTGACAGTAAATCATTCCCAAACAATGCTGCACCCAGTAGCTTAATGGGAGAATCAAACCCAATTATGCCGCCGGCAAACAGTCGCAACAGCTCACCACCACATCTTCTGACGCATTGAGCAGCACCACCATCAACATTGTCTTGCCTGGGGTTGCCCTTGCTCATTTCAATACCACTTCCGCAACAACCGATGGCGCATTTCCTTCCTTCCATGTTTCTCATCAGTTGGCCGAAACTTCTTTTTTAAATCCGCCAATCACAACATCGCAATCGTGTTTTACACTTCCAAAAGTTGGTATCGAGCCACAGACTCCTACCACTATGTCTTCTTGTTTTTAAATATTGGTTCCGAAGTTACAGGCGACAAAAATTGGATGGAGAACCATTAAATTGGTCAAACTGTTTCAGTGTAATTCAAGCAACAATTGATCGTTCTCCAACGTCCTCTGCAGAAAAAAATGATTCATTTGCAATCGCTCTTTATTGGAGAAGCAAAAGCCCTGATTGACGGCTACGGCTGCAATGGCAGTCTGTACGCACCTGCTTTAGCACGTCTGAAAGAACATTTTGGTAATTCGAACGGGAGTGTCAATCCGCGAAAAATTGGCATATTTACAATCCCTAGCATTATCATCCCAGACAGTTATACGCAGTTCTCTACCTTCCTTTTAACCCCTGTAAACACATTCCAGCAATTCGGATTCAACCCTGATATACATTCCTTGAAATATGTCAATCGAGCACTAAACAATCTTCCAACATCAGTCGCTTGGAAAGAAATAAATACGTTTGGGAAAGAAGTTAACATCAACTATCTCTAAAAGAGCTTTTGGATTAGCGTATAATTTACGCGAAGGCTTGCAGAGATCTACCCACTTCCTCTGCAACAGCTCAACCTTCAAGCATTTATTCAAAGACTTCTAACAACCTTTCGAAGCAATCAAATCCGCGAAAACAATTCAATCGTCCGTCAAACAGATCACAAACCGATCAACGGACAAACTAATCAAATAGCTTTCATTCAAGCTCTGCTAAAAGAGTTGTTTTTCCAAACAACGGTATCTGTCAGTCCAAACAACCATATCTGTCGCAACACTTGGCTAAACAGTTTTGAAAAAGATTTCTTTTCCAAAAGAAGGAAGAAAATATCTCCCAAACCATCATAAGCGATCTAAATGGACTAACTGTTGTCCCAATTTAGAAGAAAACAATTTTTTTGGGGTTTTAGAGGATTTCACGGCTCGATGTTTTTGGCCACTGGCCAAATCATAGAAGTATATTCTGGTTCGGGTCAAATTGTCAGATCCATTAAACTAAAAAGAGCATTTGTTGAAAAAGTTTGCTTTGTTGCTAAATTAAACAAAAGTTTAGCTGACTACATTTTATAATTGATTCAAACACTAATTCACAGGGTTGGCCTTTTTCAATTTCTGCTACTAGGAAAAGAACTGTTTTTTCATGACATTTTGTACTCAAACTCTGTTTTTTCTGCGCGGGTATAAAAATTGCTACTCCGTAGCAACCTGTTACTCCCCTCAGAACGTTCGGATAGCTATATTTTTGACCTCACCGCTGAATTTTTGCCGAACTGCAGTTTTGCGAAATTATTTTTTTGTTATTTTGCCTTTATTGGTTTATTACGCTTTATTAACCGCTTATTATGACGCACTTTTTGTTTTATCGTCTTAAAAACGTTCATTGAAATCCGTAAATTTGTCTAGGTTGGTTTTCTTGCGTAACATCACTTTTTCGTTAATCTCGAAGCTTTTTTCTTAGTTAATGTGTTAACAAATTTGTATCATGACCAATTCACTAGAGAACATCTATGCACTTTTATGGATCTTTGCCAAAAACTTAATTTCAATGGTTAAGAGAAGTGACAAAGCAAAAGGAATCGAAGAAAGGTATTCGGAATTCAACACCTGAAACTAGAAAAAAAACTGAAAACTGATTCATTTGTCTTAAACGATTGTATCATCCATTGTTAATTCACATAAGCAAAATGATTTTCTGAGTAACCTTAAGGCGGTCAATGTGACATCGGAAAAGATCCAATTTTTCATAGTTCTACTCTGGGTTTTATCAGTGTCTAAGTCTTATTCTCGGATGTTTTTTGATATTGCCATGAGATTAATGCTCTTCATCAAGATCTCAAATACCTGAATCGAGCGACCTGTCACAACCCTCCCTCATATGGGAGAGACCCATTCGATATTAAAAGCGTTATTGCTCCTAGTGATTGTTCCGCCCTAATTTCCCAATTCTCGCAGTAGTTTTTAGTTAACACAAATAAATCAGATTTCAACTTTCTTTTATTTCAGGATGAGATGAAACATTTCACAAGGCATTAAAGAAAAAATCATTGTCGAAAACCAGCCCCCATACATAACAAGCTTAATTTCCAACTCATTGCGAAGATTGCCAGGTCTTCCCCATCATATCCACTTGATGAATTGGGATTTATGGCATTGATAAATCAACTCAGGGCAAGCTGTAAGGATAACAGTATTGAAACCTCGCAGATAGATATAATGTCAAGATTAAAATTTACTCAAAACGCCATTAACAACGGAATGATGACTCTCCTCAGAATAGAATTCCATTATCTGAAAAACTATCAACGCTGAAGCTGGTCATTGGTTTCACTGCACATCATCGTGCTCGAAAAAAAATTCACCTAAACTAAAGATGCTTATACATAAATTTTTTGCAAAGTTCAGGGTAGTGTCGATAAAAAAGATATTAGTATTAGGGCAAATTCAGAATTACCCTAGAAAAACAAAAACATGACCAAAAATTTTAAAGAAATTGATAACAGCTGTAAATATGAGTTGTAAATAAGCTCAATTTTGTATAAAGGAAAAATTTTCCATTTAGTTTTTTATGATAGTTCCTAGAATTGTTTAAATTGTGGTTTCACACAATTATAAAAAATATTCATTATTTCTTTTAACAATTTGTGAAACAGTTTTAACCTGACGACGAGCGTAAAATTAAAAAACGGTTTTTAATTATCAGAATTATTTTAATTTGACAAATTGGTTTCTTCTACTTTAAAGAATTTAGTCTTCCTAATAAAAACCCAATTAGAAATTGTAAACAACGCCGGTCCCATGATAAACTATGATAACGATATTAATAGTTTTGACTAAAGCTTCGTCTCCTAAAGGCTCAAATTGTTCACGCAAAACGAAGTCAATTAGGCATATTATTCTCAGACATAAGAGAAAACGCAAGTTTTGGCACAACAGAGAATTGGTCAAACAAAAATGATAAATATTGCAATTGAGATTTTTTATCAGAAAAACCATCTGTAGAACGGATGACGATAAAAGCATCTGCTGCAAAAAAGACTGTGTCGCACTTCTGTTGCCAAAAATTCCTCACTGAATCTAAAATACATCTCATTTTATTTGACAAAAATATAGGAGTCAATTTAAGTAGACTGCAAAAAGGATTTCATCCCACAGTCGGACAAAAAGTTACTAATTGACAACCCTTAAAAAAACAATCGAGAAAGTTTTATTGATATGTTGGCATTAAACCTGGACAATGCTTTTAATCAATACAACTATGTCTGTTTTCTGGGTGATTGTAATATAGACCTACTGACAATATTGGGAAGACAGTATCATAATATCATACGATTGTTCTACAAGCCGCTCATTTATCCCGATAAAAATTTGCAAAACAACTGAAACAGACGTTGATTATATTATCACGGATACAAAAGTCGCTAAGTCGAGGTCATCAAAAAAAATTTTGGAAAAAAAACCAAACAAAACATTGTTTTTCGTCCCAGAAAGAAGGAGGAAAATACCTGCCAAACCATCAAAAGCGATCTAAATGGATTAACTGTTGTCCCAATTTAAAAGAAGACAATTTCGTTAGGGTTTTAGAGGATTTCACAGCTCGATGTTTTTGGGCACTGGCCAAATCATAGAAGTATATTCTGATTCGGGTCAAGATTCCAGATCCATTAAACTAAAAAGAGCATTTGTTGAAAAAGTTTGCTTTGTGGCTAAATTAAACAAAAGTTTAGTTGAGTACATTTATAATTGATTCAAACACTAATTCACAAGGTAGGCCTTTTTCAATTTCTCCCACTAGAAAAAGAACTGTTTTTTCATGACATTTTGTACTCAAACTCAGTTTTTCCTGCGCGGGTAGAAAAATTGCTACTCCGTAGCAACCTGTTACTCCACTCAGAACGTTCGGATAGCTATACTTTTGACCTCACCGTTGAATTTTTGCCAACTGCAGTTTTGCGAAATTGTTTTTTTGTTATTTTGCATTTATTGGTTTATTACGCTTTATTAACAGCTTATTATGACGCACTTTGTTCTATCTTCTTAAAAAAATTCATTGAAATCCGTTAATTTGTCTAGGTTAGTTTTCTTGCGTAACGTCAGTTTTTCGTTTATCTCGAAGCTTTTTTCTTAGTTAATATGTTAACAAATTTGTACCATGACCAATTCATTAGAGAACACATATGCACTTTTATGGATCTTTGCCAAAAACTTACCCTCAATGGTTAAGAGAAGTGACAAAGCAAAAGGAATCCAAGAAAAGTATTCGGAATTCAACACGCCAAAATAGAAAAAAACTGAAAACTGATTCATTTATCTTAAACGATTGTATAATCCATTGTTAATTCACATAAGCAAAATGATTTTCTGAGTAACCTTAAGGCGGTCAATGTGACATCGGAAAAGATCCAATTTTTCATATTTCTACTCTGGGTTTTATCAGTGTCTAAGTCTTATTCTCTGTTGTTTTTTTGATATTGCCATGAGACAAATACTCTTCATCAAGATCTCAAATACCTGAATCAAGCGACCTGTCACAACCCTCCCTCATATGGGAGAGACCCATTTGATCGTAAAAGCGTTATTGCTCCTAGTGATCGTTCCGCCCTAATTTCCCAATTCTCGCAGTAGTTTTTAGTTAACACAAATAAATCAGGTTTCAACTTTCTTTTGTTTTAGGATGAGATGAAACATTTCACAAGGCATTAAAGAAAAAAATATCGTCAAAAACCAGTCCCCATACATAACAAGCTTAATTTCTAACTCATTGCGAAGATTGCCAGGTCTTTCTCATCATATTCACTTGATGAATTGGGATTTATGGCATTGATAATTCAACTCAGTGCAAGCTGTAAGGATAACAGTTTTGAAACCTCGCAGATAGATATAACGTCAAGAGCAAAATTTACTCAAAACGCCATTAACAACGAAATGATGACTCTCCTAAGAATAGAATTCCATTATCTGAAAGATCGTCCATCATCGTGCTCGAAAAAGAATTCACTTAAACTAAAGATGCTTATACATAAATTTTTTGCAAAGTTCACGGTAGTTTCGTTAAAAAAGATATTAGTATTAGGGCAAATTCAGAATTACCCTAGAAAAACAAAAACATAACCAAAAATTTTAAAGAAATTGATAACAGCTGTAAATATGAGTTGTAAATAAGCTAAATTTTGTATAAAGGAAAAATTTTCCATTTAGATTTTATGATAGTTCCTAGAATTGTTTAAATTGTGGCTTCACACAATTATAAAAACTTATTCATTTTATCTTTTAACAATTTGTGAAACAGTTTTAACCTGACGACAAACGTAAAGTTTAAAAACGTTTTTTAATTATCAGAATTATTTTAATTTGACAAATTGGGTTCTTCTACTTTCAACAATTTTGTCTTCCTAATAAAAACCCAAATAGAAATTGTGAACAACGCCGGTCCCATGATAAACAATGATAACGATATTAAAAGTTTTGACTAAAGCTTCGTCTCCTAAATGCTCAAATTATTCACGCAAAACGAAGTCAATTAGTCAATCATTTTTACTGAGAAAACGAAAAGGTTTTTTTTACTTACCACAAAAATAGAAATGATAAAAAAATACAAAGGAAAAGTAGGAATAGCTCTGTGGCTGTAATTTCAAAAATAAAGCGAATCATGACCATGAATTATTTGCATCTCTCAGTAGTGACAAAAAATCAATTGGAATGCTATCAACCAAATGAGGGATATCAACCAAAACCTCTCATCAACGTTCGCATCGAGATTTGGTGAGATTCTAATAGATGATTACAAAATAGCTGAATACTTCAAATATTCGTTTGTCAACATAGGTGTTTGTAGTGGTGATAATGCAAAACTTTCCAATGCAACATATTCTGGTCACAGCACAGCTTTCAGTTTTGAGATTAAAATGATTTGTCTGCCTATAACAATTAGGGAGATGAATCCGCGTAGACCCCATGGACCATGGTCTGTGCCAGCTTGGGCTTCTAAAGACAGCGCAAAAAATTTTCGTATATCATCTCATATACCGCTGAGCGAATTAATTACACCAACGTATGTCCAAAACTACTCAAAATTGCTGACATCATAGAGAAAAGAAGACTCCATAAAAGTAACACAGTAACGGCTGAAATCTGTAACAATTTTTTTTCCTGAAATATGTAAAAAAAAATTAAATGCTCAAATATCTGCACATCCATTAACAGAACACACATTCTAGACCCAATGAATTTTGGTTTTAGATCATTGTGTTCCTCTCATGACGCTTTGCTATACTCAAAAGATTTTTTCAGGAAGGCACTTGACTCCAAGGAGATAATTCATCCAGCACTTTTAGACCTCTCAAAAATTTCTGATTCAAAAACACATAAAAAGCCACTACAAAAGAGTTGTTCAATTGGTCATCCATTAGAAAAGTTTTCTGGAAGAAAACAAGGCGTGCGTGCAAACGAAGTAAATTTGAGCTAGTATGAGTTAAAAAGAGGTGCCCTACACACTGCGCAGGCAAATCCTCTTTAAAATCTATCTAACACTAATTCACAAGTTTGACCTTTTTCAATTTCTGCTACTAGGAAAAGAACTGTTTTTCATGACATTTTGTACTCAAACTCTGTTTTTTCTGCGCGGGTAGAAAAATTGCTACTCCGTAGCAACCTGTTACTCCCCTCAGAACGTTCGGATAGCTATATTTTTGACCTCACCGCTGAATTTTTGCCGAACTGCAGTTTTGCGAAATTATTTTTTTGTTATTTTGCCTTTATTGGTTTATTACGCTTTATTAACCGCTTATTATGACGCACTTTTTGTTTTATCGTCTTAAAAACGTTCATTGAAATCCGTAAATTTGTCTAGGTTGGTTTTCTTGCGTAACATCACTTTTTCGTTAATCTCGAAGCTTTTTTCTTAGTTAATAGGTTAACAAATTTGTATCATGACCAATTCACTAGAGAACATCTATGCACTTTTATGGATCTTTGCCAAAAACTTAATTTCAATGGTTAAGAGAAGTGACAAAGCAAAAGGAATCGAAGAAAGGTATTCGGAATTCAACACCTGAAACTAGAAAAAAAACTGAAAACTGATTCATTTGTCTTAAACGATTGTATCATCCATTGTTAATTCACATAAGCAAAATGATTTTCTGAGTAACCTTAAGGCGGTCAATGTGACATCGGAAAAGATCCAATTTTTCATAGTTCTACTCTGGGTTTTATCAGTGTCTAAGTCTTATTCTCTGTTTTTTTTGAGATTGCCATGAGAAAAATGCTCATCATCAAGATCTCAAATACCTGAATCAAGCGACCTGTCACAACCCTCCCTCATATGGGAGAGACCCATTTGATCTTAAAAGCGTTATTGCTCCTAGTGATCGTTCCGCCCTAATTTCCCAATTCTCACAGTAGTTTTTAGTTAACACAAATAAATCAGATTTCAACTTTCTTTTATTTCAGGATGAGATGAAACATTTCACAAGGCATTAAAGAAAAAAACATCGTCGAAAACCAGTCGCCATACATAACAAGCTTAACTTTTAACTCATTGCGAAGATTGCCAGGTCTTCTCCATCATATCCACTTGATGAATTGGGATTTATGGCATTGATAAATCAACTCAGGGCAAGCTGTAAGGATGACAGTATTGAAACCTCGCAGATAGATATAATGTCAAGACCAAAATTTACTCAAAACGCCATTAACAACGGAATGATGACTCTCCTCTGAATAGAATTCCATTATCTGAAAATTATCAACGCTGAAGCTGGTCATTGGTTTCACTGCACATCATCGTGCTCGAAAAAAAATTCACTTAAACTAAAGATGCTTATACATAAATTTTTTGCAAAGTTCAGGGTAGTGTCGATAAAAAAGTTATTAGCTTTAGGGCAAATTCAGAATTACCCTAGAAAAACAAAAACATTACCAAAAATTTTTTAAAAAAATGATAACAGCTGTAATTATGGGTTGTAAATAAGCTAAATTTAGTAAAAAGGAAAAATTTTCCATTTAGTTTTTTTATGATAGTTCGTAGAATTGTTTAAATTGCGGTTTCACACAATTATGAAAACATATTCACTTTATCCTTTAAGAATTTGTGAAACAGTTTTAACCTGACGACGAACGTAAAGTTCAAAAACGTTTGTTTTAATTATCAGAATATTTTTAATTTGACAAATTGGTTTCTTCTACTTTAAAGAATTTAGTCTTCCTAATGAAAACCGAATCAGAAATCGTGAACAACGCTGGTCCCATGATAAACTATGACAACGATATTAAAGGTTTTGATTTAAAATTCGTCTCTTAAGTGCTCAAATTGTTCACGCAAAACGAAGACAATTAGGCATATTATTCTCAGGCATAGGAGAAAACGCAAGTTTTGGCATCACAGAGACATGGTTAAAAAAATGATAAATATTGCGATTAGGATTTTTTTAACAGAAAAACCATCTGTAGAATGGATGACAATAAAAGCATCTGCTGCAAAGAAGACTGTGTTGCACTTTTGTTGCCAAAAATTAGTCACTGAAACTAAAATAGATCTCAATTGGTTTGAAAAAAAAAAATAGGAGTAAATATGAGTAGACTGCAAAGAGGGTTTCATACCAAAGTCGGACAAAGAATTACTAATAAACATAACTGACAACCCTAAAAAAACAATCGAGAAAATTTTATTGATATGTTGGCATTAAACCTGGACAATGCTTTTAATCAATACAACTATGTCTGTATTTTGGGTGATTGTAATATAGACCTATTGACAATATTGGGAAGATAGTGTCATAAAATCATACGATTGTTGTACAAGCTGCTCATCTATCCCGATAAAAATTTGCAAAACAACTGAAACAGACGTTGATTATATTATCACGGATACAAAAGACCCATTAGCAGAAATTGTAATAGACACAAGGCAGGCTTAAAACAGACCACTTTCGCTAAGTCGAGGTTATCAAAAAAATTTTGAAAAATCTAAACAAAACATTGTCTTTGGTCCCAGAAAAGCAACTATGAGCTCGCAGCTTTGATGAAAGTTATCTACAATACCCTTGTATTTTTGCATACAAATATTGGTATTCACAATGAACTTTCCCTTTTCATTCAATTGTTTACTCTTGTGATGCTGAATAAAAATTTCTGCATAATATATAACCAACAAAACAACATAAAAAATGTATCGACGATAAAAGCGAATCAGTTTCTAACAACTTTTGGAAGCAATCAAATCCGCAAAACCAGATCAATCGTCCGTCAAACAGATCACAAATCGATCAACGGACAAAGTAATCAAATAGCTTTCAACCAAGCTCTGCAAAAGGTGTTTTTTGTCCAAACAACGATATCTGTCAGTCCAAACAACCATATCCGGCACGAGACTTGGCTAAACTTTTCTGGAAAAGATTTCTTTTCCAAAAGAAGGAAGAGAATATCTCCCAAACCAGCAAAAGCGATCTAAATTGACTAACTGTTGTCCAAATTTAAAAGAAGACAATTTTGTTATGGTTTTAGAAGATTTTATGGCTCGATGTCTTTGGCAACTGGCCAAAGTCATAGAAGTATATTCTGGTTCGGGACAAATTGACAGATACGTCAAACTAAAAAGAGCATTTGGTGAAAAAGTTTGCTTTGTTGCTAAATTAACAAAGTTTCAGCTGACTACATTTTATAATTGATTCGAACACTAATTCACAAGGTTGGCCTTTTTCAATTTCTGCTACCAGGAAAAGAACTGTTTTTCATGACATTTTGTACTCATTTTTTTCTGCGCGGGTAGAAAAATTGCTACTCCGTAGCAACCTGTTACTCCACTCAGAACGTTCGGATAGCTATACTTTTGACCTCACCGTTGAATTTTTGCCAACTGCAGTTTTGCGAAATTGTTTTTTTGTTATTTTGCATTTATTGGTTTATTACGCTTTATTAACAGCTTATTATGACGCACTTTGTTCTATCTTCTTAAAAAAATTCATTGAAATCCGTTAATTTGTCTAGGTTAGTTTTCTTGCGTAACGTCAGTTTTTCGTTTATCTCGAAGCTTTTTTCTTAGTTAATGTGTTAACAAGTTTTTATCATGACCAATTCATTAGAGAACATCTATGCACTTTTATGGATCTTCGCCGAAAATATACCTTCAATGGTTAAGAGAAGTGACAAAGCAAAAGAAATCAAAGAAAGACATTCGGAATTCAACACGCAAAACTAGAAAAAAAGCTGAAAACTGATTCATTTATCTTAAACGATTGTATCATCCATTGTTAATTCACATAAGCAAAAAGATTTTCCGAGTAAACTTAAGGCGGTCAATGTGACATCGGAAAAGATCCAATTTTTCATATTTCTACTCTGGGTTTTGTCAGTGTTTAAGTCTTATTCTCTGTTGTTTCTTTCTTTTGATATTGCCATAAGATCAATGCTCTTCATCAAGATCTCAAATACCTGAATCAAGCGACCTGTCATAACCCTTCCTCGTATGGGAAAGACCAGTCCGATCGTAAAAACGTTATTGCCTTCCTTTGCACCATTTCGTTTGGGCCTGCTGGCAAGCTTTCTGAGTCACAACGAAAACGTGATCGTTCCGCCCTAATTTCCCAATTCTCGCAATAGTTTTTAGTTTACACAAATTAATCAGATTCCAACTTTCTTTTAATTCAGGATGAGATGAAACATTTCACAAGTTATTAAAGAACAAAACCGGTCACCATCGTCGAAAACCGGTCACCATACATAACAAGCTTAATTTCCAACTCATTGCAAAGATGGCCAGGTCTTCTCCATCATATCCACTTGATGAATTGGGATTTATGGCATTGATAAATCAACTCAGGGCAAGCTTTAAGGATAACCGTATTGAAACTTAGCAGATAGATATAACGTCAAGACCAAAACTTACTCAAAACGCCATTAACAGCGAAATGATGACTCTCCTCAGAATAGAATTCCATTATCTGAAAAACAATCAACGTTGAAGCTGGTCATTGCCTTCACTGCACATCATCGTGCTCGAAAAAGAATTCACTTAAACTAAAGATGCTTATACATAAATTTTTTTGCAAAAATCAGGGTAGTGCCGATAAAAAAGATATTAATAATAGGGCAAACTAAGAATTACCCTAGAAAAACAAAAATTTGACCAAAAAATTTAAAGAAATTGATAACAGCTGTAGTTATGAGTTGTAAATAAGCTAAATTTTGTTTGAAAGGAAAATTTTTCCTTTTAGTTTTTTATGATAGTTCCTGGAATTGTTTAAATTGTGGTTTCACACAATTATAAAAACATATTCATTTTGTCCTTTAAAGATTTGTGATATAGTTTTAACTTGAGGACGAACGTGAAGTTCGAAAACGTTTGTTTTAATTATCAGAATTATTTTAATTTGAAGAATTGGTTTTTTTACTTTAAAGAATTTAGTCATCTTAAAAAAAACCTAATTTGAAATTGTGAACAACGTCGGTCCCATGATAAACTATGACAACGATTTTAAAAGTTTTGACTAAAGCTTCGTCTCCTAAATGCTCAAATCGTTCACGCAAAACGAAGTCAATTAGGCATATTAAACTCAGACATAGGAGAAAACGCAAGTTTTGGCATCACAGAGAAATGGTTAAACAAAAATGATAAATATTGCAATTAGGATTTTTTTTATCAGAGAAACCATCTGTAGAACGGATGGCGATAAAAGCATCTGCTGCAAAGAAGACTGTGTTGCAATTTTGTTGTCAAAAATTCGTCACTGGAACAAAAATAGGTCTCATTTTGTTTTAAAAAAATATAGGAGTCAATTTGAGCAGACTGCAAAAAGAATTTCATCCCAAAGTCGGACAAAAAGTTACTAATAAACATAACTGACAACCCTAATAAAACAATCGAGAAAGTTTTATGATTTTTTGGCATTAAACCTGGACAATGCTTTTAATCAAAACAACTATGTCTGTTTTTTGGGTGATTGTAATATAGACCTATTGACAATATTAGGAAGACAGTGTAATAAAATCATACGATTGTTGTACAAGCTGCTCATCTATCCCGATAAAAATTTGCAAAACAACTGAAACAGAAGTTGATTATATTATCACGGATGCGAAAGACTCATTAGCAGAAATTGTAATAGACACAAGGCAAACTTAAAACAGACCACTTTCGCTAAGTCGAGGTTATCAAAAAAATTTTTAAAAAACTAAACAAAACATTGTTTTTCGTCCCAGAAAAGCAATTATGAGCCCGCAGCTTTGATGAAAGTTATCTACAATACCCTTGTATTGGTATTCACAATGAATTTTCCCTTTTCATTCACTTGTTTACTCTTGTGATGCTGAATAAAAGATTCTGCATAATATATAACCAACAAAACTATGTAAAAAAAGTTTCGACGATAATTGCGAATCATTTTTACTGAGAAAACAAAAAGATTTTTTTAGTTACCAAAAAGATAAAATGACAAAAAAAAGTTCCAAAAGAAAAGTAGGAATAGCTCAGTGGCTGTATTTTTAATGAACAAGGGAATCATGACCATGAAGTAATTGCATCTCTCAGTAGTGACAATTGGATTGCTATCAACCAAATGAGGGATATCAACCAAAACTTCTCATCAACGATCGCATTGAGATTTGGTGAGATTCTAATAGATGATTACAAAATAGCTGAATACTTCAAATATTCGTTTGTCAACATAGGTGTTTGTAATGGTGATAATGCAAAACTTTCCAATGCAACATATTCTGGTCACACAACAGCTTTCAGTTTTGAGATTATAAAGATTTGTCTTCCTATAACAATTAGGGAGATGAATCCGCGTAGACCCCATGGACCATGGTCTGTGCCAGCTTGGGCTTCTAAAGACGGCGCAAAAAATTTTTGTATGTCATCTCATATACCGCTGAGCGAATTTATTACACCAACGTATGTCAAAAACTACTCAAAATTGCTGACATCACAGTGCTTTAGAGAAAAGAAGACTACATAAGAGTAACACAGTAACGGCTGAAATCTGTAACAATTTTTTTTTCTGAAATATGTAAAAAAATTAAATGCTCAAATATCGGCACATCCATTAACAGCACACACAATCTATACCCACTGCATTTTGGTTTTAGATCATTGTGTTCCTCTCATTACGCTTTGCTAAACTCAAAACATTTTTTCAGGAAGGCAATTGATTCCAAGGAGATAATTCATCCAGCACTTTTAGACCTCTCAAAAATTTCTTATTCAAAAACACATTAAAAGCCACTACGAAAGCGTTGTTCAGTTGGTTTCTCCCTGAACTCTATGTCGTCCCTAGAGAAAAGTTTTCTGGAAGAAAACAAGGCGTGCGTGCAAACGAAGTAAGCTTGAGCTAGTATGAGTTAAAAGGAGGTGTCCTACACACTGCTTAGGCAAATCCTCTTTAAAATCTATCTCACTTTTTGATGAATACAATTGGATGGAACAGCAATTTGGTTCACTACGCTAATGATTGTTTGTTATTTGCATCAAACCAAATAAGTGAAACTGCAAATCATTATCAGAAACATAATCTGACCAAAACATGTGTGATTTCCAACTCTCTTGAGGTTACTGTGAAAAACAACCAAATCCAATTACAATTGATTTGCAAACCTAATGACGAACGTCACAGTTTATCGGAAACGATCCAACTGGACAACCAAAACATAAAAATGATAACTGAATGAATATACCTGGGAATAATAATTGACCCTAATTTAAAACTGGAAAGCCATGCAAAAAACATTACAAATAGGTCAATAGGTGTCAAGAAAGTCAAAACAATTAGAAAAATATTGAAGAGCTCTAATAGATGCCATTGTTCTTTCTCATCTTAACTTCTGAATCATTTTTAATGGTAAAAGAAAAATTTGATACTTTCTCTGGAAAGGCAGATAAACTGGCTTCCCAAAACTGTATTTTTTCCACTCGTTTTTGTAGTCAGCATCTGAACTGTGCTTGGCAAAAATAATTTTTGAGCTTTGAACAATTAATTCAGCAAAAAATCTTTACTGTATATAGTTGATCACTTCAAAGGTAACAACAAAACTTTCGAGCGATAATTTAGTCTCTCCAGTGCTAAATATCACATAACTATTCCTAACATTTTTCAAGACCATAGATCATCGGTGTTTCTAGGAAACTCATTTGGTCACCAAACTTCCATGAAGTGGAACTCCTTACCAGGTGCATTAAGAAACTTTAATCAGACTAAAGGTTGCTTGGAGAATGTTTGCTGGAGTTTTTTGGCAGAGTCGAAAGATTGTCCTCTAACAATTTGTGGAGGCACTTGGAAAGCTTTCAGCTTCAAAAAATCTATCTTCACTAACTTCATCCGCTCAATTTTGTCATAATTATCAGTTCAACGAAACTCCTTTTGAGTGTATTACACTTTCGATAGGATTAACGCATTATTTTTCCACATCTATTTGAACTAGTTTTTTTTCTCTCAGATAATCTATAGCCCACCATCAAGGTATTTATAAAACATTGTTGGGAGCTATTATGGTAAAGACCCGCATTGCCTTTATATTGGACGATATAATTGTGTTTTCATTTCAGAGGTTGAAAATTTGTCTAGAAAACAAAAATGGGTTGAACTGCTAGTTGACAATGACAGGATACAAAAGTTGCAGAACATTTAGAAAATCCAAAATCTAATAAGATCTGCACTCTTGTGCAGCACAATTTTCGGTTTCATTGTCCGCCAACTTTGTGAAGGCACTTAGAAGGATTTTGCTTTTAAATTATCTGGCATCACTAACTTCATCCGCTCGGTTTTTTCAATACTATCAGTTAGAAAAATTTCCTTTTCAAATTATTACACTTTCGATATGCAAAACGCATTGTTTTTATATCTCAATTTGAACTCGTTTTCTCAGATAACCTATAGCCCCCCCAAATCAAGGTAATTATACCATATTGTAGGGGCTTCAATTTGGTGGGGGGCTATAATGATAAACTCCGAATTGCTTTTATTTTAGACGACATAACTTAGATTTCATTTCAGTGGTTTAAATTATGTCTAGAAAACAAAGACAGGTTGAACTGTTATTTGACAAAGGCAGGAGACAAAAATTGCTGACGTTTTAGAAAACGCAACTTTAGATAAATTCTGCACTCCTCTGCAAGGCAATCATCTGTTTCAGAGGCTGTCATAGTAGCATTGCAAAGACAAATATAAAATTTTTACTCCTGTGCAGCGCAATTATTGGTCCCAGAGGATGCAATAGCTTTTACCAAGTAATTGGCGTTGATAATACTAATAGTATTGTTCTGCGTGAGTGGAGGCTAGACAACTAATTCGTATAGAACGCAGTGCATTTATATAGCTCAGAGACTGCCGTAGTACTTAACGTGTTTAAAAATCTAAAACGTGTATCAATACTTGAATTGTTGTTGTTTAGTAGGTAAGGCTAGACTCCCAATTCATCTAGCACTATTCCAGCTTTCGGACAAAGTTTCTAGTGCCTAGCATTTTGATGTAAGTTTAAAATTCAATGTGTTTTGCGGTAAATTTGAATACGTTACTCTGATGTTTCATAGTTGGGACTCACTTTTCCGTTCAACGGGTGGATCATACCTCTTTTCAGATAAAATTGATTCAGTAATCTTTCAAACTTAGACGCCGCTGCAAGGCCCTAGCATATTAAATTTTAAGTCCAATGCGTTAAATTCAAATACGCTGCTGTAATGTGTCATAGTGGGAGCACTCTAATTGGTCTATTGCTTGCATGGGCTCTGGACCCCTTTTTCTTTAAATTGAATTTAGAAAACCCGACGATTGATTATTTTTTAGCCGTAACCATTTTTCAGTACTGCACGCTTTTACCACAGAAAAGGAGATTAGCGACATTAAAAGAAAATGAGAAAAATTTCTTTAAAGTTTGATGGCTTCAAACTTTTTAAATTTAATGTGATCTGGCAAAGCGGCAGAGCTTTGAGCAATCTTTTTACGTGGAACAGAACTAATCAAAACATTTGCGGAAAAAGTCCACGAACCGGTTAGCTTATATCTGCTCCAATTTTTGCTCCAAATTTTCAATAGATTTGACTCTAAATAAAAATTAGATTACAATAGATTTGACTCTTTGGCGATTAAACTTTGGAGAAAATTTAAGTTGAACACGTATCTGCACAATACTAAGAAATTTCTAGAACAAGTTTGAAATTTGTTCGTACACTTGACCGTTGTTTCCTTGTTACACCACTCCTATAATCTACTAGTCGAACGATAAACAGGGACTTTTTCGCATTCAAAATTACAATCTGAAAAACTATAGAACAAAGGGAAAAGCATGTTTTTGAATTGGTTGTTATAATGCTCAATGCTGACACCCTCTTACAGAGGCAATGACGAAAACTAATCATTACTCTTTGAAAACCTAGTGTCATTATAATGGCTCTGTATTTACCTCATTTCGTGCAATTTTTGCTAAACCATTTCTGTTTCCAAATGATATACTTTTAGATACTTATGACACCGCTTGCAGGCAACGTGTCGAGAAATTGCAAAAAAATGGGAACGACAGAGCAACTTTGTAACTGTTATTTTGCGTCCCATCTGAGCAACATTGGAAAAAAGAAGTCGGCTTTCAAAATAATATAAGCGAAACAAACGCAAAGATATTTTTAGCAATTGTGTCATTCAAAGGCTACAGACAAACAGTTCACATTATTATTCAAAAATGGAAAAAATGAGACATTTGAACTTATCATCAACTCAGAACAAAAATTATACGAAAAAAAAATAAGAATGGGCTTCTCCTTTCAATCTTTCTGTTTCACAAATAAAAGAAAACAAAAAAAGTTATAAAGCAAGAGATAAACACAAACAAAGAAAAAAGTAACAAACATACAAGTACAGAAGTACAGAAGTAACCCTGCTTGGTGGCAAGAACTATTCTTTCTGTCTTTTATTGACCTTTTTCCAAATTGTTGCTCCAATATTCCTCATACATAGTCAGTTGTTTCCACTTTAAAAAGAAAACACTTATTTTGTGTAAAAGAGGTTTAAAAACTTACTGAATAGAAGACAACGAACAAATAAAAAAAATTAGACCGCGGAAAAAGGTTAACAGTATTGGTGAGAACCAGATTATTTGTCCCTTATGGTTCGGTTTTGCAAATTCATTGAAAATTTTTATAAATCCCTTCTTTTGTCGAAAATTTTTTGTTGTTTTAAAAAAAACTGTTCTGTGTTCAGAAAATGAAAACCATAAAATTGCTTTTCTTCTGATACCACCGTTAGCTACCTAGAAAACTCCGTTTCGTCGGTTTCTCCAGTTTCTTAAAAAGATTTAAAGAATTTTCAAAAGAGATGGAGAGAAAAATATTTACAGGACGAGTGTAGAATTAGCTTTGATATAATTTTGATTGATCAGATCTTGAAGTTCTGAATGAACATTTTCGTGTAGATTTATTACAATTCTACGAACTTGTTACGTGCTGTTAGGTAGCTTTTCAGAAATATACCATTTTTAGACCCACCACGTTGGGACCTGAGTGATGGAAATTTTTGTGATATTTGCTTTTTTGGGCACTAAAGCTGATTTATATTGCTGACTATAGAGTTTGACTTATTAACAGAGACCTAGTTTTTAGGAGAGAAGTTTTCCGAAAATTGGGCGATGGCCTTTTTAACAACTGTAAAGTTAATATTTTCAGTTGTCCAGTCGATTAAAAATAATTTTTTTATTATTGGTCCCAAAAGTTTCAATTGTTTTTTTCCTTATAAAATTTTTTCAAGTCCTTCAGAGCAGCTGAATTTAAACACATTCTACGTTACCGATACCTGTCTATGTAAGGGCATTTGCTCGACTTTCATTAATGGGTGTACAAACACTCCCCAAATACACTAACAATTTTTGCAACAAAATTACAAATGCGAATGGGCGGCAGGTTTAATGGTTCTTCTGACCTCATACTTCTGTTTTCTGATATTAAATGACACAATTATCTTCAGCCTTCTGGTAGTCTGAATCACAGTATACGTTGCAGACATTATGGTTTGTTCCCCATGACCTTATGAACTCAAGAAAAGCATAAATTTTGCCGATGATTTCTTTACCGCCAAAAACCTGAGAGTTACTCTTTTCCGAACGCATCTAACAAGAAGTCGCAACCAAATAAGAGCAACCAAAAGTCTAGAATATATGTTTCTTTACATAAATTCGAGACCTACCTCCCTGATTAAGACACATTACCTACCATCTGAAACGGATTTTTTTAAACAAAGACGGTGACATCACCCCCCCCCCCCAGACAAAGAGAAAGCTGACGCATGAGAAACCTACCTCAGCGCTAGAAAGAAAAGCATCAAAAGTCATCAATCAGCATCAAGAAAAGAGCCCTGAAGACTATTTTTTTGGTCTCAGACGTCAACAAAGACGGAGAGATTTTTTTTCAAGGGCTCCGTACGTCACTCGATCAAGAAGGCCTGACCTTTCTTTGGTTGCAGACATCACCAAGAGATGATCGGCCGAGGTTCCAGACGTCACCTCAGAAGTGCCTTTCCCGGTCAGACGTGTCCAAAAAACTTGATTTTTTTGCGAAAAAAATCTCTAAAACAAGAAAATTGTCCCCAACGAGCTTTTCTGGATGGTTTATGAAAGAAATAGCCGTGAGAAATTACATGTCAGCATTTAGCAAGAAAGGCATCAAAAGTAATCAAAGAGTTCATCAAGAAAAGCCCCTCCGAGACAAATAACAGTGCTCAAAATACAAGCAGAAGGAGAAATCAGACGCATGAGAAACCTACCTCAGCGCTAGCAAGAAAGGCATCAGAAGTCATCAATCAGCATCAAGAAAAGAGTCCGTAAGACCATTTTTTTGGTCTCAGACGTCACCAAAGACGAAGAGATTTTTCTTCAAGGGCTCCATACGTCATCCGATTAAGAAGACCTGACTTTTTTGGTTGCAGACGTCACCAAGAGATGATCGGCTGAGATTCCAGACGTCACCTCAGAAATTCCTTTCCCGGTTAGACGTATCCGAAAAAAATTATTTTTGCGACAGAAAATCTCAAAAAAGAAAACTGTCCCCCAACGAGCTTCTGTGGATGGTTTATGAGAGAAATAGCCGTTAGAAACTACATGTTAGCATTTAGCAACAAAAAACACACAGGTTGTACGAAAAAACGATATAGCGTTTTTGCATCAGAAAAATTTAAAAATCATTTTTCAGATTTTGTTGCAAAATATCCACATGAAAGTAAAATTACTAGTTGAATAGAACATTTCAATTGTACCATAATGTGAATTTTTTTAAATTTGAATTCCTCATGAAAAATTTTTGCTCAAAAAACGAAACAATTCGCAAAAGTGCATTCTTCAGCGTCAAAAATCAAAAAACGTTATTCCAACATTTTAATGAAAACTTTTTAATAAATCCAAAAAAACCCATTAATCGGCCCCCTGGTTTTGTTAGGAAACAAGCTCCAAAGTCAGTTTATCGACTTGGATTTTTACAAAAGAGGCAACCTAATTTTGACAAAAATTGCATCTTTGACTTTAAAATTTCAAAAAACGTTTTCTTGAGGTTATGATATAAAAAATTAGTAGATCCGAGAAAACTTGTTGATTGGGCCCCCTCAGTTTGCTATAATACACATTTTAAAGTTAGTTTATGAATTTTACATTTTAGTAAAGAGGCAACCGGAATTTGGCAAAATTGCATCTTTGACTTTAAAAATTCAAAAAACGTTTTCTTGACGTTTTCATAAAAACAATTAGTAGATACAAGAAAACATATTGATTGAGCCCCCTTAGTTTGTTATAAAACAATGTTTACATTTAGTTTATCGATTTTCTATTTTTGTAAAGGAGCGGCTTGAATTTAGCAAAAATGCATCTTTGACATTAAAAATTCAAAAAAAATTTTTATTGACGTTTTGATATAAACAATTAGTAGACCCAAGAAAACCTATCCATTGGGCCCCCTCAGTTTGTTATAAAAGAAGCTTCAAAGTTAGTTCATTGATTTGCGTTTTTTAAAGAGGCAAATTAAAATTGGCAAAATTGCTTTTTTGACTCGAAAATTTTAAAACGTTTTTGCAAAGTTTTACGTTTTGGTTAAAACATTTATTAGATCCAAGAAAACCTATTGATCGTAGCTCTTCAGTTTACTTCAAAAAAAGCTGATAAATGAATTTTATCACTTTTCATAACTGCAAACAAGCAACAGAAAAGTGGCAAATTTGCTTCTCTGCTTTATAGAAACCGAAACACATTTTTTTCTAACGTTTATTGAAAATATCAATCGAGTTGAAAAAAACTTATTGAATCGGCCTACTCACTTAATTACAAAACAAGATGAGAAATTTTTATTTTTAGACCATTTTGCAAAACCGTGAAGAACGGAGAGAAAAGTTCCAAAAAGGCTTCTTCAAAAAAACCTACAACGGAATTTGTGTTTTCTTTGACTTTAATTGCATACTACTAGCCGCGAGCCTAGTTAATAGGGTATTACGTATTCATAGGAAAACCAGACGATCAAATTTTTTTGTTTTCAATTTGTGCATACTGCTAGCCGCGCGCCTAGTTAATGGGGTAGTATGCACTGAAATCAACTTCTCAAGAAAACCGAAAAAGGAAAATTAAGAACTCTCTTTTCTTTAGCTCAAAAGCAAGAAAATCAAAAATCAAAAATACTTCCGCACTTAAATTCACTCACGCTAGTAAACCTCACGAGTTGGATAACTCAAACGTTTCTTCCTTTTTGTCCGCGGTCTCAGAAGTTGCCCAAAGAAGTCCCTTTGCCCCTTTTTGGTCTCAGTAGTCACCAGATAGAAGAGGAGAGCATTTTTGGTGTCAGTAGTTACCGTAGTAGATGAACTTCAGAACGTAGTGTCAGCAATTACAAGAGTGGAAGGAAATTTCAAAGCAAAGATTTCGAAAATTTTTAAAAGAAAACAAGAAGCAATCAGTTCAACTTAAAGGGATAGAAATTCAAATTCAGCAGAAATCGATTTGTCTTGTCTGCATGTCTGTAGCTCACGTTGCCTAGTCGCAACGCATTTATAAACAAAATGAAATTTTTCAGCACAAGGTCTAAGCACTAGCAATCTCTAAGCATTTTTTTAGTCCTTGTTCCATAAAATGGGTTTGTCTTTGTAAAAGTTTGTAACTAACAAAAACCATTCAAAAGCCATATAATAAAACCTATTCTACTAAAGAGAACATTTTGATTTCCCCAAGTTTTAGCAATTATCTGGTCATGTTTATTGTAATAACAAAACAAACGCGCGCAAGCGGTTATTTTTCTTTTCTAAAGATAAAATTAGCTAGATTTAGCACAATAATAAAACACTAGGATTCTATTTTTCAGAAAAGTTTCGTCATAATTTTCAACAACAAAACATCCTGGAGTTGATTAGCCTCATAGTGCCATAAACACTGTTTTTCAACTTTGAAACTTGCGTCGCTCCGTTTCCGAAGCCATTTCTTACCTGTTAGTACGAAAAAGACCAACAAGAGCAAGATGACAAAGAAGAACAGTCAAAGTTGTCAGTACGCGTTAAACAAATTCAAAATTGCAGAGCTCAGTTTGAAACGCAAGCTGTACCTCTTACAATCTGCAATTGATCAGCGGAAGAGTTTCAGATCACTCACCCTGCTCATCAAAAAAGCAAAAGCAAACTTTGGCGAACTGAAAACAACAATTGATGCCGTATTAAGTCCGAAATCCATCAGCACTTCATCTGTCATGGAACGATATTCAAACCTTCTGTCTCGTCTAGAAAAATTTGAACACGAAATTGACAGCTTAGATGACGATGGACAACTCAGCCAATCTTCAACTAGGATACGCGATGATGTCAGCGTAACAACTCATACGACGGCCAGGTGTCCAACCTCACGGAGATGCTCACCATCTACGAACTATGTTCCAGAAGCAAGCAACCCAGTAAATTTATCATTCTCCAACAAAACACCACCTCTCCCACCGACACCGGAGAAACCATCCCTGTGTTTGTCTAAATGTACCGAAACAATGTTGTCAAAGTTTTTAATTGGCAACAACGAGAATCCCCTTACTATTGGAATGAGTACAGCAAGTTCATTCAGACCAAATAACACTGATAACACAGCGGATTCCACAACAGAAGCAAATTACTCGGATAAAAAACTTGCAAAATCTGAGACGACAGTCGCAAAAACTCGTTTTTCTTCCGATCGTTTTACTCTCAGTGATACAACAACCTCAGCTGTTGATCACTTTACAGTAAACCAACAGCAGTCTAAAAGAGACAATGATACAATCCAACCTCTTAATTTTGCAAGCACGCAAATTAAATTTCAAAACCCTTTCCCTCAGGAAAACCTTGATAATCATTTTCAAACAAAAAACATACTTTCTGAATTTTCTCGAGATCTCGCCGAGAAACTGTTTCAGATGCAAACGTTTTAACCAATGAGCATGGGTTGTTCCAAATACCAAAGATCACTTTATCCCCGCTTGATTAATCCCAGTTCTGCTAAATATTACAGTCAACAAAACTTAGAGAACCCAGATGTTGATCTCCCCCAGACTAAACAACCATTTGAACTGAGTAACACAACGACAAACTTTAATCAGTTCTCTGAAAGTTCCTGTCAAAACCCAAACAATTTTCAAACGTCTACCATACCTTCTTTACAATTGCATAATGGACACGAACTCAAAAACACAGAGAATAAAAATTTACCTGGAATCTCTACTCAATTCCAGCCACAGTCACAAGTCAGAACAGTTGGCATTGAGCCGCTCAACCCATTCGGTGTTCATTAAACCACCTGTTCAAAACCATTAACTGAAAGCGTTCCCATGGCTCCGTCAATCTCAACGTTTTCCCCACAAGCACTGCCTTCATCAGAGCAAAAACCCGAGCAACAATTTCCACATTCACATCAGATTTCCAGGGTATTACGTCCAATATCAAATGAAAGTTTCAAAAACCCTTCATTTGAAAATAATTTTTTACCGTGGACCTCAAACGCAGCTCCATATTGGCAAAATCCAACAGGTGAACACTCAATAAAGTTAACACCTCTTACAATTCAAATTTTTAATGGCAACCCATTGAAGTACCACGAATGGATAAATAACTTTTTTGCCTCGTACATAACAACACCAAAAATACTGACACACATCGTATCACATACTTGCAAAATGCAATTACTGGCTAAGCAAAAGATGTTATCCAAGCGTTTGCTTGTGATACTGCTTATAGCACCGCTTTAAACGAACTCATGTCAAAGTTTGGTGATCCTACAATAGTGGTTAACGCCTTCATAAATCAATTGGAAAACTGGAAATCAACTAATGGCTAAGAAACTTAAGTACCCAAATTTCAAGCTTTCCAGCACAGCCGACTAACCGAAACCAGTTAACAACAATAGGCAGTAGCGGTACTGTGAAACCACCTAGCGCTCCACCATTTTTACCCCTAAACAACGCAAGTCAACCAAAGCGTTCTTGCGAAAAAAGTCGTGGAAACCAAATACTAGCCACCTGTACCGATTAACAAAAATGCAACCCAAGCCAGCGATTTGACATTGTAAGCAAGAGCAATTTTTGCTCGAACCGTTTGAGCAGAAAACACAAGAAGCAAAACTGCCCATCAACAAAACGCTGCCAAACATGCAGCGGATACCACCACACAACACTGCATGACCCTGATAAAATTATCAAGCGTCCGCCGGCTGTTTTTGGCACCAGAAATTCCACAGGTACGGATATTACCCATCAAGAATATCAGCCAGTCAAACAGCAATGTGAACCAGGAAGTAACAGCAACGCTAGCGTCTCATCCAAATCACAAATCAACCGCTACGGACAGTCTTTTGCATACAAAAATCAGAATCAAATTCAGCCTGCTAATTTGAACAATTCCAACAAAAATTTTACCGTGAATCATGTACAGTCTACACCAAAAGAATGGTTGGAACAATTTCAACTTATCCCAGTATGTTTTGTAAGCGGCAAGAAAGCTTGCGATACGTACGCTCTGATCGATCAAGGAAGCCAATTTACGTTTATACTTGACAAAATTACTGATTTCCTTGCTCTTCCATGCGAAGATCAAAAAGCCACTAGCGAAGATCAGGAAGTGACACTTGCACCCTAAGAAAATTGGGATCAAAAATTTCAAATAACAACAACTTATAGCACTCCTTGTTTAAAATTAGCACCAGCTGATGGATTTGAACTCAACCAGCTTCGCGATGCATTCAACGAATTGCGTCACATTCACTTCCCAGAAATAGCTGAAGGCAAAGTCGGTGCCCTTTTGGGAATAAACACTTTTGCTTTCACAAATACGGTTGTAATCATCCCAGCACGTGAAAACCAGCCATTCGGCGTAAAGACGAGGCCTGGAAGGAAACTAGCTGGAGAGTATGAAAGTGTACAAAAGCAACCCAAACAACGATCTCACCATCAGAAACAGTAGGTGTACCACGTATCACGACAAAGCTTCGACGATCAGCCCTCCGATGAGTTGCTTGAGCAGTTCTGGAAAATCGAAGCCGAAGGAACTCAACCCGAGAGCGAATCTACGAATCCTGTTGACCAGGAAGCCCTTGACATATTGAACAAGAAAATCAGCTACAATGGTGAGAAGTACGAAATTGGAGTACCTAGGACAAAAACCATTGAGAATTGAAAAAATTTATTTCACAGCTCTCAGCCAGCTGAAAAGTCTTCAGAAGCAACTCAGTAGTGATTTCCAATTAAAAGAGTTGTATGAGCAAACTCTCAAAACAGATCTTCAAAAATTTTATGTCAAGCCAATTGACAAGCAGCAGCCAGAATTCGATAAAATTTGGCATTTGCCTCATCACCCGGTGGTGAATCCAAACAAACCCGGAAAAATGCGCAGAGTAGCAAATAATGCGGTCAAGTTTAGAGGCCAATCTTTGAACTCCGATTTGATCACAGGACCAGATTTGTAAACAACTTGGTAGGAATTCTTCTGAGATTTCTAGAAAACCCAGTTGCCATTCTCTCTGATATCGACGGCTTGTTTATGTAGCAATCGACGGCGTGTTCATGTAGCTCTGATATCGACGGCTTGTTCAGATAGCAATAAGGCAAGAAGAACAGTCTGCACTACGCTTTCTCTGGCCCAATGAAGAGACGGTTAACCAATACCAGTTCACCAGATTAATCTTTGGAGCAACCTGTTGCCCATTTTGTGCAATTTTCTTGCCGAACCGTAGCGCAAAAGACAATACAATTGAGATCCAAAAGCAGTTAATGCAATAAAAAACCATTTTTATATTGACGACTATATCCATTCTTTGCCGTCTATAGAAGAAACAAATGAAACCATTAACCAAACTAAAAATAGCCTTCATAAAAGTGACTTTCGCTTGACAAAATTTGTGTCTAAACATGAAGCTCTAAGGTTTGAACAAGAAGATCGAGATGAAGTGAAAAAGATCAATAGAGTCCTCGGTCAGAAATGAAATACCAGAACTGACTTTTTTTTAATGAGGACATTAGAAAAATTTCCCCGAAATGCAAGTGAGTATACACAAAGGAAAATGTTCAGCTTATTATCAACCATTTTCGATCACCCAGGTATTTTGACCACGCTGACAATTAGCATCAAAAAGTTTTTACAACCAGTCTGGAAGCTAGACAAGAAGTGAGATGAACCACTTCCCGCAGAACTACATTCCAACCTACAAAAAGTGGTCGACTGTTACTTTGCAATGCCTGATATCGAAATCCACAGATGGTTGAACAACTCAACGAATAAAGAAAATAATAATCAGCTCCATGTCTTTGTTTATGCCTCAACTGTTGCTTTGGGAGCAATTCCCTAAATTTGCACCCAAAAACAGGACAAAAATATTCAACTATCTTTTTTGCTTGGAAAAAGCAAAGTTGCACCAATTAAACAAATTAGTGTGCCAAAATTAGAACCCGAAGCTGTTGTTTTAGGTAAACGCCTCAGCACCTTGATACAAACCGAAATGACACTAAAATTTGAAACAGTCTACTTGTGGACCGATAGTCGTGTTGTCTTAGATTGGATCAGCTGAACTAAGAAACAAAACGCTTTCGTGTCGAATCGACTGGAAGAAATTAAAAATGCAACTAAAACTAATGAGTGGAATCATGTCCCAACTAATATTAATCCAACCGATCATGGACCGCGTGGCTTTCAGCCATCAGAAATCTCCCCGAAATGGCTTACAGCGCCACAGTTTTTAAAACACACTGAAAGTTCTTGGAAAGATTTGAAAAACCTTTCAACCGTCGGTGCCGTAACCAGAAATGAAAAAAAATTAATCAAACTTGTTCTAGACCCAAACCACTTTTCAACATGGAATAAGCTACTTTTAACCTTCGCAAATGTCTTCACTTTATTTACAGAGCTAAGAAGAAAAGTTCAAACAAATGTCAATAAACAAAAGATGGCGTTTGTTTATCTCAAAACTTCCTGCTGAACAATGCTTTCTCTTCAACAAGCAACGCATTAAAAAAACACAAAAGTTAGACGCCAAAAGCAAATTGATAAACCTTAATCCAATAATTGACCAAAACGGACTCCTACGATCTAGTGGCCGTCTCCTATTTGCTCCAACAGAATTGGAGATCGAAAAATGTCCAATAATCTTGGACGCAAAGAAAAAGGTTGCGAGACTATACCTTGAACATGCTCACAGAATTTGTGCACACCAAGCAACGGAACCGGTCAAAGCAATCGTACAACAAAGTTACTACGTCATCGGACTGCGAAAAACGCTCCTATCAATAAGATACCGATGTTTTTTTTGTCGCTGTTTTGACTCTCAGAATATAAAATCAATAATGGCCCCATTTCCTGCATTTCGCTTTCCCACAGAGTAAACCAAAATTCCGTTTGCCAACGCAGGAATGGAATTTTTTGACCCGTTTTATATTGAAGACAAACAAAGCCAAATCGAGAAACAATATGGACTTATTTTTACATGCCTCGTTACGCGAACAGTCCATTTGGAAACATGTCTAAATTTAAGTACAGACATCTTCCTCAATGCATATCGACGGTTCGCCTGCCGAAGATGCCAACCTATTTTATTTTAGAGGGATAACGGAAAAACATTTGTCGGCGCCTTCGAAGAGCAGAAGAATTCGGTCGGGTTAAGGCTTTAGACAAGGACAAGATTTATAAAGCCCTAGCTGCAGTCAAAACCACGTGGAAATTGAACCCACCGTACGGTCCTTATTTCGGTGGCGTGTGGGAGCGATTGATTCAGAGCGCCAATAGGACACTCTTGATCATTCTAGAATCTAAGCGTCTCCCCATTTCCTCCAAACCATTTCCTCATTCAACGCCCGTACAGCTCCCTGCCACCCGGAAATTTTGGAGATCAACAGCCAGCTAGTTTCAAGAACTGGAAGTACGTTCAGCAGTTGATGAACCACGTGTGGCGGCGTTTGATTAAGGAGTAAATGGACACAACAGCCAGCCTCCTCTGAAAATTGGAGATGTGTGGGTACTCAAAGACTTGACGCCAAGAGGAATTTGGCCCCTTAGAAGAGTTGTGAAAACATCCCCTGGACGAGACGGTGAAATACGAGTTGCCAGATTAAAAACGGCTTACGGCTCGCTCGTGCGTCCGGTCGCCGGCCTCACACGGGTTTTTTCTCCGTAGTTTTTTAATTCAAATTTTCGCTCCTTCCCTAGGCAAAATGAGCTACATCCAACCCATTTGATGTTTTCACCCTTACAGTATTTTCATTTCCATTTACATAGGTTCAAGGACATCGGATCAAACGACAATCAAGATGCTCTTCAACCCCTGCCTTCCTTTTTGGAGCATGTTCCCAATGACTCTGTGAGCTCAAGAAAAGCATTAATTTTGCCGATGATTTCTTTACCGCCAAAAACCTGAGAGTTAATCTTTTCCGAAAACATCTGACAAGAAGTCGCAACCAAATAAGAGCAACCAAAAGTCTAGAATATATGTTTCATTACATAAATTAGAGACCTAACTCCGTTAATAAGAAACATTGCCTACCTTCTGAAACGGATTTTTTTAAACAGAGAGGGCGACATCACCCCCTCCCCCCAGACAAAGAGAAAGCTGACGCATGGGAAACCTACCTCGGGGCTAGCAAGAAAAGCATCAAAAGTCATCAATCAGCATCAGTTAGGTTTGTGGTTGATGGCGTAGGTAGGAAGTAGGAGGGCGGGATCGATATAAGGTAATGGGTTAAGGTAGTTGTAGGGTAAAGGGTGGTGGGTGAATTGGTAAGTTCGATAGGGTGGGGATAAGGGTAAGGTACGTAGGGGGTAGGAGGTTAGTTTGTAGTTTAGATAAGTAGAAGGGACTCGCATGTCTTAAAATTATCTCCAGATGACCTTTTCACCTTGAAGGTTACCAGCAGTTTATAATTACAATATATTACAATTTGAGCTACTTTTAAAATCCAATTTTTAAAAACAGAAGTCAAATTTCAAAAATAAAAATAAGTGTTCTCAAATAATGAGTTCAAACAACAAGTCATGAACAGACTTGCTTCAGCTTAAACAACTTGTGAAAGACTTGTGCACTCTTCTTCAAGGGCAATTAATAAAAGCTATAAAAGATTGTTGGAGAGCAAGTGATTAAAAATCGTCAATTCTGAAGCATCAGATTTTGCTGGTTGCAACTTTCTATTAGAATTAATTTAATTTAAATTTACAATAAGAATTTTTAAATTACAATAGAATGTTTTTGTTCAAATTGAAAAAATAAATTAAGTTGACGTCATAACTCTTTCAGATAGATAGGATCCATTATGAACTTCGGTGACAATTAGTACCTCAAGTGACGACACAAAACAGTTCATTGAATAAAGACCTGAACTGTCAACTTTTTAAAAACATACCTTCCTTTAGCAATTTACGCCCCCGATGATGCTTTATATCGCTTATCTAACGTTTACTTAAGCACATAAGCTTGGATGAAGAGTGAAAACCTTTCAAAAATTTTGAAAACAGATCTTCAGTTTATGTTCAAGAAATTTGAATTTAAAATATCTTGAAGGGTCAATTGCATTTTCCACGAGCTTTCAAATTCTACCACTTTTGTATCTCTCTGCAAAAGCCATGGTAGCACAAAACTCCAAATTTTAGCACCATTTCAGGCTTAGATATTTGCGGTGTTTAAAAATAAATTTGCAAAGGTAACCGACTAACGTTGTCCAAACTGCTCTCAAACGACTGGCAAGAAGTTGGCTTCTATAGTAGCTAGCGGCTGCTTAGATAATCTAGCTTTAGTTTAATTGCGGGAAGGGGGCTAAGCGCGGGCGAGCGTGTGGGGCTATAGGTGTAATCAGATGAAGTTTGTGGGAGTGGAGGTAAAACTCTAATCATCTCACTTCACACCATAAACTTGTCTTCTAAAATTTTGGTGAATCGAATACTTAGTGACTAGTGCGCCTTAAGCCTCTGAGAGAACTTCGGGCTTACATGTTCAAACCGTTTTAGAAAAAAAATTGAAATGGTCAGACAAAAAATCAGACAGTTGCTACAAACTTCGTTTGAGAGCAATTAAAAGCATCAGTTGCAAGTTATAGGAAGAGCTGCACTTCAGTTTTATAATCAGAGACCGGAAAAAAACCTTAGTAAACTTGCAAGAAATGTCGAAATTCGGATTTGATAAAAGCTTGTGATTTCCGCAAGCCATGATCTTACCCAGTCCTGGAATTTTGGGGTATCGAAATAATTTTTGCCACGTTATTTGTCCAATTTTTTTTTACTCAATCGCATCCTAGCAAATTGAAGATAGCAAGCGCCCCGTTTTTCAAACACAGATTTGATACAAAAAAGTAAAAAAAATCTAGTAAACCAAACCCTTTGAACAACTTAGCTTTGCTATCATTCTCAATCAAGGAAATCTCAATAATAGTTGCCAATTTTGCTATAAAAAGATCATAGTCGGCAGATTGCCGGAAAATAGCCGCGATAGACGCTTGTGGCTTTCCATGAATTGAAACAACTGAAGATATACGATAAACAGATCGACCACCAGTCCCTCAATAGACCATTAGGGTTAGATTCGGACTGTCAATCATTTGACACATACGGTCTATAAAGAAAAAGTGCTCAGAGAGCTTTTTCAAGTTGATATTCGAAATCAAAAACTCAAGACTAATACTGCAGAAATAGGGCATATAAGTTTGGCACTACTTAGATGCATACTATTGGTCTTTAACCAAAATGTTCATAAAATTTAAAGTTCCATAAGTGAGTTCAGAAGTCATTTTTTAGTGAGGTAGGTCGCGCAATTGGCCTAAAAGAAGAAATGACGTCACGCACACAAATTTTAACTGCAAAGCAATAGAAGTCATTGAAGTCAATTCTAAGAAGTCAGGTAGTTGGGTAGTTAGTTGG
Organism: Convolutriloba macropyga; assembly: GCF_964194025.1. Lineage (NCBI taxonomy): Eukaryota > Metazoa > Xenacoelomorpha > Acoela > Convolutidae > Convolutriloba > Convolutriloba macropyga. The sequence goes on from NC_134470.1 coordinate 73,826,292, forward strand.
GTGGGTGTGGGGTAGGTAGTTGGGTGGGTGGGGTGGGTAGTTCTGGGGTAGTTGTGGGGGGGGGGGGTAGCTAGGTGAAGGGAGGGGGTAGGGGAGGTGCGGGTAAGTTGGGGGGGTGCGGGGGGCGGTAGGTAGGTGTTTTTTCTGGGGGGGGGGGGTAGGTAGTTGGTGGGAGAGGGGGGGGGGTTGTGCGGTGTAGTGTAGATAATTAGGGGTGACTTATATAGGAACAAATCTCAAAACGACCTCTTCACCTTGAATATTACCAGCAGTTTCTAATTACCATACATTACAAACGAAGCTACTGTTAAAGTCCAATGTTTGAAAACAGAAGTCAGCAATCAAAAACGGAGGTAAAAGCTCGAACAGAAAGAAGTCAAAATTCAAGTCATGAACAAACTTGCTTTCTGCTAAACAAAACCTGTAGAATCTCAATACTCCTCTTCGAGTCGTAAAACACGATGTCCCCAATAATAGCCGCTATCGCTTCGCGGCTATTAAACAAAAAGTTCAACAAGCTAATAACAGGATAACTATGATATCCTTCAAAAGTGAACTCCGACATTGTTAAATTAATTGTGGCATCTTCGTTTGCAAGCTGCTGGTAGAAATGGCTTGCATATTACTGCTCCATTGTGTGCCATTTTAACCTGGATCGGTCAAAGAAACGCATTCGAATTTTGCCGCATCCAAATGCAAACGATGAAAAATCTTTTAGACACTAATAAACTGATATAGTAGCTGAGTTCAACTCCACTCATCTATCACTTCGGAACTTCACGCTATTAATATGAGGGGTTAAACTCGAGCTCGGCGGAAGCATTTTTGCGGACACCATGTGAAATGACGCAAGATTGAAAAATCATTAAAACTTCCAGGGCAGTTTTTTATAACTTATAAATAGAGCTATCGCCTTGTATCATACGCCGCGATAATTTATAGATGTTGACAAGTAAAAATAGGTGAAAGAGGAAAAATAAATTTAATATTAAATAAATTTAATATTTCATTCTCTGACGTCATAAAAATAGTTTTAACGCAGAAAACATAATTCGGGGTAAGTTTGTTTGCTGTTTGTTGTAGAAAGATATTTGCAGATGGCCTCAGAGAAGAAGAGAATACTGATTGCGTCTAAAACTACTGACTGAGAAGATATTACAAGTTTAGGAGATCATTCTAACCTGTTTGACCTTCACCCTAGTCCCATGTGAACAGTTTAATGTCATGATTTAACATATTGCAATGCAAAATCTTCATTTTATACTACTACTTAGATAAAAAAGATTTGCACTTATAACTCTACATCTTTTCAGGGATTGGTAAGCGGTGAAACAGATTGAATAAATTTGATTAATTCGGATTACATTATAATTGATTGCTGGGGTTTGCCACGGTCTGGTAGAATAAAATGTACGCTGTTTCTGAGGGTTTGCTTGCCGTACTTCCAGGCGCACTGGCAACTCCTTCTGGGGAGGATTGGCCGAAGAATTCTTCCATGATAGCCGGATCTATCTTCTCGATGTTGTCATCATCGAACAGGAGCCACAGCTCTGGTCCCCCGCTGATGACGGAGCTGGATCTGACCATTGTGATGTAGTGGCCCCTGTTGGGGGTGGAGCCAGCGTGGATGACCACTCCGACCAGCTCATAAAGCACGTCTGGATTGGGACACTCCTCGGACTGAAAACAATCAGTTCTCTAATCAAGCACCGTCCATATTTAGATTCATTACCAGTACGCCGCAAAAGGGGTTTTTTCACGGTATACGTTTTAAGATTAGAGTTTAAAGCGAGCGTGAAAAAGTGTCAGTAAGGCGAATAATAGATCATTATTAACCAAATCCAGACTTCTAGATTTAGGAGACCATGGAAAATAGTGACATAAATCGTGGACAAATGTGACGAGGTACTCTCCCATTTGTTCACGATTTGGTCAAATTGGCCCCAAAAACGCCAAATGTACGTTTTGGTGCCTTATGACGGTCATTATGGTATCTATTCTTCTTCTTTTTATGCAAAATCTAACACAAGAGTCGTATAGCCCCAGTTCCACAAAAAACTTGATAACCAAGTTAACAAAATCGTGTGTATTTTTCCTTTACAGAAAATAGAAGCATTTTAAAAATAATTAGCAGGCCCGCCAAAGCATAAACATAGCCTGCAGATTGCCGGAAAATAGCCGCGATAGACGCTTGTGGCGTTACATGAATTGAAACAACTATAGAAATAAAATAAACAGATCGACCACCAGTCCTTTAATAGACCACTAGACTTTTTGGGTTAGCTTCGGACTGTCATTTTTATGAGACACATAAGCTCTTTAAGGAGAAAGCCCTAATAGGGCTTTTCAAAATTAGGATCTTTTCCGTTTGTGCCCCCTCAGATTAGTGGGCGCACATTATTTGCACCCCCCAGATGCACGTGCAATATTTGGGGGGGGGCACAAACGGAAAAGATCCCAAAATTAATATTCAAAATCAAAAACTCAAGACTCTAATATTCAAGAATTAGGGCATATGTTTGGCACTACTTAGATGCACACTATTGACCTTTAATAAGTAGATGTTAACAAAACTTAAAGTTTCATAAATGAGCTCAGAAGTCATTTTATTGAGTGAGGTAAGTCATTGAAAAAATCAATTCCAAGAAGTCACGGTAAGACGAAACAAAAATTTGTTAGACGAAGTAAAAAAACATAGCAGGACAAGTCCTGAAATACAATTCAAAGAATTGAATGAAAAACTCAGACGTACTCTACCTGACCAGCAGCTTAATTTAAAAATGCCAGCCAGCACACAAAAATCATCAAAGAATTGAGAAACTAAAAGAATCAAAAATAAACAAAAACAAACTCATTGCTAAAACTCTTGAAGCTTTTAAACCTAAGGCAAAAATTTTTCCCTTTCAAAACACCTATTATAAAATTATGTTCAAATCCAATTTTTATTCCTGAAATCGGTCCATTATTATATATGCAAGACCTGAAAAATATTCATTGGCCCTTGAAGATCGATTAACTCGAAAATGACCAAAAAATTTAAGAAAGAAATCAATTGCAAATTATAAGGAAATTTTGCTGAAATTCGTAATAAAAATATCTTCAGAATCTTTTCTGTGTCTCTCGAGGCTATCCAGTAACCCAATTTCAAGCTCTAAAAAACTCATTGGCTCATAGATCGATACGCAACAACTTTTAGAAAAAATTCAAGAAAGAATCAAAAAAGAGAAATTCGTTCTATCAAAATGTTGACAGTCAATCATTTGCCCCCTAGCAACTATTTAATAACATACTGTCAAACCCTGGATGCGGTTACCTGGCTACTGAGGCAAGAAAAAATAAATAATATACAAATATTTTTAAAAAAAACTCGAAAAAATTGCAAATTCTATCAAAAAAATTCTAAAAGTCGGAACGTTAAATTGTTGAAAACAATTTCATTGAAACTAAAAACCATGCAGTAACTTTTTATCAGAACGTGGAATAGGTTTTCGTGCACTTGAGAATGGATGAATATCAAAAACTGACAAGAACTTTAGGAAACATTAAAAAAATTGCAGATCTTATCAAAAAAATGCTAAAAGTCGAGACATTAAAAAGTTAAAAAGCATTCCATTGTTACTAGAAACTATGCAGTGCCCTATTAACAAACCTCAAAGGAGATTGCCTGGTCCCTGAAACTCGAAAAACTGAACAAATGATGAAAATTTTCAAAAACCTGAAAAAAATGCGAAATTGTTCAAAAAAAAATTGGTAAAATTTGTGATATTCAAAAGTTGAAACCTATTCCATAGCAACTAAAAATTTTTCAGTTACTTATTATTCAACCGCTAATGAGGTTTTCTTGCCCCTGGGACTCAAGCAACTTGAATGATGACAATAAATATGTGAAAAAACATGAAAAAATTGCAACTTTTGTCAAAAATGCTAAAATTCATGATGTCAAAAAATTGAAAATCGATCCATTAGCACTAGAAACTGCGCAGTAATCTATCATCAAACTCTTTATCAAACCCTAGAGCAGGTTTCGTGACACCTAGGGAAAAACTCAAAAAATGACAAAAATTTTCAAAAAACCTGAAAAAAATTGCATAAAAATAGTATCATTTTGTGTGTTTGTATTTGTAGTACCACGACATATAGCTCATAAAATGTTCACAACAAGCAATTTTGTCTCGCAAAGGGCCTTCAACAACTTTTAAAAATTTCAAACCTAATTTCAACCTTTCAACAAAAATCTCAGGAAAATCACAAAAAACATGAAAATTTGCACCATTTTGAGCCGAAAAACTCCTAAAAATGACCTTTTAACCTTAAATTAAGGCCATCCCAGCAGCTGCAAAACTATATGCACTTGAAGGACTACTAAGGCCACTTTGGGCCTCTACTGAAACTTAATGCCCGCTGGGCTTTACCTGATTATCCCGTTTTGAAAGATCAAAGTCATTGAAAAATGTGTGAACACATCTTAAAAAAAACACAGCGCACCAAAACAATTCAAATTCTTTGAAATGTAAAAAAAATTAGGAGCGCTATAATAGCCACCTAGAATTGAGGACGCGGCTATTAACAAGAACATCATTTCTGTCAAGTTGTAGCTCAATTCCAGCAGAGGTCGCAATTCTGTCTATTGAATTAAAATCTAGCCGTCACTGCGTTTTATGTCATCAGAAATGGTTTTGGATTGAGACTAAGAGATTTCATTTTTTTTGTAAATTTGTCGAGTTAATTTTTTTGCACATTTGTCTGTATTCTCCTGTTACGATTTTACCATAATTAAAGAACACATATCAAAACAGCGATTTTAAAAAAAGGCACAATTGAACATATCCAGGGTTTTTAGTGAATAGGTTAAGGTTTTAAACGGATTCGACACGGTGTTCCACAACAAGAATTAATTGAATTTTCAACGTTTGCAAATAATTGTCGCCCTTTTTGTAGTCGTATGGTATATTCATGATAATGACAAGTCTCAGAACTCCTATTGTGTTAAAAATGAACCTATTTAAGTTTTTACATCCATAGCTAATGTTTTCCTTGTTTGTTTTTAAGAAAAACCGATGTTTTGTGAACGTTTCCAACTTTCTTAATTTATTCTTATTTCTGTCAACTTGTATCTCAATTCCAAAAGCGGTCGCATCTTTTTCTACTGAATGGAAATTTAGCCGTCACAACCTCTGTTTTCGGAAATGTTTTTCTGGTTTGACACTAAGACTTCATATTTTAATTTCATACAATTGTCTTTGTACATTTGTCTTTATTGTCTTCTCAAATATTTATTCACATGGAGGTACAAACGAACCTATTTAAGTGTTCAGGTTCATAACTAATGGTTTTCAGAAAAGTACACTAGTCCATTTTTTGTTTTCGTACAATTGTCTTGTCAAACTTATACGGTAAGGACAGAACACATATCACAGCAGTGTTGAAAGAAGGCCCAATTGAACACAAAGATTTTTAGTGAATAGGTTATAATTTTAACGGCTTCGACACCGTTTTCTTGGAAATTCAATTGATTTTTTTAACTTTCGCCTGTATTTGTCGTATGTTTTGCAGTCCTATTATATATTCGGGATAACGACAGGTCTCCAGCTTCCTATAGAGGTACAAATGAACCTATTCAAGTGCTTCAGTCCATAGCTAATTGTTCTCATTAATATGAAATTATTTGTTTTGAACAATAACATTGTTTTTTGAACGTTTCCGGCTTTTTCATTTTTTGCTTTTTTTTCTGTTAACTTGTTGCTTGGGTTCATCAATAGCCGGTTTCAATTTTTTGATGAGCTGAAATTTTAAGAACTTTTAAACAGCAGTTTCAGGCTTAAAATAATAGTTTCCTAGCTTTGACTCTACGAGCTTTCAAGAAAGTTTAGGAATTTTTGCCCAAGTTTGAGCTTAATTTGTGGTGTCGTGTTTAATGTCATGTTATAGTAGCAAACTAAATACAAGACCCAATGGCGTTAAGCGCAGGCAATTTTATACATACATACATACATACATACACACACACACACACACACACCCACACACACACACACAATATATATATATATATATATATTATATATATATATATATATATATATATATATATATATATATATATATAAATGTATATAGTTCTAGTTTAGTTAATAGCTTAGGATTTTGATGGCTTGGTTACTGACTTCTACGAAATTTTTATTGATCTTTTCATTGTTTTCAGTATTTGTGGTTCTTTTTTAGTCTTAAGAAACAATCTGGATAAAAGCAGGTCTCACTGTCGTCTTCTGGACTTATAAATTAACCTATTTGATGATTTCAGTTGAAAGCTAATTGTTTCTATGACTAAGATATTTCGTTTTTCAAGAAAATAATCGTATTATTCTTAACTTTTACCTTTTTGTTCTTTTTGTCTACTTGTTGCCTAGTCTCATTAAGAACAGGTCTCATATCTTCTCGAGTAAATAACAAGTCAGTTTGTTCAATTTAGTTTCTATGTGATGCTAATTTGACTCTATTAAGTTTTTTTAAATATAATTTGAGTGTTTGTCGTCATTAATGTTTGGTTTTTTTTGTTTGAGTTGAGTCGCAGTCTTGCTAATGGCATATTTCATCGGCCCTCTAAACGGCATTGTTTAATCAGTTAAATGTTTTGAGTTTAAAGCATGTTTGATTTTTATTTCTACACCAATTATTTTTCAGATATATTAAAATTTTTGAAACTTTTGTATCTCTTCCTCTTTTGTAAGACAATTAAATCAAAAATATAGATTAGCGGGGTAAGAACATTATGTGCCAACGCACATTACCAAGCCTCCTTGTTGCGATTCGAAAATTAAAACAATCTCGTGTAAACGGACGTAGTACTAACTGTGTTAAATATGCGCAGTTGCATGGGATAGACGACACGATAGGCCAGCTTCGTGTACCTCCCCAAACTCTCCTGGAACTTGAAACGCTTCAGGTGGATCGCCAGAACCTGTTTAATTGCAAGGATAATTTGTTCGAAACATCTTATAAACATAAACGTCTTTAGCGTCTATAATCTTTAATTTATAATTTCTAATACTAGCAAATTGAAGAATTTAATCGGCGCGTTCACTTAGTATCTTTTAGACCCCGTTGCTTTTCAATGTCATATGATTAATAATGAACTGAAACGAGACAGGTAGCCTTAATTAAACCTGTAATAAAGAGGACTAAGTTTTCTGAAGTGCTTTTTTGCAAGGGCGTTTTTTTATATTAAGTCGCCCGGGGTTTCAGTCAAATTGCCGAAGGAATCCCAAAAGTATACAAATTTATTTAGACACAGAACTTTCTGAGACGCAGAACAAAAATCGGAGGAAATGTAAGTGTCATTGAAGAAAACCACCTTAACTGAACTACACCGACAAATCACATTTTTTTAAATAGTTGTGAGGCACTTGAGTCTTGTTTGATACCATTCTTGCACAGTGGTGTTACAAATATGAGCAAACTAGAGATTTCGATCTATCTTTGCAAACAAAAATTCTAAACTAGACAATGGTTCATTGAAATTGCCGAGCGCAAAAAGTTGCAACATACGTTTTAAACGTAGCTGGAAGATTGCCAGTAAAATAGCCAAAATAGCTTAGTAGATCTGTTGCCTCAAAAAGATTAAAAAAAACAGAACGAAAAGGAGAAATTTCTCTTCTAATTAATTTCTGAGTTGTTACATTTTGATTAAGAATCTGGCTGTTTAAGGAAAACCGACAAATTTATGCTTTTCTATGTGACAACTCTTGTAATTTTCTAGAAGCCTTCAAAATCATTTTTAGTCGACTCAAATGAAAATCAAACGAACGGAAATCCGCATTTTACTGAAGAAAGCTCGTAAAAAACAGGCAATTAAACGTTTATATATGGAATTTAAGCGTTGGTTTTTGTCAATAAGTGTATTTCGAGGAACTTTCAATTTGACTCTTTGCATTAAACTGATAGATTTATTGCTGTCAATGGAGTTCAGCTGCTTAAATTGAACGAGAACATTTAGATAATGCAAAACTAAGGGGTGGGGAAATCACTTGACAAGAAAACGGCGAGAAACGTGACGTAAAAGACCACCAAGATGCTTTTTTTAGCCAGTTAAATATATTTTGGCTACATCAATAATCAATTGAGCCATAAGCGTCTATGACTGGTTCAGAAATAACATCGGCATAAAATTGAAAAATACGCTGCGCTGAAAGGTTAGTTAATATTATTTATTTTTCAAAGACATATTCAGAGTTTTATTAATGTTTGAATGTCTCTGAGAAAAAAAAGAGCTGTGGGTACCTGTGGTAACTTTTTGATCATCATGCGCTTGCTGGCCTCCTGTTTAGAGCAGCAGGTCTCACAGAAGAACTTGTGGTCTGAGTTGAGTGTCTCGGTGTGTGAGAAGTTGCGGAGACAGTGAGTTATGCTGCAATTGTTCTCAACTATATCTAGAGAGAGGTCCAAGAAGTTCTCGTCCTTCCTCCGCACTGTCTCACACGTCAGGCACACTGTCTCACTCGTTAAAACACCCTACAATACATGCACAACAATAAGCTCTACAATGAAACAGCACTACTGGTAGCAAGTGTTTATTTCGACCGCTACAAAATAGGGTTCAAAACATGTAACACAATAATCAATTCGTGAAATGACGTCACACACATATAATCAGTGAAAGAGCGACATCAAAAGAAACGCCCAATTGCTCCTTTTAAATTAGCGGTGCAAAACCAACGTACGAGCACTTTTCATTTAATTTTTAGTACTAAGCTGTCGTCAATTTGATATCATCTGTTTAAAACTGATTGAGAGAGCAATTTAGATCACAAAACAGACCTTCGAACGCGGGACAAAATGCTCTCGAACGACAGACAATTAATTGAGAGGGGGATGCAGCCTAAATAATTTTAGGGTCGCAAAAAATACGAGGAGGGGTTCGCACCCCCAACCTCTTGTTTAACAGACCAAAACTCTACTCACTTGGCTATCAGGCGTATGTCACTTGGCTATAGTTTATCATAAAATCGCTATTGTTTTAGCAACAGACTTAATTTCTGAATAAGAGCGCAAATATCAAGTCAAGTGTGAAGAAGTCACTCTAGGAAAAAGAAAAAATGTTCTAAAAGTGAAAATTTTGCATAAAACAAAGACACACGTTTACAATAATTGCTTCAAAAATAGTTCGAGAGCAAGTTTATACATTGCCACCTTAAATCGTGTGGTTCAGCGTAATGAGTATTGTTGATATTAACCTGGAATATATCGTGTATCCACGTGGTTGGTTCTGGTTTGGGTAGGGATGCATCTGAATCTTGTGTGCTAGTGGCACCAGGAGACGATCCAGCCCCACCTGCCGCAGATATCCATGGCAGATTGGGATTGGACAAACTACTACTGTTATTTGCATTACTTAAGCTAGGGGCATCTGTAGTACTAAGTAACTGTGTAGTGGAGGCCGCATTAGACTTCCCTATTCCTATAGTTGTGTTGGTAATTGGAGGTGCTATTGTGAGTTTGGCATTGTTCTTTTTGCTACTGGGCAGAGTAGAGGAGCCGTTTGGGTGATGATTGCTGCCCATTTTGTTGCTGCTAGAATTACTCCCACTATTGGCCATTGCTGATTCTTCTAATAACTGCTCTTCGCGCAGCTTTTGGCCTGAAATGCACAATAGTAACCTAATGCTTTCAATAATGTAACAATATAGTTTAGAATAAACTTAGAATTCTTGTTTAATTTCAGCCTAGTCCAATAACAAAATCAAAAAACCAATTAACATGGTTAGTTTAGTTCATTAATTAGACACTCATATCGAATATCATTTTGATTTCTTAGCTATTGATAATTTCTGAATCAACGGGTTAGAAGAACTTTATCGCCGAAATAATATCTACAGTTCTCATTATCTAAGGAACACTTTGTGCCAAGGATACCCCCTCATGGTACAGAAGAAATGGATGCTTACTTTTGAGAATATCAGCTATTGTGTTGAGAAGGAAATTGAGGAACTCGTGTGCATCTTGCTGAAGGTAATTGTCGAAAGACTCTGAAACAACATAACCATAGCAGGTATTAAGTCAACTAAAGCAATCACTAATAATGTCACGTACGATAAATTTTCGGACACGATGCTTCAAACAGCTCAGCGACATCAGATATAAGATTTTCAATTTGCTCGTACAATTAGATGCAAAAAGGTTCTCGTTAGATGGTCAAAACGTCAAACTATACAAGTTTCACTTAGAATATTTCACTTAGAGCTTAAAATGTTCTCATTTTCTTTGTATCCTTATGAAACTGCAACCGCCAGTAAATCCCACTAACAAACATAACCGACTAAACGTCGGAAGAATTGCTCTCGAACGACAAGTGGGAGCTCTAATCAATTGCAGCCTGCTTCAGACGGGGGGGGGGGGGGGGATAAATGGGACTAAGAAGTTTAATAGTGGGCTTCAAATAACCACATTAGAGGTTAACATATACCACTATTAAGATTTAAAAGGAAAAATGGCACCAGTTTCGGCGCACTTTTCATTTGGCTTTTAGTATTAAATTGCCGCCAATTGAGTTCAGCTGCTTGAAATTGTAATTGAGAGAGAATTTTAGATCAAGCGAAACGCAAAAAGTCAAGGGCGTAAAAGTCACTCGAAAAGTCAAAATTGTCAAGCAAAAATTTTGCATAAAAAAGACACACGTTTACAATAATTGCTTCTCTACGAGAGCAATTGTTAAATCTCAACTATATTAGTCTACCTTAATCAAAGAATTAGCTTCTTAGCAAACAAAATTTTCTTGGACAGTTTGAGAGGCTGTTGTTCGCGACTTGCTTCATATATCGCTGAATCCTTTCATGTGCAGAACTAGGCTGACCACCGCAAACGCACGTACGGAACCAACAGAGGAAAATTTCTCATTAGAAATACATAATTTACGGGTCAACGTAACTAACCGTTGTCTTTGCGTAGCCTGGCCACAAACTTCTTCGGATGTAAGCTCCCTGTTCTCTTCTTCTGATTAGCTATATTCATGTACAAGTCATTCAAACATGTAAGAAGATTTTCATTGCCAAAATGGGTTGTATTGGTTGCCCCTCCTCCTCCTCCGCCAACCCCTCCACCTAATACATTGGGACCCGCCGTGGGTCCATTGACATTAATGATAGGAGCGGAGAGACCATTGGGAGTACTGTAGTTGCTCTTGAGGTGTCCAGAGGTCACTTTGTGTTTTTTAGTACTGATAGGGCGATAACTCAGCACCTGTAACACAGAATCCTTAAATTTGAGCAATATATGTCCTTAACGCGAATTCTCTGACAGTTTTCTAATTTCGGCCAATAGCTTAGATGTCTGAAAGAACAGTTGGCTATTTATAAAGGTAAACAACTTAGAATTAGAGTTTGTTTTCTCATTTCATGGTTGCATGAGTTTTGACTACAAAACTAGTAGCTTCCGCACAGAACTATGTATCATAAAAATCTACAACTCAGATCACCTAAATTCCGCTCAATTGCGAGAGGTGCATAAGTGGGGGGAGGTGGGGGGGGGGGGTGGACTAGCCTGTTCTCGGAATGGGCGACAGAAGTAGAGTGCTTGGAGAACTGCGTTGCAGTAACAGGTATTGCCATAGTTGATGAGGCCAAAGTAGTTCTCATTGGGGGGAAAGTGCTCAGGGCCAATCTCCTTTTCCAGTGCAGACGCATGTGCACCCTAAACACACATACACATAAACACAGAGTTTTTCTTTCTTTTCTGATTGGGTTCTAATCAAAACAAAATTGCGTCTACTTTTCATCTTTAACAAAAATATGTCATTTTTAAATATTTTCCCTTTTTCTATATAAAATGTCAATTTTGGACAAATTAGGCAAAAACCTCACATCTAACATTTAAAAATCAGAATAGCTTTTAAGTACAAATCACTGCTGCAAACACTTGCAAAACATAGTCCAAGTAATCTGTGACATAACGGGCCAAAAATTTGTACAATGTCATGCTGACGACGCTTATTATATAATGTGTTTGACATTACCAATGAAAGCGACACACACTCAATGTCAACATTCTGTTTAACTAGCAACGTGTCCTCGTCAGGGCACAGTTAGTTCAGGGACAAAGGGCAATTCATGAGATCAGATTCCATCATTCAAGCTGATTGTTGGAAGAAAAGCAACAATAACAGTAATTGCATTAATAGGACCGAATTATTTTCGAGATCCCATATAGTGGGCGACAATATACACATAGCAGACAGATTGTAAGCAAATAGCTGCAATAGTCTCGTAGATCTGCGGTGTCAAAAAGATTTTAAAAAACAGACCGATAAAGAGAACTTTCTTGCTATTAATTGCTGAGATGTTATATATTGACTAGGAAAAACTTATTGTTGCTTCCATTAGCTGCTCTCCAACAACCTTTAATTAGAGTGGCACACCCTCAGTTGGCCTTATCTCCTAGAACTGAAGTGAGCAAAGTAATTTTGATAGTGAACAAAGTCATTTTTGAGAGTCAGGTAAGTCATGTGGGATCGAAAACTTGATCACAAGAATGAACAAAACTCGCTCCTTTTAGAGTGAAAAATGACGTCACACTCGAAACGAGCAGATTTGAAGTAATCGTGACGTAATGCAGATTTCAAGTAATGTAATAGTAAAAATAACCGACTAAACGTCGGAAGAATTGCTATTGAACGACTAGTGGGAGCTTTAATCAAATGCAGCCTGCTTCAGTCGGGGGGGGGGGGGGGGGGGGGTGAGGGGGAGCCTAGATGGGACAAAGAAGTTCAATAGTGGGCTTCAAATAACCACATTAGAGGCTAACTTATACCGCTATTAAGATTTAAAGTAAAAATGACACCAGTTTCGGCGCACTTTTCATTTGACTTTTTGAATTAAATTATCGCCAATTGAGTTCAGCTGCTTGAAATTGTGATTGAGAGGGAATTTTAGATCACGCGAAATGCAAAAAGTCAAGGGCGTAAAAGTCACTCGAAGAGTCAAAATTGTTAAGCGAAAATTTTGCATAAAAAAGAAACACGTTTACAATAATTGCTATGAACTACGTTCAAGAGCAATTAAAAAGAAGTCAAATTTCCACTCGAACAAAAAAATCACAATCAAGAAAGCGAATATTTGTTCATACTGGTTTTCTGACTCGAGTGAAAAACTTGAAAACTAGAGTGAATCACTTGATGTTCTCTCCAATTCCTGTTTCGGCGTGACCAAAATCGATAATCAAATTTTACTTCATCACTCATGAAAAGATCTTCGAAAAATTTCACTCCAATATAATTCGAATAATTCAATTTCTTTAATTGTAAAAACCAGCTTGCTACAGCAGCAATTAATCAACAAATAATTTTTCAGCCCACTTTGCAGATCGATATATTTCATGTCAAAAGATATGTGTTGAGCGTAAAACTTTCCAATTTTTTAGAGTTAGGTATTGCAACTTTGCGAATTTTTGCTGATTCTAAAAACAGCCAAAAATTTAGATTTCAAAAACTTGGATAAATTAGAGCTAAATCAGCACATCTTAGGTAACATTGCAAAATTTTGTGACAAGAGGGCTTGAGAAGTCTCTATTGTTGATAAACGAGATAAACAATTATATAGATCTGTTAAATCACCAATCACTGTGAGGAAAGCCTTCAATTTTAAGAATGCTTACGACTAAGGCTTCATTGTAAGAAAATCAAACATTTTATACTTTTTCACAATTTGCATTAAACATTTCGATCTTAAAACCCTTAAAAATTGAAAGTACCAGCATACAAGTCAAACCTTTCCGGTTTGTCAAAAATTTATAACCGACCGCAAGTTATAAATTTCTCAACTGTAATAAGAGTGCGAATATTCGGAAACGTTTCATTTTAGATTAGTTTACTTTTTCCCTCTTCTGTTTTATCAACTTCATTTCATTACTTTGACACTTCGTCAATTTGAGCCAAGATCGCATTGGGTCAGTTTAAAAGCTATGGAGAAATGGCAAATGATTCGACCAAATTCATTTCTTTTCAATCTATTGTAAGATTAAAATATTCATTTTTAAGAAAACTTTTTGAGATAAATTTCTGCATTTTTCAATATTTTCAAGTTGCAAAATTGAATGCAAGGACTGCACGCGACAATTACATAACTACTGATTTAGTTTAAGAGGAGCCACAAATTAAACAAAAATTCGAAACAGCAAAACAATGTTAAAAAGTCAAATAATTGATATTCATTTTTAACAAAATAAAGGACCGTATAATAAAAAATTTAGTGTCCAGCTGACAAAAGATTTGATGACTTAGCGGTGTTTCCGGAATTGGTTCATTTTTTGAGGCAAAAAATTTTTTCACAGAATTCTCGTTATCAATCTGATGCAAAAAAATTAAATTTTAGTCCTTTACTGCTCAGCAGCCAATCAATTAATAAACTACGAATTAGTTTTTCTTCTGGTTCAACAGATCAGCTTCATTGTTCAGTGAGCAAAAACGCACTGGATAAGAGCAGAAGGGACAGCTAAAAAAAGCTACACAGGGAGTTACTAGTTTATCCTGTTTTTCATTTTGACAAGTCAAAGCTCTCATGAGCGAACAATATTCTTGAACAAATTGTCAAAAATTTAAATATTACTTTACATAAAAAAACATAACCGACTAATCGTCAGAAGAATTGCTCTCGAACGACTAGTGGGAGATCTGATCAATTGCAGCCTGCTTCAGTCGGGGGGAGGGAGGGGGAGCCTAAATGGGACTAGTTTAGGGACCAAGGTCAAAAGTGGGCTTCAAATAACCACATTAGAGTTTAACATATACCACTATTAAGATTTAAAGTAAAAAATGACACCAGTTTCGGCGCACTATTCATTTGTCTTTTAGTATTAAATTGCCGCCAATTGAGTTCAGCTGCTTGAAATTGTGATTGAGAGAGAATTTTAGATCACGCGAAACGCAAAAAATCAAGGGCGTAAAAGTCACTCGAAAAGTCAAAACTGTCAAGCGAAAATTTTGCATAAAAAAGACACACGTATACAATAATTGCTATGAACTTCGCTCAAGAGCAATTTAACGCGTGACACTACAATAACCGCTTAACAGTTCGTTCGAGACCAACCAGATGAGAAACTGCTTGTAACAGATAAGTGTAGTGGCTATTTGTAAACCCAAAATTTTACAGCAAGTGACAAAACAGTTTGCGTCAGCTATATCAAAATTAAGTATTCAGAAGTAAATTAATCAGCTGTTTTGTTCAAAAATTGGCTAACTAGATCCCCCCCCCAAAAAAAATGTTTCGGCATTTTGTGTTCTTCGCCGTTTGTAGGTCATTTCTATTGAAAATTTTGTCTAATTGGTAGCAATAATTATCTCCATCGACTTAATTACTATTGTCTAAACGTTTTAACCTTTGTAAAGCATCGCACCATCTTAAAAACGGCATTTCAAATTCGTGAACGATCTTCCCACAGCTGAACGAAATCAGCAGATTCCATCGTCAAATATTGAGTATTTAAGTCGTTTTACAATCAGTACATGAAATAACACAAGGAACACGCGTAAGATTATGAATAGTGCTATCAGCTTACCATGATACTCAACAACAGCCAGAAATGAAGACAGAAGAGGAGCAGCAACTGTACATTAGCAAGATTCACAATAAAGAAACACACAGCATCAGAGGCAACGAGAACAAGGCAATGAAGACTACAGGAGGCTGTTCTCAACGATGCCCTTAGTATCAACACATACAAACACACATCAACTCCATCACAACACTTTCTCCATCAAGGCTATCCCTCCTCAGCAGGTCCTCAACATTTTCAAACTGAAAATATACATTTTAATTGTTAGCAAATAATGAAAATGAATCTATAGAAAGTGCAGCAACAGCTAATCAAGGATTCTCGTTTTTTGTGCACAATTCGAAGAAAAAAAGCAGTCCTATGCAGAGGCACGTGTTAGGATTTAAAAAGCTGATTTCTGAAGTTAGGCAACAAAACGGCGGTGGGGGCAAAGTGGAGGAGAATCATACCAAATAAAATGCCTTTTTACACTGTATACCCCAACACATCTGAGATCGGTGAGACTGGGAGGAGGGAGTGGAGGCGAGGGTCATCCAAAATTCCTAAGAATTGCCCTTCAGACCATGACTCTATGTCAGATTAGGTGTAACGCATACTTAGAGACTAGTAAGGCTTCTGTAGAATTACATAGCAAAGACTCCTAATGCCCTCCGGCTTAACCAGTTTCTCCCAAATCCCAAGGTAAAAATCGCAAAGTTTGTTTGTCAGACGAAAAACCGTTGGTATGGAAAATCGCACAAAGACCAACAGGAATAAAATAATTGCAACAAACTCCGTTGTTATTAATACAAATTTTATGAATTTTTTGCCAAACTAAATATGCCGAAATCAAACAAAACGCCATTCCCCCATTAACGCTACATAAAAAACCAGCAGAATCAAACAACTCCATCCAAAATAACAATTTTTCTGTAGCACGAATTCGCTGCTCACTTTATTCTCTGCAGCTTCAAATTGGATCCATTGCAGTGACGAATAAAACGAAACTTCCAGCCGTTTCAGGAGGTTTCAAAAAAGTCGAACAAAACTGCGCTCTTGAGATCACTAAAAATTAATTTCACTAATCGCCAAAGAGCAATTTAAGCATTGTGACTTTAGAAATATAGTAATTAGTGACAACGCAACAACCGAAGCTAGTGTGCATATTTCGCTATCTTTCAGCCAACTTGACCAGAAAACCACAAAAAATGGTTTAACCGCCTTCAAAAAAGAAGCACATCAGGTGACCATCAATCGCAAATGAGCACTAGAAACGATTTGGCAGAGATTTTCTACGACATTGAACATGAAAAAATAACCATGTGAAACAAAATACCACAAAAAATCACATTGTTTTAGCGTATATCGGTTAATGGAACAAATTTTGATTCAACTTTATATGAAATCCATATCACTCGAAAAAACCTAGAAAAGACAACTCTAATTCAGTTCAAAATGTCGCTAGAAAAAAAATCTTACAAAAATACGAAGTTATTAGTCGACTTGGTTATCAAATTATTGACTAAATACTTGCAGTTAAATCGCCTTAAAACCAAGAATCGTGTTGTATAAACCGACTAACCTCAGATGAATTCCTCCCGAAAGACCGACGGGGGCAATTTAGTTTAGAGGGGGCGTAGATTACAAATGTTTTCTTGGTGCGAAAAAACTCCCCAAAAGGGTTCGAACCCTGACCTTCATGTTGGCACCCTGGCATCTTAGCCACTTAGCTACATAGGCTTTGCTTTCCTTACGCTCACAACCACTTTAAAAAACGAACTTTATTTCAGAACTAGAGCAACTTAAACCAGTCCAAAATTAAGAACTAAAGTGTGAAAAACTCGCAATAATTCAACAAATATTTAAGAAAAAGAAGCTATAAACTAAACGATTTAGCGGCAATTTTGCATAAAGACGCACAATTATTGTCGCTTGATTTTGCATAAGAAAGACGCACATTGTTCGAGAGTAACCTAAGATATTTCTTTACTTTAGTTTTTCTTTTTAAAACTTTTAAAGTTCACCGCAATGTCTAGAGATAATTTAATCGCCAAAGCATACGCGCAACTCGTCCACTGATCTCGCCTCGAACGACAGGCTGGGAGCAATTTAATTTCGGGGTGTAGCTTAAAAATTTTTTGGGTGTAAAAACTCGGACCTGATAGGGGTGAGAACTATTGACTTCCAGGTTAGCAGAAAGCAATCTTTTCAACTAGTCTACAACCACATTGTTACTCAACCGCTAATAATTCCCCCATTAACGCTACATAAAAAAACCAGCAGAATCAAACAACTCCATCCAAAATAACAATTTTTCTGTAGCACGAATTCGCTGCTCACTTTATTCTCTGCAGCTTCAAATTGGATCCATTGCAGTGACGAATAAAACGAAACTTCCAGCCGTTTCAGGAGGTTTCAAAAAAGTCGAACAAAATTGCGCTCTTGAGATCACTAAAAATTAATTTCACTAATCGCCAAAGAGCAATTTAAGCAATGTGACTTTAGAAATATAGTAATTAGTGACAACGCAACAACCGAAGCTAGTGTGCATATTTCGCTATCTTTCAGCCAACTTGACCAGAAAACCACAAAAAATGGTTTAACCGCCTTCAAAAAAGAAGCACATCAGGTGACCATCAATCGCAAATGAGCACTAGAAACGATTTGGCAGAGATTTTCTACGACATTGAACATGAAAAAATAACCATGTGAAACAA
The DNA here is from genome assembly GCF_964194025.1 of Convolutriloba macropyga. Lineage (NCBI taxonomy): Eukaryota > Metazoa > Xenacoelomorpha > Acoela > Convolutidae > Convolutriloba > Convolutriloba macropyga. The sequence goes on from NC_134470.1 coordinate 73,844,525, forward strand.
AATACCACAAAAAATTACATTGTTTTAGCGTATATCGGTTAATGGAACAAATTTTGATTCAACTTTATATGAAATCCACATCACTTGAAAAAACCTAGAAAAGTTAACTCTAAATCACTTCAAAACGTCGCTAGAAAAAATTCCAAAAATACGAAGTTATTAGTCGGCTTGGTTATCTAAGTTTTGTTCCAAATTATTGACTGAATACTTGCAGTTAAATCGCCTTGAAACCAAGAAATGCGTTGTATAAATTATAAACCGACTAACCACAGATGAATTACTCCCGAACGACCGACGGGGGCAATTTAGTTTAGAGGGGGCGTAGATTACAAATGTTTTCTTGGTGCGAAAAAACTTCACCAAAAGGGTTCGAACCCTGACCATCATGTTGGCACCCTGGCATCTTATCCACTTAGCTACATAGGCTTTGCTTTCCTTTCGCTCACAACCACTTTAAAAAAACGAACTTCATTTCAGAACTAGAGCAACTTAAACCAGTCCAAAATTAAGAACTAGAGTGTGAAAATATAGCAATAATTCAACGAATATTTTAGAACAAAAGCTAAAAATTAAGCGATTTAGCGGCAATTTCGCATAAAAAAGATGCACATTTATTATCGCTTGATTCTGCATAAAAAAGAAGCACATTATTCGAGAGCAACTTAACACATTTCTTTACTTTAGTTTTTCTTTTTAAAATTTTAAAGTTCACCGCAATGTCTAGAGAAAATTTAATCACCAAAGCATACGCGCAACTCGTCCACTGATCTCGCCTCGAACGACAGGCTGGGAGCAATTTAATTTAGGGACGTAGCTTAAACATTTTGGGTGCAAAAACTCGGACCTGATAGGGGTGAGAACTATTGACTTCCAGGTTAGCAGTCAGCATCTTATCAACTAGTCTACAACCACATTGTTACTCAACCGCTAACAATCACTCTTATTTTAGCAACAAACTTCATTTAAGAATAAGAGCAATTGAAATCACTCAAAATGAAGAAGTGAAGCTTGAAAAGTCACTTGAGGAGCTACAGAATGTTCTAGAACAAAAGCCCAAAATTGGTCAAGCGACAACTTTGCATTAAATGACCAACACGTTTACAATAATTGCTTCAAACTTCGTTCGAGAGCAATGAAAAATGCTATCAGACTCAAACAAGCAATTCACCATGATCATCACCATGATCAAGTTTAGCGCGAACTACATATCCACGTTGAGTAAATTTCAAATTTCGTTATTTTCGTACTCTTCGCAGAGGACACCACAGATCCCACAGAGAGTCGCTTGTTAAAATTAGCTGAACAAGCGATGTACCTAGTATATTTGTGATATAAAGAATAAGTTAAATTGAAGGCTATTTGGGTATTGCAAGCATGCAGGTGCTGCACTGTTAAAAAACACGATTAAACCCCTTATATCCTAACTTGAATTGAAATGGGTTTTAAAATGGAAGAAAAATGTAGAACCCGACAGCCCGTTTTACAAGAAGTATTCTAATTTAGTTTGCCATTTTAGTACGAGCTGATAAATGTTGAAATCAGTTTCCAAATTGAGGGTTAAGAATCTTGGTTTTAAGCGAGCCTAAAATGTGGGCGGATGAATATTAGCCGTTTGAGAAAATGACACAACTATTAACCACATGCTGTATATGGCTGCTAAATTGACGATTCTTCAACGAAAAGTAAGATTTCTTAAGAGTAAATTGATAATTTGTTTTGGCATCTCGGAATGAAGCAATTATTAGAAATTTCATAAATTAATATTCATAAATATTTTTCATAAATTGTATAATATTTCTGATTGAACGTAAATTGATAGGAACAATTGAGGTAATGAAACAGATGATAATAATTGAGCGACTTAAATTCTACAAATTAAGCATTTCAATTCGTATTCAGATTGAAATATTTAGCAGGAAAATTACATAACAGGAAGAGTTGAGACGGAACACTGAAAATAATGAGAACAAAGATATTCTCTGTATAAAATCGTATCGTGGGATTCCCAGTTCAAAATTCTCAAGTCGCTCGAAGTTCACACTAAAATCTAATGAAATAGTTGTAAGCAATTTATTGTGGAAACATTGAACAAAATTACAAAGGAACTGTTTAAGTCAATTGCTGAAGTGACATAATCAGTCGTAGTGATGATCTATATAACATTTGTACCATTTCGAAATTGTGATTCAGTTTTTATTGTCTATTACTATTGATGGTTTATGACTCGACAGTATGTCAACAAAAGCTCTCTAAAATATTGCACAATAGAAATTGCATAGATATGAGCACAAATTAGGGCTATAGAGAAACCCATATTTCAAGCATACATCTGCTTTATCACGGCAGACCCCAACAAACTCTAAACTTCAAACCAATTCAATTGCTTTGTTTGACTTGACGCTTTTATTGCTCATCACGACAAAAAAGTATTGTCGAGCTTTTCTCGTCTTAGCAGCAAAACAAACTTTGAAACTGTACTGGAAATTAGATAATGCTTCTATACGATTTATCGTTTGCACATTAACACGGAATGAATTGAAGAATGACTTTAAAACAAATTGTGCATTTTCTTAAGGAAATTCTGTTTCCAAATCGGCAGTCTGTAGAACTCTTCTCTGCTCATTTTGAAGACAGAAAAGAAATCTCCATCTGATAAATGCGACTCTAGCTTGCTTCTGTTGACCCCTTTTGGCATGACTTTGTTCAGGGTCGAGAGCACCTCTTTAGGGTAAAGTGGAACATCGCTGTCTTTTTTCACTGAAGGCTCTATCTCAACCAACTTTTCTTCATGGAACCGTAGCGATAAATAATGCAATAGTTTCTCTTGTTTGCTAACTAGCCCACTGGATGGGACAATAAACCGACAGTACATAGAATTCAGATAACTACCGCCGCATGTTGCTAAGTTGCGCGGCTCTAGATAGCTAAGTCGGTACTGTGACGCCGTTTTGGGCAGATAGTTTTCAATGGATGATCCCGTGTTTATCGGGAAGGCCCACGAGCGCCTGTTACTAGGAGATTTTAACTGATCAGGCACGTTTTTCAGCAAACGTCTGAATGAGCTGTAGCTATCGCGTTGGTCTAACCGTAAGCTGACGTCGACTGACTCGATAAATTTGCGAGAAGTTGATTGGTTGCAATCTCTGTGCATGAATACCTTGTGATGCAGGCTATCGTGACCTATTTCGATATGTGTGATTGTTCCTGAAACCACCATATTTTTGCTGTAAGCCGTAACCCATAAAGAGGTAGCCGGTATAAAAAAAAGCAAGAAATGATCAGTAATAATAGAAGCTGTTTGACTTTAATTACCTTCTGAGGGTGTAGAAAAAGTTGATAAATAGGTAGAATAAAGTTCAAAATGATACATATTATCTAATGAAACAAAGCTGGCAGATTGCCTGAAAATAGCCGCAATAGCTTCGTAGATCTGCAGTCTCAAAAAAACCAGTAAAAATGACAGACCAAAAAATTTGTCTCTTCATTGAAGGCTGAAACGTTATATTTTGATTAAAAATCTGTATAAATCTTTGCTGCCTCTATTAGCTGCTCTTAAATAACCCTCAATTAGAGTGATATACGCTCACCTGGCCTTATCTCCTTGAATTAAAGTAAATAAAATTCAATTTCAAAGTGAGGAAGTCAATTTTGAGTGAGGTAAGTCATGTGTGACCAAAAATATAATCACGCGAATTAAAAAACTCGCTCCACTAAGAGCGAAAAAATACGTCACGCCCGCATTTCAGCTGAAACTGGATGATCAAAAAGCATATGAAGTGATAGTGACGTCATATGGTCGTAACAAAAATCTTGATGATGAAATAAAAACATAGCCAGAAGAATCCCGGAAGCAACTCGAAGCATCAAAACTTAACAAAAAAACTGTAATTGCAGCTGAAGCCAAAACCTTTTGATATAAACCATTAACTCATCATCTCCCGAAGTCTGATCTAAAAATTGGTGAAATTTAAACCACTATCACCAAGAGAAACAAAATGCAGCAAAATTTTATATTATTGATAACGTTTGGTAACGTTAAAAAAGTCTGAAATATTTAGAATGGCCAAAATACTAATGGGCTGAAAAAGCTGACATGGCTATCAATTGCCCTCAAATAATTCATGAATCTAATCTCAAGGTCAAGAAACCAAACAGCAGAGAAAAATTTTAGAAACTAAGTTGAATTTTTCAAAAAAGAATGCTCAAATTTATGAAAATACAATTAGATTTCTCATCAAAGCAATTGAGACAAAAACAACAAATACTTCTTCCTTAAAGTATAAATTTCAGACAAAATGATGTCATACTAATTCAAAAATTAAATTAATAGAAAAGACAAGCAACAGAATAAACAAAACCGACTAACGTCGGGCGAATTGCTCTCAAACGACCGGCGAGCGATTGACTTCATCAGCAGCTAGCCAAGGTTTAGTGAGGCCATTTTCAGCTTGATTTGACTCAAAAACAGTTTTTTAGCCTTTTTAGTAAAAAAAAATCAAATAAACTGATATTTTAAAAAATTGCAAAATTTAAAAAAAGCTTCCAGATTTTGCAGGGAAAATGTTCCAAACTAATTTTTGTCTCTGGAGTTATGTCAGGTAATCCATCTGAAAGAAATGAAAAACTTCTTTGGCCAGTAATGATCGCTAAACTCAGAAAAGGACAAAAATAAAAAAACTTGAAAACAATAGCAAATTTTAACAAAACTCAAGATATTAAAATATTCAAAAACATTCCATTGTCTCAAGAGACCATCCAGTATCCCTATTTTAAGCTTTAAAAAGTTTCAATGGGTCATCGAGATCCATAAACATGGAACCTGATAAAAATTTTCAAAATGGGAAAAAATTTAAATTTTATCAAAAAATTGCTCAAGCTGGAGTCATTGAAATATTGATAACCATTCCATTAACTCTAGAAACTATGCAATAGCTTATTATTAGGCCATGTATGAGGTTCCTAGGACCCTGGTGCCGGTAAAAATGATTCAAAAAAGATTTAAAAACACATGAACAAATTGGAAGTATTTTTTAAAAATTGCTGATATTAAAATCCTGAAAAACATTCCATTACATCTAGAAGCTATGCAGCAACCTATAATCAAACCCTAGAGGAGTTTATGTGGCTCTTGAGGCTGGCGAAACCTATAAAATGACAAAAACTTTCAAAAAACTTAAAAAAAATTTTTCTTTCAAAAAAAAATAAAAAAAAAGTTTTATTTAAAAAAAATCGCTGAAATCTGTCATATTAAAAAAAGGGAAAGCTATCCCACGGAAAACAAAAAATTTTCAGTAACTTAATATCAAAATAAGTAGGAAGGGGTGCAACAGCGCGGTGGGGGCAGTAGTGTGAGTGTCAACAGCGGGGGTGTCTTTAACCTCTAAGAACTGCCCATCACACCATAAGTATAAGTCTCCAAAACAGTCTGAGCCGAAAGAGCTGCAGGGCTCTAAGAGCACTTAATCCCCGCTGGGCGCTACCTGTTTATGCCTTTTTTGAGGACGAAAAGTCAAATGGGTCCGACGAAAAATCGGTCAAGCGAAAAATCGCATAAAAAAGACCGACAGGACTAATATAATTGCTACAAACTTTGTTTGAGAGCAATTAGCCAGCATTGATCATCCTCGTACCAAAAAGGACACCAAATCGAAATACAATGTAGTATTTTTTTTGAAATATAACCGAATAAGGAATTGCTTTCAAACGACAGATGGAACCCACAGTTGTACCATGCGTTAGCCTATAATTTAACAAAGGGGCTTTGGAAACGTTAGTATAGCTTGCACAAGGTTTAAAGACAAGGTTTTGAAGTGAACAAAAGAATTCGTTCCACTTCTGCTTCCACTTTAAGTAATAAGCAACCGGAAACTGAGTTAAACTGCTTGAATTTGCACATAAGAACAGTTTACATCGCTTGAAAATCAAAACATTCAGCGTTGTAGAAGTCAGCGAAAACTCAAACATAGCCGGCAAAACCGTGAACAAACGATACAGCAATTCTTCTGAAAAAAGTCGAGGTGCGCACAATTAACAACCGTCTGAGTAGCCGACGGCGGATGTCACAAATATCAAATATGAAAAAAGCGTAATGAAAAACTCAGGCCTCTTAAAAGGCCAAAAATTTTAAAAACCTTCCTCTAAAATACAGCACGCTCAATTCAGTCCATCTAGTCCTTACGTCGAGCTGATTTCTTTCCCACTTGACTCCAGCTCGAAGTGAAGAAAAAGCCATTTTAAATCTATCCGCACTCATTTGCTAAAAACTTTCAAAAAATTTCTGACTTTAGCTTTTAAAAAGCTTTTTCCGATAAGCCTACAATGAATAGTCAAAAAGCTTACTTAATTTTACAAGACAACTGCGAATCTCAGTCACTAGTTTTCAGTCAAAATCTACTCAAATTCTACTCATAAAATACTTTCATCATAATTCTCCTCCAACATATTCAATATACCTTAGACTAACGTGGAAGCATGCATCATTCTTGTGTACCAGTAGCATCAGCAGTTCAGCTGTCTGGCGCACAAACAAAATTAAAATTCCGGCTCAGCAAAAACAATGAAACATAACCGACTAACGTCGGGCGAATTGCTCTCAAACGACCGGCGAGCGGTTGGCTTCGTCAGTAGCTAGCCACGGGGAGGGGGTTCATCGGGGGCTGATGGGGGCAACACTGGGTTGGGGCGGCAACAGTGCGGAGGGGGGTGGAGGCAATAGTGGGGGTGGGGGGTCTCTAGGGGGGAGAGGTGTCTCAATCTCTAAGAACCGCCCTTCATACCATAAGCATATGTCTCCAAAACAGTTTGAGCTGAAAGGCTCTAAGAGCACTTAATGCCCGCTGGGCGCTACCTGTTTATCCCGTTTTTGAGGACGAAAAGTCAAAAACGTCAGACGAAAAATCGATCAAGCGAAACAACGCAAAAAAGACCGAGAGGACTAAGACATAGTAAAGACAACGGGTCATCCTTCTGAACGGAACCAAAAACGGAAAAAGCGAAATTCAAACCTACAAAACATTTTGCAAAAAAATTTTCAGTACATTTTTGAGACAAAATTTTTCAATGTAAAAAAAAACAAATGTTTCTCAAAAAATTAACGCCAAAAAACGGTTGAATTTTGATTGAAACGAAGTTAAAGTCCCTCATGTTGCACAAAAAGACTAGTTCTAGTAATTAAAACCAAAATAAAAACAAAAAACTTAGAACAATTGGAAAAAAATACCAAAATCGGATTAGAATATGTACAATTTTATAGATATAGCTGGCAGATTGACAGAAAATAGCTGCAATAGATGCGTAGATCGGCAGTCTAAAAAAACAGTAAAAAAGAGAGACAAAACAAATTCGTCTTTTCATTGAAGTCTGATCTGTTATTTTTTGATTAAAAATCTGTATAAGTTATAGCTGCCTCTATTAGCTGATCTCAAATAACCTTCATTTAGAGTGACACACACCCATTTGACCTTATCTCTTTGAATTAAAATGACGTCACACATGCAATTCAGTTGAAATTGCATGAACGAATGAACAAAAAGTGGCTGTGACGTCATATGGTTGTAACAAAAATCATGACGACGAAATAAAAAAACCAAGAGAAGGCCAATAATAGGCCCAGCTATCGCTGTGCGGCTATTAAAAAAATCACATCGAGATAGAAAGAGGCGTTTAGTATATGAATTATCAAAGGAAAGTTGCTATATTAACTGATTTTTGACAAAAAGACGACTGAAAGATCCAAAAATGAAGAAATTACTAGAACAGAAAAAAAGCCAAAAATTAACTAAAAAATCAAGAAATATGTGCCCATTTTGAACTTTAAGCGCATTTTCAGGCTCTGCAAAACACTGTGGTATCAAATTCCGAGGTTTACATTTCAACGTAGCATATCGAATTAAAATTATTTCTACAAAAAACCAAATTACAAGCAAAACACGGGCCTCCTGGACGGAAAAACGGCCAAAAATGGTTATCGATATGTGCCATTCAGTCAAAAACTACTTTTCAAAGTCAAAAAGTCATTCACTAAACGCAGCGCATGATCAAAAAGCTTCTCTCGCTCAGAAAAAAATTAGTTCACACGGCAACTTTACTCACTTTCGCTTTTAGGTCAAAACATCGTCTGAACGAATAGTACTTCCGGTAAAAAATCAATACTGCTCTTCGAGTCACAAAAAAACCAAGAGAAGGACAATAATATCCCCAGCTATCGCTGTGCGGCTATTAAAAATCATTTCTCATAATGTAAATCAAATTAACGGTTCGTAACTTGGCTGACAGAAAACAGTTCACCGAAAATTACCAATTCCGACATTAATCACGTTTTAAATCCAGTTCCTTGAATTTCATAAAACGAAATAGATTACGCGATTTTCTAAAACGTTTTCTGTCAATTATTGGAAGCCACTAATTAAAGCGAATTAACTCCTCGTAAAATTCACCACTGCTAGATTTCTACAATTGCATTGTAAATTTACGATTTAAAATTTTACTATTTGCTATCAAAACTAGTACCTGAATCCCTAACAACTATTTCCTCTCCATCTGAAAAGCAGAGAAAGCAATTGTGGCATTTTGCACAATTAGGGTGGAACGTGAACAACTCATCATGCGCACTCCGGTTCCCAATCTCCAGTCGCTTGCCTCCGGGGTCTATCGGGGATTGGCAATGATAACAGTGGGCACAGTTATTCACGTAGAAACAACTAGGGCACAGAGCTAGCGGCTTATTGCTGCTCTTCTCGCCAGGAGCTTGTGACTCTACATCCGCCTGAAACGAAAACAATGTTTGAATACCTGGTTTATAGATTAATAAAAGCATCAACCAAAAGACATTTGACAAAAAGACAGGTACAAAAAGTTATCTCATATGTACCGTTTGAACCCAAAATAGAAACTGGACATGTTTAAAGTGAATTATTTGGACATTTTTTTTTCAGAAGGAAAAGAGTATAATCACAAAGACCATCTGTTTCTGCCTTTGCCCTTAAAATCCCACAGTCAAAACTTCGACGATCATATGCATGTCCGCCTCATGTTAATGGCTAATTGAGTTATTTTGAGAGATTAATTTCAGAATACCCCCCAAACTATTTCATATGCTTCGCAAAGCTTGTTTGATATTCAAGCACTAACTTGTTTCTTTTGAGGCGACACATTTTCGCCTGTAGTCGAATCCCAGTGGAAGTAGAGTCCATCCAGGAGAGAGTTGCATTGGGCACATTTGAAGCACCAGGCGTGGAAACTGTAGCCCATGGCTAAGATAGTGTCTCCGCTTCTCATGTCTGCACTGTGACAACCAGCACATAACACCGAGACACTACACAACACTTAACATTACTTGGAGACATTTTCAAATCCAGTCTTTTAGGTGGGTTTCAAATCCATTTTTCAAGTCTTTTAGGCTATTTGGCATTAATCTAGATGCCAAATTGCTATTAAAACAACCAGCAAACATCGCTTAGAAGCAGCAGTCTTAACAGCAAAAACTGAAGTCATGTACTGGCAAACGTTTTTGTGTTTAAATCAACGAAAGAATACTGTGTGCTGTTTTATATTGCGAAGTTCCATTGAAAACATTGATAGATGGCCAGAAAGTAGCTGCGATATCTTTGGTAGACATAGTTTCAAAATATCAACGAAGAGCGTGATTCATTTTTACAAAAACTTAGAGCGGAGTTTTGAAGAAACCACACGCACTTAAATCAGTACAAACGGCATTAAAAGATGATCAAAAGCACTTTTTCAAAAACAAGCAAGAAACGAAGATAAAACCACATTTAGAATTTTTCAAATTAAAACCCAAAAACTGAACCTTGAAAAAGCACTTTAAGGATATGTTCTGACATCCTATCAATTTACAACACTGCCAAATAGCAGCACCTCGACAAAAATCACTCTGAAAAACGGAAAAAATATCTTTGCTTCTCACTCCCCAAGTCACAAAAAAGTTTAAAACCACAAACTAAAAACCACTTCATTTAATACTTGAATTTGACTAAAATTAGACGCAATTTTGAGGACTTCTATGCAAAAGACAATGTGACCTTCATCAATTAGCAAGAAACAGCAGAAAACAAAACAACCCAGACACGGAAACCTTTTTTAAACGGCGCCTATATCAGCAAGAAAAAATTCAAAACGAAGAACTGTAAAAAATGATTTCTAAAATTGATTTTGATCTTTACATTGTCGATGCCAACAGCGACTAAAAACAATTCCAAATAACAACCAGCGAAAAGAAGCAATGATGGATATCGATAGCAAAGTACAGTCCAAGCAGACAAAAAATATTTTAAAATAGCAAGATCATACAAACCGCTCACCTTGATCCAGCTATTTTCTCATTAAAACAGCAGCTACTAACCAAACGACGAAAAATAACACAACGTTAAAAAAACAGACAAAAATTTAGAGCCCAAAAATTGAATAATTCTTCGATAATATCAGTTCAGAGTATTAATTAATTCAAAAGAGTCAATATCACTAATTCATTTGATAGAACCCATATGAGCTGTAGTCGAGAAAATGATAAAAACTAAACAGGAGAATTGACAACCCTTGATCTCACAAACTAGGCATAGCAGTGGAACAAACCAATTTCCGTCATCACAATTGGTGAGCTGTAAGCGAGTCCCCAAAAACTACGATATCATTAATGAACAAAACACAGCCGACAAATCGCCGGAAAATAGCACATCGCGATTGAAAAAGAAAATTTACAGAATATATCTAATTGTCAAAAAAGGTTCCACATAGGAGTACAGTTTCAGTTAGATTCCTAAAATTATACTTAATTCAGCTTCTAAAATGAAGTATATTAAGCTTAAAAGTAATGCCAATAAGCAACCACTCTAATGAACTTTGATAACCTAATGCAATATGACTTAATGACCTGGATCGGTTTATCCCATTTCTTTTGATTTCTCTTTTGACTTTAATTGTAAACACTACATTGCACAATTCAATGAAAGAAAGAATTTTAAAAATCCATTCAGTTGAAACGGTGAGTGATGTAAGTGACTTAAACGTGAAAGTGATGCCTTATGTAAAACGTAACGCCGTGTAGAGGCTGACTGCGGCTATCAATTACAAATATACTGTAAGGCACTTTGATATCTTTAAGTCTTAACAAAAATTCATAGTCCGCGGGATTAATTAGATTATTCCGGTTCTTTTGATTTCGCTTTTGGACGTTGATCATAATGCGTAAATTTGATGCTTGAAATCTGAATTCCATTCAAAAGAAATAGTGAGTGAGATAAGTCAGAAGTCAAACGTGAAAGTGCTGACTTATGTTAATTGATAAAATGTAAAGAGAAATGAAAAAAGGAGAGCTCCTAAATAGTAGCCGTTGAGAGGCTGGCGGCGGCTATTAGGAAACATACAATTACACCTGATACTATTGCACTTGAGAAAGAAAAAGAACAAGAGTTGGTATAAAAAGCGATGAATGAACACTGTGCCCATAAGTAAAGTATCATACGCTAAAAAAACAATAAAAAAAGTTTTGAAAGAGTTAGAAAAAGATACACTTGAAATCCGAAATAAGCAGCCTCAACAATACCATTCGATCAGTGCACAAATTTTTAAAAAGCAGGTATCCGGCGACAAACAAATCAGTCGGTCAAAGAGATCAACATCTCGATGAACTTACATCATCCGATGTCATTTAATCAAAAAGCAAAAAATTGTTGAGAAAAAATAGGATATCAAAAAGAGTAAAAGAAATCAAAGCATTAAAAAGCAAATTAACGATCAACGCTCTTTAACGTTCAGTGAGAGCTCAAATCTATTGCTGCTTTCTTCACTCTGGTGGAGGGGGATAACACTCAGTGGGGGAGTAACTAAATTCACTAAGGGGATGGGAGCTGCAAATGACATCAGAGTTTATTATTTACCACAATACCACTAACAGAATTTTAAGTGTAAAAATACATCAATTTTGACTCACTTTTCATTTGACTTTTACTAGTGAGCGGCCGCCACTTCAGTTCATTTGCTGAAAGTACAGATGTGAGAAAAATTTAGAACACGCAAAACGAAAACGCCAAGGGCGTAAAAGCCACTCAAATAGTCAAAACGGTCAGGCAGAAATTTTGCAGACCAACGCGTTTACAAAAAAGCTTTAAACTTCGTTCGATAGCAATTAAACGCCAACTAAACTCCAAACCAGTTCATATAGTTGGAAAATTTTTCAAGACAGTACAAGCTATTGAAACTATTCCGGCAAAAAAACTAAGTTAAAGTAAAGATGAAATTACGCAAGTGAAGATTTCCAAACCCTTACCAAAATTTCGTAATTCCTTACCAAGTTTTTTTCTCCCTGATTTCTCGCACAACTACAGAAAGCCAGACTCTGTTATCTCTAATCTTCCAAATTTTGCAGGTATTACCTATTATTACGATTATTTTGAGGTCAAAGTACGACCCGACCCTTCCAGACGCCTCTGAGTTTCTTTTCTTCCAGCTAGTGTTTTAGTAGCCACGTGTTGTTCAAGTTGAAAATTTTGATTTCAAAGGTCAGTATTAATTTGATTGTTTTTGCTCACGAAGCAGGAGTGAGTCATATTTGGAGGTCCTATTCTTGCTCTATTACGACCTTTCCAGTCACCTCTAGATTTCTTTCGACGCTGTTTTTGATTAATAATTTCGTTTAAGTTCATCTGAAAGAGGAAAATGCATAAAGTGCTCAGATACAAACCAAATTATCGATTAAGAACAGCTGAAATAACTGGAGAGACGTGTCAAAAGGTCGTACTAGATTCAGTTTTCAATTAATCCTAAACATAAACAGACTAAAGTCGGACAAATTGTTATCGAATGACAAGCGGAGCAATTTTTATTCAGAAGGGTTTATTCACTAGACAATTTTTTATGGGTGCAAAAAATTCTTTCCAAGGAGCGTTTCAAACCCACAACCTCCAGAAAAATGGACTCAAGCTTTTGCCACTCGCATAGGCCCTTGTCATAGCTCATCTTACAATCTATTTTGTTTTTGCAACAGACAATTTCTGATTAAGAGCAACTTAGGTCAAGTTAAAATCAACAGTCTAGCGTTATAGTTACTCGAGATGTGAAATCGAAAGAATGCTCTAAGCAAAACGTTCACAAAAAATTTTGCAAAAAAGACACACTTACGATAATTGCTTCAAACTTCGTTCAAGAGCTTTTACCCCGATCTCAAAAAATTTTTAAACAAATTGACAAAATAAATCAAAGAGTAATAAAAATGGAAGTCAAATTTTTGCACGTGAAAATAGAGAACATTTAAATAGCGATGTTTTTCAACCACCCTTTTCTCACTATTTTAAATGCTCTGTGAATTGTTTCATTACTCTCTTTTGAGGCCGTAAAAAGACGCTTCACCAATACTCCTCTTCAAAAAAGACGTTGCGGCGCCTCAATTCAACACAATTTCTTTAATAGTAGAAGATCAAAAATCGTCTCAGCTGTCGCTTTGGCGAATATTAAACAACAGACTAAACGTCGGAAGAATTGCTCTCGGACGACTAGTGGGTGCTCTAATTAATTGCAGCCTGCTTCAGTCGGAGGGGAGGAAGGGAGGGGAAGCCTAAATGGGACTAAAAAGTTCAATAGTGGGCTTCAAATAACCACAGTAGATGTTAACATATACCACTATTTAAGATTTAAAGTAAAAAATGGCAGCAGTTTCGGCGCACTTTTCATTTGACTTTTCGTATTAAATTGCAACCGATTGAGTTCAGCTGCTTGAAATTGTGATTGAGAGACAATTTTAGATCACGCGAAACGCAAAAAGTCAAACGCAAAAAGAACTTCTACTTCTGTACCTCAGCGTTTTCCAACTTGCAACTGGAAAGAGATCTTCCGACTCAAGAAACTTGTATGCCATAAAAAACGGACTGCTATTGGTTGTAACGCCTTTGACCACATTGGAACAAAAAAGTGGAATCAACTGCCAGCAGAACAGAGATCAGCAGACAGTCATGGTTTTCAAGAAATAAATTGAAAACGCATCTGTTTGAACAGCACTATTAACATCGAGCACGACGCACTTCTGAGTTCTAGAAGGAGTGCCTAAACAAAGCTGGCAGATTGCCAGAAAATAGCCGCAATAGCTTCGTAGATCTGCAGTCTCCAGAAAACAGTAAAAGAGACAGACCAAAAAATTTAGCTTTCTCATTGAAGGCCGATATGTTATATTTTGATTAAAAATCTGTATAAGTTTTTGCTGCCTCTATTAACTGCTCTCAAATAACCTTCATTTAGAGTGACACACCCATTTGACCTTATCTCTTTGAATTAAAGTAAATAAAAGTCAACTTCAAAGTAAGGAAGTCATTTTTGAGAGTGAGGTAAGTCAAGTGTGACCAAAAATTTAATCACGCGAATGAACAAAAAACTCGCTCCACTAAGAGCGAAAAATGACGTCACACACGCACTTCAGTTGAAATTACATGAACGAATGAACAAAAATCAGATTTGAAGTGGTTGTGACGTCATATGGTCGTAACAAAAATCGCGACGACGAAATAAAAAAACCAAGAGGCCAATAATAGCCCCAGCTATCGCTGTGCGGCTGTTAAACAACTCCGATGATGATGATGATGAAAGGCGTAAAAGTCACTCGAATTGTCAAGCGAAAATTTTGCATAAAAAAGACGTTTACAATAATTGCTATGAACTTTTTGAATAATTTAATGCCCTTTAGAAAGCACTCAACATTCTAAGCTATGAAACGAATTCCTTCAAATGAAACCGGTTTAACTAGACTCCACATCGTATAAACAACGTTCACAAAAGAGCATGACAAATACCACAATTAACATGAAGAAATTTGAAGAACATCAGTCCCTAACGGTATCAATTTTAAGTGAACAATGCAACTAACTGACCTGAGATCAAAGTCTTGATTGCACACCGTTTTGCTGCATTGCGAGCATAGGATATCATGGGCTAAAGCCCCACCGCCTCCTAAGGTGCTCACACGCTCGTTAGCTTTGATCACACTTCTGCACGCAGAGCAGCTCAGGCAACTACTGTGATACTTTCTACCCAGCACAGCCATTATATCACCTTGTTGAAGAGGGTTTTGATATCAATCCTGTTTTTGTTAGTTCAAATTTAGTTCTATCGTGTCATTTTGGTAGCTCATTTAATGCAAACTTTTTGTTATTTTATCAGCCCTCGTCGTTTCAAAGCGTTTAAAATTGGTGAAGCATTTTAAAATCCGAATAATTTCTTTAGCTGAATAATTTCAACATCTTTTTGATTTACAGTCACATAAAACTTGCAAGAATGTTTTTTTTAGAAATCGACCCAGCTTGGGTATCAAAAATAACGAAAGCTCAAAAAATTTAACGCCTTGTCAAAAACAACTAAGTTCCCAATTAAAACTTTTTTTCAAATTAAATATCATGGCTGAATATAAATCATGAAAAGAATGGAACTGAACGAGAACTATCAATAGCGAAACTTTCACCAATACTTTGCCAATAGAATTCCCTTCTTATTAGGAGCGTAGTTGTTATCAAGATACGCACTAAAACGCTAATCCTCACAAACAGAAACATACTCATCATAAAAGATATTTTATGGACGTCGAACAATACCGCGCATCAAGAAAAATCAATCGTTCCTTATTTTTTTCAGTTCCAATTTTCTCTAAGTGGGCTGAAAAATAAATTGTTTTTAACAACGTAAGCAAATTCTTACTTTCTAATTCAAAAAACTTCCGGTACGTTTTAGCCGCTTTAATGACTTTCTATCATCAATACTTGAACTTAACTGAATTTTTTCAAGGTTGACAAAAAATCACAAAGCTGATAGACAAGAGAAACAGTTTTACTTTTTGTAACTTTTTAATAAACTTTCATATGATGAGACAAAATTGATGTCAAAACCGGACCAGTTAAGTAGCTGTTACAAGCAGTGCACTTTTCCCCATATAGCACTTGATAATGCTTTGGACAGAATAGCCGGTCATCCTTCACAAAATATCCGTTTTCAACTTCTCCCCCACTGCTACAACCACCAGCACTCCCTACCAAAGTCACCGAACAAACAGAACACCGAAAACACTTCACATGGTAGAAGTTCGATTGCAGTCGGGACGTGTTATGTTGTGATGAGCTATGTTCCAACCCCGAGTCTGGACACGACTCGAAACCTGAGGAGCTTTCTTCCGTAGGAGCAGTTTGCACAACTTGGCCGACACATCGCTTGCGACACGCTTTGCATGTTATTCGAGCTCGAGACGTGATACCAATGTGCGACTTCTTGACCTTGTAGGGGGAGTCTGTGCAAGTGATTTGATCAGCAGATCCACTTGAAGTCGAGGAAAGCAGACTGGCCGAATCGGCTGAGAATTCTCCGATGTCGGTTCGCCACTTTGGCAAGTCCTCTTGAAAATGCACGCGATCTTGCATTTAAAAATGCCTCATCCAGAAGACAATAATTGAGTGATAGTTAGTATTATTCTTAGTTACTCAAGTTTATCTGAAATAAGTAACGTTTTTTTCTCGTTCACTCAACATCAACAATGCGACACAACTACAGTCGTACGGGTCCTGCGATCTGATCTCAAAATGCCTTTCAACACCTAAAAGGCCCAAAGCTTTCTCGATTCTCGACAACGGATAGCCCAAAAGCTATATCTGTTCAGCAAACTTTGGTCTTAAATGATAGGGTGATAATTATAAAACAGGTCTCAAACTTAACGGTGGAAAAACCATATCTTTTAAAATGCTTTTTCAATTTAAAATTATAACCAGCATATGATGATAGCATTGAATAACAAAATCAAACAACGAATGAATAATAATTAAAGACAGCTTTCGAATACGAGTTTATGAAGATTAAAACTTATTCTTCCTAGTTCTTTCGAAAGAACACACTGCCCCAGCAATCATTCATCACTCGCCCAATTTGCTCTCGCACCGCATAAACCAAAATTATTGCTTCGACCGATATCGGCTATTAGCAAACACAACAAAATTAAACTATTTTTTGTTTATTTTACAGTTTATAGCTTTTTCTGGTTTTTGTAATATTTATTTTGTAATTTTTATTTTAGTTTTACTTGTAGCAATGAGTAAACAAAAACAAAGAATTGGTTGATCTGTGGTCTAATGTAAAGACTACAATATAAAGGTCTAGATCAGTGAAGAAAGAATACATTGAACAAAAAAATGAAAGCAGGACTCTTCGTCTGCTTAAGAGCTGCATCGATGTAAAAAGATAGACAGACTTCAGTGTCAGCTTTGATCAGCAGCAGCCTTCAGGTTTAGTTTGATGTTCATACTGGTCTGGCTCGGATGTGTCCTCTTGTCAACTTGATCAGGTGTCAACGCCGAGAGTTCAATAGGTGACTTAGTCTCGCTCTGAAACGCACAAAACCAATTGATAAAATTCAAACAACACGTTAATAGAAAGATTTTATTTTTGTTAAAAAGTTATTTTAAGAAGACTTGACGTTGAATCAGGAGCCCGGTCCTCTGCAAAGCCACCAACACTCAGTAGCCAGGCTGGGAACCGGGTTCGTCCTCGGGAAGCTCTCAATTGAAAGCCCAGGAGCCGACGTGTCTGACCTCGGCAGAAGGCCTATTCAGTCACAATAAAAACTTTTATTTCACTTGTTAAGAACCAGCTCTGGCTTTCAACCTCCAACACATGACAAATCACGAGTGCAAACAGTCCAGTCAGCCGTTTGCTCGTGAGACAATCAGAAGCAAGAATAAAGCATCCATTCGAGACTTTCGTTAGCCCAACAACAGACTTACTTTGATCTGATGCTCTTTTCCGAGTTCTGTAGTCGCTCTTGCGTTAATTTGAGAGCCGTTCGAACTTGATTGGTGAGAAGTGGAAGTAGAGTTGTCTACCTGTGAGTGTTTACGCTTACTGACCATCACTGTTTGTTGGGTTCCCCCCGCCCCAACGCGATTGGAGGCAGTCAAGATCTCCTGCGGCGTCTGTTCCAGAGTCGGCGGTGGTCCAGGTGGCAGTTCAATTACGTCATCATCTTCGTCATCATCCAGAACAACAGGTACCAACTCTGGGTCAGTCTTTAATGCCGGCTCGGGTTTTGCAGCCGAGGGTTGATCTTCATGTTTTACATCCGCTTCCTAAGTCAACTTGATCAATACGTGCATCAACGTAACCATTTTCAAATCTTTTCTCATTAAAATCCAGTCGCAACAGTCCAAAATATGTGCTCAAAAATGTTCATAAATTTCACAAATGCTTTTTTTCCATGAGTCTGCTTAATCTGACAAAACTAGTCACTAGATAGCAGAAAATTTCTATTTCAGTGCTTAATGAGAACAGACGATGATTACTTTTCGCAAAACCTTTCCATAAATTTTTCCCACCTGTTTTATGAAGTTGTTATGGTTGACATTAAGCGGAGAATTATCTTCAGTTTTGATTTCTCGATTATTGTTATTTGCAAACTCATGTTTGACATCCCAGTTGGGAGTCGAACAGAATGGGCCTGGTCTCTGAAGGTCTTCATTCTGGGGTGGCTCTAAGAGACTGTCCTGTGCTTCTTCACTCTTCTGATTCTAAAAACAGATCAACAGACCTCAACGGCGTAACAGTTACTTCTCTTGGTACAAAACAAGAGACATGACCGATAACCAGTCGTATTGAGGCAGTAGAAACAAATTTTAAATGTAACAAATGAAATTTCAAATCCATGATCTATAACCAAAACCAGAGACGGCAAATCACTTTAACGTAATCAACTGAGACGAACGAGTTGCTCAGGCTGCTGAGGGTTTCCAATTACGTTCGAGTGGAACAGAGCACTCACAAATCAATGTGGGACCTAACAAGTCACTCGGGAAGACGAAGTCGGTCACGAACTGTTCAGATAAGATGACCATAAATAAACTTAATACAAAATGAAATCGAAAAATTTAGGTAAAACACCTTTTTTTAATTTCTTTCAAACAAAAAAAACTAAATTTCTTTGGCTGAGCTCGTTGTTTCCACCTGAACAACTTATTAAGATAAAATGTGGTTGAGGTTGAAAACAGACCAAAACTCAAGATGTCTGAGAAAGCTTTTGCAACAAAAAAACGTTCAATCAAATGGACCAGACAACACTTCTATTGAATTATGACGTCCGGTACAATTACAAAATTCTAACATAGCTGACGCATAACATAGCTGACAGATTACCAGAAAATAGCCGCAGTAGCTTCGTAGATCTGCGGTCAAAAAAAGTAAAAAAAAAACAGACCAAAAAATAGATTTATTCTTTCATTAACCGATGAGATATTAAATTTTGATTAAAGTCGCTCCACTGGGAGTGAAAAATGACGTCACACACGCAATTCAGTTGACCTTATCTCTTTGAATTAAAGTAGAGAAAAGTCATTTTTAGAGTCAGGAAGTCATTTTTGAGAGTGAAGTAAGTCACGTTTGATAAAAAACTTCATCGCACGAAAGAAGAAAAAACTCGCTCCACTAATAGTGAAAAAAGATGTAACACACACAATTCAGTAAAATTGCATGAACAAATGAACGAAAAAGCAGATTTGAAGTGATTGTGACGTCATAACAAAGATCTTGACGACGAAATAAAAAAAATAAGAGAAGGCCAATAACGCCCTCTGTTATTGCTCCGGGGCTATTAAAAAGAATCGAGGGCTCCTGATGAAATAACAGCAGCACTAACCGTAAACATACCGGGCAGATTGCCAAAAAATTTGCCATTGATTCTCATAACACCGACTGGGATTGCAGGATCAGGAAAACAAAGATAAAATTGATTGTCAAACAAAAACATTTTTAAAGTGCGAAATATTTTGATTGGATTTCGTACTTATGCATGCTCCTGTTTCATACTGAGAGGATGCAGGGGATAGCTTCATTTCCAAAACGCATTAGAGATAATAATTTAGACTTATAAGAACAAAATTCAAGTAGATGGCATCTAAAATTGTGCTTTATGGTTTTATCCTGTTTTCATTTTGATTCTGATTGCGTTTTCGATACTGATTGTGGTCAATTTAGATTGGTCTGTTGAGTAACTGCTGTTTAAAAACAGTGAGCAAAAAGAGCACAGAAGAAAACTAAAAGATAAGTAAAAAAAATTTCATGCAAAATGTTGAACAAGCTGTAAACAGGACGTCCTAAATTGCAATCCAAGGAATTAAATTAACAAGAGACCTGACAATTAACACTTTTAAATTATCAATCTAAAATACACAAAATTGCAGCATGTGAACAAAATCTCAATAGAGAAAGCCAATTTTTGTTCAAATAACGTTTTCTAACTCACGCCTCAAAACAACTCGCTTTTTCGGTCCATATCATGTTTCGGCGTGACCACAATCATCAATTCAAAATGACTCCAAAAATAATGAATATGTGAGAGCAGATCGTTGAAGGAAACAGACTAAAATCGGAAGAATTGTTCTCGAACAAAAAATGTGAACTCCAGTCAATTTCAGCGGGCTTCAAACGGGTGGCCTGAATGGGACTAAGAAATTCATTAGGGGGCTTCAAATAACGTCATTAGAGGTTAATATTTACCACAATTAAGACTTAAAGTAACAAAAATGGCATCTGTTTTGGCGCATTTATCATTTGCCTTTTAATATTAAATAGCCAGCTGAGGGCGGCTATCAAAAAACATCAAACGAGCAACCGAGAATCAGTTCAAGAAATAGCTGGTAAAGTGCTGTAAATTAACCGCAATTGATCCCCTTGACCTGCATTTGACTTTAAGCAGAAGAAGCAAATAAAAAAATAGATGGACTTATTTGAAGTGCAAAAAGTGTCCTCATTGGGTGTGTAGTTTTTGTACGATCAAATGATTGTACTGTATCCACCGACTAAAGTGACTGCTATGAAGCTTGTACCAATGCCAAATATAATTGAATATTGATAAAAAAGCACAATCTGACTTAATCTTAACATTTCTTTTAATTTAACTCTTACGAAAATTTTCAACCTTTAGAGCTAGAAAGTATTCACTGAAATGCGTGAACCTGCACAACCAATTCGTAATACGACTCAGTACAAACCGTGAAAGCAGTAAGTCATAGGTTGCACATCCGATTCGTGATTTGTATGAAAACGGATACATGCAGGAACCACTGAAAAGCTCAGCGCTTGAATAATATTCATTCGAGCAGCTGACGCGGCTAAAAATTGCTCAACGCAACCTTGCAAATAAAGAAACTTCAAAATTAAAATATCTATTTTAATCAGCTCTCGGAAAAAGCAAAGCAACCAACAGACTTCCTTTTTCCAACATTAAGATTGCAAACTTGAAAGGAAAACGCAGAAAAGACAAACAACCGAAATTTTTCCGTGTGTAAAATTGGCTTCTTTACACAATTAACATCTATATCAAAAACCAAAAATCCTGACATTTAAGTTGCCTAAGATTTGAGACTACAACATTAAAGCCAATTGTACAAAACAAGAGTGCAAGTTAGCGCACAGGAAAAAATTTCGTCACTCTACCTAAAAAGCAGCTGACAAAATTTCGCACCCTAAAAATATTAACTACTTCGCTGTGCTACGACTTTGATTTAAAAAAAACCAAGAAAGACAGTTTGAAAGATAAGAAACACCATTTAAAAACATAGCTGGCATATTGCCAGAATAAAGCCGCAATAGCTTCGTAGATAGTATAAGAAATATCAAAAACTCCTTTTTTATTAAATGCTCAGATGTTAAATTTTGATTGAGTCTGTTAAATGCTGCTTCTACTAGCTACTCTCAAATAACTTCAATTAGAGTGGCACACATTCAGTGAACCTTATCTCTTTGAATTATAGAGAAAAGTTATTTTTTGAGTAAGGAAGTCATTTTTGAGAGTGAGGTTTGTCACGTGTGACAAAAAACTTCATCACGCAAAAAAACAAAAAAAATTCGCTTCACTAAGAGTGAAAAAAAGACGTCACGCACGCAGTTCACGAATTGCATGAACAAAAAGCAGATTTGAAGTGGTTGTGACGTCATATGGTCATAACAAAAATCTTGACGACGAAATAAAAAAAGAGGTCAAGAAGGCCAATAATAGCCTCAGCTATTATCTGCGGCTATTAAAAATAGCAGACGTCTCTCGGACATTTCAACCAAACGCCGCTTGAATCCCGATAGAAAAGCGAGACATAGGAATCAATTTATCTGAATCATCATGAAAATATGACCTGACATTTTGAGTACACCACCAACTATCTCTCTGAACAACTCCGCGGTGAAATTTGAGATATTTTAGATCATGCAAATTTAAAAATTAAGCAAAAACCCAGTCACACCCCCGGGGATACCCAAAGTAAGCTCTGTACGACAAATAGAAAAATAACCGACTAACAACGCTAACTGCTCTCAAACGACTGACGAGCGGTCGGCTAAACTGCAGGCGAGGTATGGAGCGCAGGGGGGGGGGTCAATTGCGGGTGGAATATGGTGAAAGTTGTGAAACGCATGCTTAGATACTAGTAAACCGTAAGGCTATAATAGAAACTTAACGACATCCGAGCTATACATGTTTATCCCATTTTTGAGGACGAAACGTCAGATGGTCAGACAAAAACACAATCAAACGAAAAATTGCATTAAAAAGGCCAACGGGACTATTATAATTGCTATAAACTTCTTTTGAGAAGCAATTAAAAAACGAACAGCAGAACGAAAACCAGTAAAAACGAGTAAAGGCTGAGTTATTCTTTCAAGAGCAAATAAATGACTCGGACAATTTAAAAAACATACCCGGCAGATTGCCGGAAAATAGCCGCCGTTGATTCCAATAAGCATGATTCGGATTGACAGAATAGAAGATTTTGAAAAGAAAAGATTTTTGTACAAAAACATTATTTAAGTCCGATTTAATTTGATGGCATTTCGTAGTTGAACATAACGTACTTCTGTTTCTTAGAGAGAAGCTACAGGGGCTACTATCAATTCAATAAGCATTAGAGATGGTAACTAAGACTTATAGGAACGATGTTCAAATAGCGGGCATCTAAAATTGGTCTTTATGGGTTTATCCCGTTTCTATTTCTGACTTCAATTTTTTATACTGTCTTTGTTCATTTTGAATTGCTTTGCTGAGCAACTGATGCTCAAAATCACTTTTAGCAGAATGAGAGAAGAGAGAAACTAGCCTAGAGAAGTCAAAAAGATTTCACGCAAAATGTTGAAAAAGCGGCAAAATGAGGTAAAGCGAAACATTTTTTTATTCGACAAAGTAAAAAAACATAGCAAGACAAGTCCTGACGTACAATTCAAAGAATTTTCATTGACTAAACAGAAAACTAGACCTAGATCGGACTATGAATGGATTGGGAAAACCATGTAGAAAAAAATCTGATCCAAAAAATCGAAAAAAAAAACAGTAAAAATCAAAGTGAAATTGCCGCATGTGAACAAAAAACCACTAGCGAGAAAGCGAATTTTCGTTCAAACACCGTTTTCTCACTCTACTTTAAATTTAGAGCAAAAAAATTTCACGCCGCAAAACCACTCGCTTTTTCGCTCCACTTCCTGTATCGGCGTGACCAAAATCACTACTCCAATTTGACTTCAGAAATCATGAAAATGTGTGAACAGATCTTAAAAAAAAAGCGCCCCAATACAATTCAAATTCTTTGAATTGTAAAAAAAAAATAGGAGCGCTATAATAGCCGGCTGAGAAGATGAGGCGGCTATTAAAAACATTATGCAAGACTATTACTCGCTTATAAAAAGTTTCCCGAACAAAACAGCGTCATCGGAGAAGGTCAGCATATTGCCAATTACAGTGGCTAAATATACTTGCTGACGATGAGACATAACAGACAACAGATAGCAAAGCTACAACTGGGGTGATGTTCAGATGCACTTTTTAGTGTCAAATGTGAAAATTCGAAAAACCAAATAGCTAAATTCAATTAATCCGAGATGCCTTTATAGCAGCAGTATTCAGAAATTACTTTTAATATTCCCATAAACACCATATTGAAAGCTTCAGGACCACACTTAACAAGCGCCAAATTTGCGCCAGACGACAAAAAAGAACGCATAAAGATACGCTGCTCTAACAGCTCCACATCTATTAAACATAACCGACAAACGTCAGGCGATTTGCTTTCAAACGACCGGCTGGCTTTGTCAGTACCTAGCCACTGTTTAATGAGGCTAGCTTTAGCTTAATTGAAGTGGCGTAAGGTGAGCGCAGTGCGGGTGCAAAAGTGGATTGGGGAGACTGACGTGGGGGCGGTTGGTCGAGGCGTGGGATCAGTTTCTAAGAACCGCCCGTCTAAGGACACCATAAGTATAAGTCTCCAAAACAGTTTCTGTAAATCGCACACTTGAAGACTAGTGGGCTGAAAGACTCTAAGCGAACTTAATGCCCACAGGGCGCTACCTCTTTAGCCCGTTCCTGAAAAAGAAAAGTCAAATGCGTCAGAAGAGAAATCGGTCAAGCGAAAAACTGCATAAAAGAGACAAACAGCATTAATATATTTGCTAAAAACTGCTTTTGAGAGCAATTAACAATGATTTCCTAGAAAGTGCTTGTTAAGTAATTTAATATTAAAAACATTTTTAAAATAACTCAGCGTTAATGAGGATAATAGATGATGACATTACGCCACAAAAGAGCAGTTGAAGTGCGGCATCAACAAAGAGAGAGAGAGAGAGAGAGAGAGAGAGAGAGAGTGCGAGAGATAAAACAAGCACGAGAAAAAGAACGAAATAAATCCAACCAAAATAGAGAGAGATAGAGAGCTAGGAATATTTTCCATGATGATATTCGACTCTGCAACCTTTAGTTTTCTAGGCTTCTTAGTAATTAAATCATAGAAAAAACTGAAAAAGCAAAACTCAAAAAAGTTTTCATATTTCGCAGAGAAAAAACGTTCGAAAACATTTTCTGTCTCTGGAATTCTGTCATTTAACCCATCTGCAAGACCTAAAAAAACTTCGTTGACCAGTAATGTTTAAAACTTTGACAAGGAGCAAAATATTGAACAATTTTAAAATTTATTGTTAAATTCTTGTTAAATTTAAATCTTGTTAAATTCTTGTTAAATTCGTGATATTAATATCTTCAGAACCAGTTCGATGCCACAAGAGGCTATCCAGTATCCTTATTTCAAGCCGTAAAAAGCTTCACTGGCTCGTAACGATCCATAGACTTGGAACATAGAAAATTTTCGAAAAACTTTAAAATTAAACTTTCCCAGAAAACTGCAAGTCTCGAGTCATTAAATTATTGATAACAATTCCATTAACTCTAGAAGCTATGCAGCTGCTTTCTATCAAACCTCGGAGGAAGTCACAGGGCACCCAGTGAACGAAAAAAGAAAAATCAAAAAGTATTCAAAACACTTAAAATTGCATTTTTTTTTAAAGTTGCTTGAATTCGTGATATTAGAATACTCAAAAACATTCCATTACA
The DNA here is from genome assembly GCF_964194025.1 of Convolutriloba macropyga. Taxonomy (NCBI): domain Eukaryota; kingdom Metazoa; phylum Xenacoelomorpha; order Acoela; family Convolutidae; genus Convolutriloba; species Convolutriloba macropyga. The sequence continues at coordinate 73,869,906 of NC_134470.1, forward strand.
TTTAGAAACAATGCAGTAGTCTATAATCAAACCCTAGAGAACGTTTCTTTGCTCCTGAGGCTGGAGAAACCTAAAAAATGACACAATTTCAAAAACTTGAAAATTGCAAAAACTGTTTTAAAAAATAATAATATTCGAGATGTTTAAATCTTGAAAAACATACCAGTACATCTAGAAACTATACAGTAACCTACTATAAAACCATAGAGGAACATCCTTGGCTTCTGAGGATGGATAAACCTAAAAAATGACAAAAATCTTCCATAAACGAAAATTTAAATCTCTAAAAAATCGACAAAATTTGTGATATTACAGTTGAAAACTATTCCATGGCCACAAAACAGTTTTCAGTAACCTATCGTCAAACCCCATAGGAAGAACTTACATGACAATAAAAGAGAAAAAATTTTATAAATTGCAAGTATTAAAAAAATTGATAAAATTCGTGATGTTAAAATGTTGAAAACCAATCCATTGCCACCAGAAACTACGCAGCACCCTATGATCCAACCTTTAAGGAGACTTTCTGGCCCTGAGGCAGAAAAACCCTGAATAAGGACACTAAATGTCAAACAAAATTGAAAAAAGTTGCAAATTTTGCAAAAAAAAACCCTGAAAGTCGTAATGTTAAAATCTTGAAAAACTTTCCGTTACATCTAGATACTATAGAAAAACCTATTATCAAGCCATAGTAGAGGCTCTTTGGCTCTTGAGGCTCGGCCAACCTAAAATTTTTCAAAAATATTCAAAAAACTTGAAAATTGCAAGTTTAAAAATTTAGATAAAATTTGTGATATTAAAAAGTTGAAAACTATTCCAACTTTCATTAACTTATTATCAAAACCTTAAGGAGGTTTTCTGGCCGCTGGGTAGGGAAAAACTTGAATTGATTCATGACAAATAAACATCGCCGGGGGGGTTGATGGGGGCAATAGTGGGGTGGGGGCAACAGCTCGGTGGGGGGGGGGGGGGTCATCAACCTTTAAGATCAGCTCTTCATACCATAAATCCACAACTGTCTCCAAAACAGTTTGAGCTGAAGGGCTCCAAGAGCACTTAATGCCCGCCGAGTGCTACCTGTTTATCCCGTTTTTGAGGACGAAAAGTCAAATGGGTCAGACGACAACCGGTCAAGCGAAAAATCGCAAAAAGACCGACAGGACTATTATAATTGCTACAAATTTCGTTAGAGAACAATTGAAACATAGCCGGCAGATTGCCTGAATAGCTGCGAAATAGACTTGCGTGCCGTTTAATAAAGATAGAAACAGATACAGATTTCAGTCGAAAAAGTTATCGAAGCCGCTCGAAAAGCTATGTACAAAACATTGAACTATTTAATAAAGCTTGTTAAAATTAATTGCGGAGAAATCTTTTCATTAGAGGCCTTCATTACACATACGAGTTCCTTTGGCCTTAACCAAAATCAAATTAAACTTTAGTTTTATAGTGCAAAAGTCCTTTTATTGAGTGAGGTAAGTAACGTATGATCAAAATCTAATCACGTAAAAGACCTAAAAATACTTTCTAGAGAGAGTGAGGAATGACGTCAAGCGCGCAAATGCCGTTAGTGAGAAGAAGCATTTCAGAAATTTTGATTTTCAGCTTTGCTGTGTGAACAAATGTAAAACGAAAAAGAGCGTCAGACGACGAAATAAAACAGCCGGAAGAATACCGCAAGCGACTCGAAGCGTCGGAACTTCACAAGCAAAACCGTTAAGGCAGCCAAAACCATTACCTCTGTCTTAAAACATTTACTTTTCGCCACATCAGAACTCAGACATTGAGCATTGACATCATATGAAATGAATGAGTCGATAAAACATACCCGGCAGATTGCCGGAAAAGAGCCGTCGTTGATTCCCTTAACCAAGATTGGGATTGAAAGAGAAAAACTAATGACAAAAATGACTTTTGTACACAAACAATTTTAAACTGCGAACCATTTGATGTCATTTTGGAACTGAGCATACCCCTGTTTCGTATTAAGACGACACAGGGGCCAGTATCAGTACCAATAAGCATAAGAGATGGTAAATTAGGAATTTCGAGTAACGGGCATCTAAATCTGGGCTTTGTGGGTTTATCCCCTTTCTGATTTGCTTTTTTGATACCGACTCCGTTCATTTCGAATTACTTTACTGCTGTCTAAAAACACTTTAATTAGAATGAGAGAAGAGTGAAAGTAGCCTCGAGAAGTTGAAAACATTTCACGCAAAATGTTGAACAAGCTGTGAACTAAGGTATAGCAAAAAAATTTTAGTACGACGAAGTAAAAAACAATAGGAGCGCTATTACAGCCGGCTGAGAAGCTGAGGCGGCTATTAAAAAGATTAACATAATTCAGTAACAGCATAAAAAAACCACACAGATTAAAAACATAAAACATAATTTTGACAGAAAAAAAACTCACCGAAATTTTGATACAGCAAAATTCCCTATTAAAAACGTTTGGAAAAACTGACAGATTCATAGTGCGGCCAACAAAAAGTTGTCATCAAAAACATGATGCTAGTCTTTGGATACTAGAACTCTGCAATGAAATTTTTCGGTTTGTAGACACTGCAATTTATACAAAAAAGATGCACTTCTCTCTTATTGAAATTATCATAGACAAAATAAGCTCATACTTTTGCAAAAATTAAATTAATCATTAAAAAGACAAAAGAAATAGAATTATATTCAAAGGCAAAAAATTAAAAGGTTGCATATTAATACAGCATTGAACGAAAATGTCTTGCACAGAAAAATCAAATTAAAAGCAAAAAATCTGGGCCAATTGGACGAAAAACGGTTATCTATATGCGCAATTCTGTCAAAAATACTTTTCAAAGTCGAAAAGTCATTCAAATGACGTAGCTCGAGATCAAAAAACTTCTTTCGCTCAGACAACCACGGCAATTTACTCGCTTTCGCTTTTAGGTCAAAACGCCGTCTGATCGATTAGTACTTCCAGTAAAAAAAACCTCAAGAAAACCAATACTCTTCTTCCAGTCGTAAAAACCAAGAGCAACGCATATAGCTAAGCTCAGCTTACGGCTTCGCAGCTATAATAAACAAGTTTTCTCTAATGCATATTTTTGAACTTCCAATTAAATCTAATTCCACTTAGAAGTAACAACATACCCGGCAGATTGCCGGAAAATAGCCGCCGTTGATTCCAATAAGCATGAAAAAAAAGATTTTTGTACAAAAACATTTTTTAAGCCCGATTTATTTTGATGGCATTTCGTAGTTGAACATAACGTACTTCTGTTTCTCAGAGAGAGGCTACAGTGGCTACTATCAATACCAATAAGCATGAGAGATGGTAACTAAGACTTATAGTAACGACGTTCAAATAGCGGGCATCTAAAATTGGGCTTTATGGGTTTATCCCGTTTCTACTTCTGACTTCAATTTTCTATACTGACTCTGTTCATTTTGAATTGCTTTGCTAAGCAACTGATGTTCAAAATCACTTTTAGCAGAATGAGAGAAGAGAGAAACTAGCCTAGAGAAGTCAAAAAGATATCACGCAAAATGTTGAAAAAGCGGCAAAATGAGGTAAAGCGAAACATTTTTTTTTCGACGAAGTAAAAAAAAATAGGAGCGCTATAATAGCCGGCTGAGAAGATGAGGGCGGCTATTAAAGATATAAAATGAACTGATAGATTGCCAATAAGTAGCAGTGAAATACTGTTAGACGTTTACCTTCCGAAAAAATGATAACGAAGAAAGGAAACGCACAAATAATTGCAGTCTAGAGCTCCCCCACTGAATTTTAAAACCTAAATTAGGCCTCCTGTTGAATTTAGGTGTCCTCATTCGAAAAAAAAATCAATCGAAAAATTTGAAAAAATTTTGTCAATTCAAAATTCGAATGCAATTTTCAAGAAAAGTCACGCATAAAACCATAATACAAATGAGTTGCTGCGCGATATAAACAGAAATCTCTGCGAGCTTTACAGGCATAGTTTGATACCTGCACAAAGCTTTGACTAAAGCGTCTCACTGGTTTAAAAAAAACTCGTGACGATTGATGACCTCAGCTATCGCTTCGCGTATATAAAAAGCGAACAATACCAAAGCCGCTTTTCAAGGAAAAAACAGTAAACATGCAGTAAACAAACAGTACCAGAACTAACCATTTGTCCGTGCAACCCATTAGTAAGTTGATTCGCTGCTGAGGTATTATTGTTATTTGCAGTGTTGGCATTTGGGGCCGATGCCGGCGCGACTTGGGCAGAGTTGGTCATCAGTTGGCTTTTGCGATTTTCGACCTCAAGTAACTCCTGCTTAAGCTTCCTCTCCTTTTCTTCGTCACTGACCTCCATAGCCTGGAATTAGTCAAGGATCAGTCAGTTCAAAAATCACTCGGAAAAAGTAACAAATTTCTCTGCAAACGGATGTGTTATTTGTATCTGCAGAATACTGACTAACTTCGATCCTATTAAGATTCCTGGTCTCTGATCTAAGAAGTTCAGATTCACACGTCATTATTCACTTTTTATCATAGATGTTCTTCTCCTGCAGTTGATTTCTAAGCCAAACAGGTTGCCTCAAAAAACAGGGTCTCTATAGCTGTAATGGAGCATTTTTTTATTGCTCACTTGCTTCATCACCTTTGTTTTCTTCTCAACATTTTCCATCTCATAGCTCTCTGATTTCCTCTTCCGCCCACCGTGATTCTGAAGCACAACCATCGTCTGGTCAAATTAAGTGGAAATGAAACTTTTGAGCTCAAAACGCGCGCGAGCTAATTTTGCACAAATTGCTGCATAAGTTCACCTAATTTGTAACAGACGGTCATACACGGCATTGGGGACAGGATAGATCCGAACAAATTCTAATTTTACCAGTCAATATTTAATCAACATTAACGAGAAACAGATCAACACTTACAAAATTGGCTTCATCCTATCAAAAAAGATATTTCAATCAATCAGGTACGGAATTATTTCTTCGCTTTCATTTCACTTTAACTGGTGATTTCATGCTATGGCTTTGAAGACACGAATAAAACTTAAAAACGATTTAAGAGGTATTTCAAATAAAGCATACCTCGTTCGCAGAGTCTACCCTCCTGCGAGCATTTCGAACATTCTGCAGCTCGTCGGCAGGCAAGAAGTTGGGCAGGTCTTTCTTCTTAACGTATTGCGCCTCAATAGTCATACCCTGCTTCATCATGTTGTTCTTGAAGGCCGTGTGATGAACTGCAAAGCAACCAGAAGTTAACAGCCAACACTCAACTAAGTGCAAATGGTAAACTATACCACCTAACATGGCCATGTTGATTCCATTTTTGCGAAAAGACTTGCGCGCGAAAAAATTTGCGAAAAAAGACTTGCGCGCAGTCAAAAACAGATACAGAAATGCGTTGAAAATTATCGTGGCCACCTTAAAACTTTAATTCAAATGGTTTCATTCAAAACATAGAATTCAAAACACTTGTGTGCGAAAAGTTTTGACAATGGAGATTTCTGAACCCCCGATCTCCCGGATAACGGTCTCAGATCAGAGCTACTCAACAATACCGCCTTTGCTCACATCAAATATCACTCAAAAAAGCAAAAACAAGTAAAGCGTCAAAAAAAGTCAAGCAAAAGAATGCTCTAGAACAAATGTAAAACAAAACATAGCCGGCAGATTGCCGGAATAGCTGCGAAATAGACTTGCGTGCTGTAAAATACAGATGGAAAAAGATACAGAAATGAGTTGATAGAAGTTATCGCCTGCGCCTATAAAACTTACAAGTTTAATTCAAAGGAGGTTGTTCTTGGGTGAAAAAAAATGTTTCACTGCCTCGGCTCGAACGGTCGATCGGATTAACAGCTAGTCGCCTTAACCACTCGGCTGCCGGACCATACAATCTTTTTTCTTACAATTAACTTTGCTTTAGCAACAGACAACTTCTGAATAACTGCAATTTAGATAACGCAGAAAGCGTGAAATTAAGCACGAAAAAAACCATTTAAGCAGTGACGAGACAGAATGTTCTAGAACAAATATAAACCGCAAATGGAGCGTCAGACGACGAAACAAAAAAACCAAGAGCACCGCAATATAGCTACGCTCGGCTTACAGCTTCGCAGCTATTAAAAGAGCTTCAGACGATGGAACAAAAAAATCACAGCATGTCAAATCCTGAATTAAAATCGAATGAATTGAACGGAAACTTGAAAACTCCTCATTTGATTAACAGAACAGTTGGACAGCACAAAACAAACAAATTTTTTACACAAACTGACAATTATCAAAACAGAATTTGTATCGCAGATTCTCTGGTCGTTAAGATAACGAAAACCGATATATACAAAAATTCGAAAAAAAAATCAAAACAAATCGACATTTCACAGATATTATTCGGAACACAAACGACAAGCAAAAGCAACAACCACATTAGTTGAAAAAAATAGGAGAACTGCAAAATCGGACTAATGTGCACAATTCTACATAAAAACAAAAAAACCTCACGTTATAAAGAGGCAATCGATGAATAGATCATGAAAGGGAAGTTGCCAAAATAATCTTTGAAGAAAGTCTGTTCAAAGATCCAAAAATGAAGCAATGAAAAAAGTAAGCTAAAAAATGAGAAATATGTGCTCATTTTGAACTTAAAACCCATTATTAGGCTCTCAAAAACAGGTCTCAGTTTCGGATAGTCGCAAATTAATACAGCACCGAACAAAAATTAGTTCCACAAAAAAACTAAAGTAAAAAATCTGACAATCGGACAAAAAATAAGGCTAAAAACACTTCGAAGTCGAAAAGTCATTTACTGAACGCAGCAGCGAATGCTCGAAAAAACATTTTCTGCAGAGAAAAAATTAGTTTACACGGCAATTTTACCCACTTTCGTTTTTAGGTCAAAACGCCGTCTGAACGAATAGTATTTCCGGACAAAAAAACCAATACTCCTCTTCGATTCGTAAAAAAATACCAAGAGAAGGCCATTAATAACCCCAGCTATAGCTTTGCGGCTATTAAAAAACAGAGCAGACTGTGATTGCTCAAATTTACCTGTTTGTGAGAAATTCTGAATCTCAAATGTGAGGTCAACGTTGGTGGTTGTGAGTGCATTCTGGTCAAAAGCGATGCCAATGAACCATCTGCTGGAGAAGAAACTGTTCACATGACCCGGGACATTAGAGGTAGGCTCAGTAGTGTACGCTTTTGGGTTAACATGTGCCAGAGATACAAAATTCTTTTTCTCCAAGTTGAGAACTAGAATTCTGATTTTGCTCTCCACAAGACCGTGCCTAAACGAATTTTACTAATTGGAAAATGAAAAATACTTTGTCGTTACAAGCATTCTACAAAAATATAAATTAAGTTGATATCCAAGGCAAGCAATTCTCAATAAGTAAAGAGCAATTCTAATAAAGAAATCAGAAAGGGTGAGCCTCGGGCATTGTAAATCATATAGCAAGCAAATTAACTATCATGTTCAGAAACCATTAGTTTATCATAACTACCGAATGAAAGAAAACTTAAAATACTTAAAAGGGTTACAGTGACAGCTCAGACGAACGAAAGCGTAACATTAATTAAGCTAGCAAAAGTCAACAAAACAGTTTTTCAGCATCAGAACAAAAATCTGCTCCGGAACCTGCGCAGTAGTTAAGCTCACAAAATCAGAACAAGGATGGCTTTTTATCATGAATCAAAACCCCTGCGCTAATCATCATCAACGAAGAAAATGGAAGTACTCGAAATAATGTATGTACACTATAACAATGGTCAAGGCAAACATCTGAGCTATCACCAATATCATTTTTGTCAGAAAGTATATCAGAACAAGGATGGCTTTTTTATCATGAATCAAAACCCCTGCGCAATTCATCACAGCGGGAACAAAAATTTTTGAAGACTCAAAATAAAATCAAACATTTGATTATGATAGTTCAGCAGGTGCCACATCAGATCAAAGATGCATTTTTATCACTTATCAAACAAAACTTTAAAATTTCCTTTCTCAGTACATAAATAAATTCAATTTTCTGGTAAACAGAAATCACATCTAAAACTTCTTTTAAAATCTAGGAGCAAATATGGCTCGTTCTAATGTATCAAAACCCTCCCTCACTTATTCGCATGTATAGAAAACAGACAATCACTTTACAGGCAATCAAAATACTTGACATTCTTGCCAACTTGCGAATATTTTTGAGCAAAAAATGGGAAGTTTTGTTTCGTATGTTGGCGACGATTAAAGGAGATTTCGATTTCTGATAAAATAATCGTTGTTGACAAATTTCTTGAAACAAAAAATTGCCAGTCATTGCTGCGAGCAATCAGGCATTATGACGTCACGTTGACAATTTGTCGTTTCACGAAATATGTCAACAGAGATTACTTCATCATAAACCAAAATCCCCGTCTTTAATCAACACTAATTTTTCATTTTTAAGAGAATTTGAAAAATCTACTGCAAAATATTGCTAATAAGATGCCTCATCTGTAACTTTTAAAATCAGAACGAGGATGGCTTTTTTATCATGAATCAAAATCCCTGCGCTAATCATCATCAACGGAGAAAATGATAGTACTCAAAATCATGTATGTACTCTATAACAGTGGTCAATGAAAACATCTGAGCTATCACCAATATCATTTTTGTTAAAAAGTATATCAGAACAAGGATGGCATTTTATCATGAATCAAAACCCCTGCGCTACTCATCATCAACGGCGAAAATGGAAGTGTACTCAAAATCATGTATGCACTCTTTTCTTGTACTAATATATCTAATTCTTTCATGTACTCAATATAGTAAAATCTAGCGTACTAGTTGATTAACACAGATGAGCAGATATCAAATCATAACAAGGTTGTCGTTTTATGTGGCTAATTGTTCTGATTAAAAAGATGATTTTTGATTTATTGAATTGCTAGTGATTGATGGGTAGACTGTAAGCAGATTTATGTTCAACCTCATATCTAATCGGTTAATGATATGAATATATTGTAAAACACACTATTCGTTTAGAAAATTTTGCATTCACTATTCAACAGCCCTGAGGTAATTGTCAAAAATCGTCACGACAGTTCAATTGTTTCCAGAAAACACCGTCATGCTCGAGAAGTAAAAAGGCATACAGTAGAAATTGCTTCAAAAACTTGACATGATTTCACTCGGTAGTTCACACATATGCGACTTACAACCCTCAAGGTAGAATATTCATATAACTCTACATGTATATTGCTCAAAATTAACGGACATATTTCGTTTATTAAGTTTTATTCAAGTGACGGTTAGTTTCATAATTTGAAAATCTCAACGAAATAATCGCGCTCACATAAACTGCATTAGTGGTACACGAAAAAGAACAATTGAAGCGTCGCCATGTTCAACAATTTGTCAGCAAAAATGATGCAAATCAAACTTAAAACAACAAGACTTGAAAATAATCAAATGCGCAATTCTGGTTTAGACACAATCAATTGAGTTCCAATCCACTACGTCCTATAATGTTTAATTTAGATTAAAATCAACTGCCATGAAATGGTCACAATGATATCAAGAGATCCAGGTCAAAGTGAAGTGTCTTACCACTCGAGGTGATCAGCTCTAGTTGGCGACTGTGCTCTTAAAACGATGAAATGTTTGTACTTGTTGTAAATATAAAAGGGTTCGAACAATTTTGACCAAAACGACTCCACATTTCCGTTGGCTTGTCTCACTCGAGCTTTATCTTCGTCCGAACGGGCCACTTCTGCTCGCTTGATTTCCTGGACTGTTTTGAATCCCTCTGCTAAGAAGTCTTTCATGATTGTGAGGGTACTGCACGAGACATTGTACGTAGAGTTCTGTTCTGGGAAGGCAGGAGTAATGATTGGCATGAAATGTAGTCTGTCATTCACCACAGTCTAAAAAAGTTGCCTTTTAAACAATCATCAATAATTAAAATCTCAAATCATCCAGCAAAACTGAATATTTGAACGGTGAGTTCAGCTTTACGATTTTTGCTTTTACGATTTTCAATTCACACACCATTTTCACAGAAAAAAAAACTTAAGTTTGCTTTTTTGACTTATGTTAAAAAAGGACAGTTATGCAATAATTTCTGCAAAGAAATTTTGAAATTTCTCTAAGCAAAACAGATTAAAATTAACCGACCGTCGACCAAATTGCTCACAAAAGACAGGCGAGGGGTTCAATGGGGGATTAACTTCAGCCAGGGAGGGAGTATAATGTCAATGAGGGGCTTAAAATTGTATTGGAGGCCACTTACTACAGGTCACCTACAGGTCACCAAGATTTAAATTGATAAATGACCGCCAATTTTGGCGAACTTTTGAATTGCGTTTTTAAACTGCCTCGAATTAGTTTAGCGACTTAAATTTTGAACAAGAGCAATTTACATCACGAAAAATCAAGAAGTCACGAAAGCAAATAGTCGCATGAAAAAAGCCCGCAAGACTAACATAATAGCTACAAATTTCGTTTGAGAGCCATTAAAAACAAATTTCCTAAACTTTATTAACAGTTTTGTTGTTTTCGATTTCAAGTACCCAATAATTGCTCATTCATAAATATCGACTCAAATTCTCGAACAACTAACAAGCGTTGCAACTTCGGTGCGCTAGGAGTTTGAGAAAAAAGGATGGAATTTACTCATTTTTCTACGAATATAATTTTCTGCTAATATACAATTTATCCACTTACTACAATATTTCCTCTGTTTTGAAGAGAACTGCTTTCAACAATTATTCAGAGATTAGAGACGGTTTGCTCCATGTTTCCTTTTACAAGAATTCTTGCATAATTGTTTATGTGAAATATCGGATCCATTCTATTTCCCCCCCCCCCGTTTTTTACGCCCCCAGTTACAATTTAAATGTTGTTATATAGCACGTTACTACGTAAAAAATAGCACGTGCGCCTGGGGGACGTAAAATATATAAGCTCACTAAGCTGGGAGAACAGAATAGATCTGAAATATCTCATACTGGCGACATCATTGTTTTTTACTGTTGCATAAATCAACAAAAACCGATTACGTTAGGTGAATTTCTCAAAAGGTAGAGCAATTGAGTTTGTCAGTAGCTAGCTGTGGCATCAAGAGGCTAGCTTAAACTGAACTGAGATAACGAAAAAGGAGTAGATAAATGGATTTTAGTTCAGAGGGGTTCAGGATGTCTAACCCGCCAGAAACTGCTCATCGCACCATGATTTTACGTCTCCTCTGCAGCTTCGGTAATTTTTACACTTGACAACTATTAAAGCTCTAAGGGACTACAAGCGATCTGCTCAGCCACTTAATGCCCTCCGTGTTTTAACAGTATCTCATTTTAAGGACGAAAAGTCAAAGGTCAGACGAAAAAAAAACTATCAAACTAAAAGTAGGTAATATTAAAAATCACAAAACACTGAACAAAAAGACTAATATAGTTGCTACAATCTTCAATTGAGAGCAATTTAAAAAAAGGCATAAATGAAGAGCATGATGAAGTTTTTTATCTTCCCTAAAAATCATCTCTAAAACCTTTAATTGCAAAGATCCAGTAATCGTTCGGATCTAATTGCTTCCAGTAAAATCAGACACTATGCTATGATTTTGAAGTTTCTTCTACGAATCAGAGATATTGAGAAGCAATAATAAAATTCTTCCCACATCTCTCATAAAATCATTTATACTCCTATTTTCGAGCTTTTGAATAAATAAAGCAGAAATCAGAGGCTCAAAATTAAAAGAATTCAGCTCTTTCAATACCACCCCATTTTCCTTTTCGTACAGTTTTACTTTACCTTTTCAACTGATCCCCTTTTACAACATGTTTTAAATTCTATTTCTTACATATAGATTATATATACATAAAAATCTTATATAGAGAGGCCGTTTATTTGGATGAGATTTGGCTGGTTTTTATGAACAAACTTCTGACAAAAAGGAGATAGCCGGCAGATTGCCGGAAAATAGCCGTCGTCGACATCGGAAATGAAACAGGAAAAAAAGAGAGATAAATTGTCCGAATTTTTTTCTGTTTTTTTCAGTCTCAAAGTGTCCTAATTTGGAGTGCAGGTTCAGGATTCTAAAACTGCTTAATTCAGCTTCTGAAGTGAAGGCTAATAAGCTTAATACCAATGTCAGCTAGCGAACACTGATGAAGTTTGATAACCTAAATCTCAGAGCAAAAAAAATTCACGCCGCAAAACCAATCGCTTTTTCACTCCACTTCCTGTTTCGGCGTGACCAAAATCACTACTCCAATTTGAGTTCAAAAATCATGAAAATGTGCGAACATATCTTAAAAAAACACAGCGGGAAGAATTCCAGAAACGACTCGAAGTCTTATCCCTCGAAAGAACTGTATTTCAAATAGCTAAAGTCTCCATGCAGAACGCATCAATGCAGATAAAACAAGTCTTAAGTCAAAGAACAAGAAAATTTGACAGAAAAAATTAACATCAAAGATTGGGAAAATTCAATTTATTTTTCAAAAAGTACAAGTACATATACAAATGATAACCGTTGTTTCGTGCCATGAAAACTATTTAACCAACAACAAATATACAGCCAATCCTTAATGAGCTCACAAACATCTCTTTTTGAAGAAAAGAGAAAAGATGAGAACAAAATTGTGAAGTTTTCAATTTTTTGTCAAATAGCATAGAAAAAGACAACTTTGTATTAAAAGAAACATGCATCCTTTTCAGTAAATAGAACCTACAGGTATGATGCTCTAATCCCTGCTTTAGTTATCAATAATTTTAAAAAAAAAACGATGGAATGGCCCAAAAATTGCGTTAAAAAAAATCAGCCAAATAGTTGAAAAACCATAAAAATTAATCAACAAAAAACAGAGTACAATTCACAGGCAAAAAATTGCTTAAAATCAAAACCGAGACCCAAATGTATTCCTAGAAAGTATTTATCAGTCAACATGTAATAAGGGCATTTCAAGCAAATTCTCAGTGCCGCACTATGTCAAATGAAATCAATTGCGAACAAAAAATCTAGGAAAAAGACTAAAACTTTTTAACAACTGATAAAAGCAGAGGTTATTAGATCTATAGGTCTCAGGAAAATAGACTGATACAAGCTAGAATGCTGAGATTAATGACAAAAACCAGAACAAAAAAGACAAGTTCTTGATTTTAGTAAGTTAAAAATCAAATTGATAAAGAATGAAGTACAAAAACAATTAAATTTCCTAATTTAGCAAAAAAATGACAAAACTATCCTCGTGTATAGATTAAAAAGTAGATCCAAGGTTCAAAAAGGAAACAAAACATTTTGCAAAAAATTGTAAAAAATTTCACTCAGGAAAAAAATTTTGCAGAATTTAGAATACTTAACGAAGAAAACCCTTTCAATTATTAGTAAAATGAAACTTGGATCTCTGACACTGCACATAAAGACCTTTTCTACTAGTTAAAACCAAGAAACTGGAGCAAAACTGCCAAAATTGGGCAGTCATCTGTACAACTCTATAAAACAGAAAAATCTCATGTTACTAAGAGTTATTGAAAGCATTAAATACCAAATATGAAGTACCATATGCACTGATTGTTGAGAAAAATCGCTTTTAGACTCAAAAAAGAAAAACAAAAGTTTAAAGCCAAAAATGAATTAAAAAATTGTGAAATATGTGCTCATCTAAAAATTAAAAAGCATTATTATTCTTTAAAAAAACACTGTGATATCAATTTCAGAGGTTCACATGTCAATACAGCTTTCATTAGAAATTATTTCCACAAAAATTAAAACATACCCGGCAGATTGCCGGAAAATAGCCGCCGTTGATTCCAATAAGCATGATTGGGATTGAAAGAATAGATATTGAAAAAAAAAGATCTTTGTACAAAAACATTTTTTAAGTCCGATTTATTTTGATGGCATTTCGTAGTTGAAAATACTTCTGTTTCTTAGAGACAGGCTACAGGGGCTACTGTCAATACCAATAAGCATTAGAGAGGCAACTAATACTTATAGGAACGACGTTCAAGTAGCGGGCATCTAAAATTGGGCTTTATGGGTTTATCCCGTTTCTATTTCTGACTTCAGTTTTTTTATTCTGACTCTGTTCATTTTGAATTGCTTTGCTGAGCAACTGATGTTCAAATTCACTTTTAGCAGAATGAGAGAAGAGAGAAACTAGCCTAGAGAAGTCAAAAAGATTTCACGCAAAATGCTGAGAAAGCGGCAAAATGGTACAGCGAAAAAAAGTTCGACGAAGTAAAAAAAAATGGGAGCGCTATAATAGCCGGCTGAGAAGATGAGGGCGGCTATTAATAATAATAAAAAATTTGGGTCAATTGGACGATAAACGGCTAAAATTGTTATCTATATGCGGCATTCTGTCAAAAAAGGCTTTTCAAAGTCAAAAAGTCATTCGCTGATCGAAGCGTATGATCAAAAAAACTTCTCCCGCTCAGAACAAATTAGTTCACACCGCAATTTTATTCTTTCGCTTTTAGGTCAAAACGCCGTCTGAACGAATAGTACTTCCGGTAAAAAAAAACCTTAAGAAAACCAATATTCCTCTTCGAGTCGTAAAAAAGACAGCGCCCCAATACAATTCAAATCCTTTGAATTATGAAAAAGGAGAGCGCCTAAATAATAGCCGTTTGAGAGGCTGACGGCGGCTATTAATAACAGAATAAATTGAACTGGCTTTCAGTCTATATGCTGGCCATTTGCATTTAAATACAAAATTTTACTTCGATAGTTATATAGTTATCAATGAACATGATACATTCCAATTGCATGGAAGCACTTACCGCTGGATCCCAAACAGGCAAGTTGATTTGATGAACATTGGCTGAAGGTTTCTGCAGCAACACGGGAGTTGGCCACTTCCTATAAAATAAATAACTGAGAATCTTAACTCTCAGAAAATAACTTTTTAATAGATGTTTTTTAGTGCTACAGCTCACAACAGAAGAATGAAAATCAGATACAGACTTGAGCACCCACACAACGTGTTGTAATGATATTATTCAAAATTGCTAAAATAATATTACTGGATCGTATAACTTCATTGATATTCACGTCCTCAGCAACCTATCATCCGGACAGGAAGGGGTCAGTGTGCGAGTAAAGTAATTCATATATGCAAAATTTCTATCAGAAAAGATCAAAAATTTAGGCCAAGGAGTGAAATGACACAAGTCCACAAGAACTTAAAAATTGCAGTTTATGACTCTCGAAACAGACAAGCTGATCGAAACTTAATCGCATCACATCGCTCAATAAATTATAAAGCTGATTGCCCGCTGGGGTATTTATCCCAGATCGAACAAAGCGAAAAGGAGTTACAATGTGCAGTCAGTGGCCATATTAATACTAATCACCGACATGTCACACGGAACATGTTTACATTCCCCTAACACCAGAGAAAACGAACGGCTTTGTTTCAAATCTTCAAGTACGAAGCTAAAAAACCACAAACATCTCCAGCAGCTTGCCACAAAATAGTCACGATAGACCTTTTTGTCCTTCAACGTATAGCCGACAGATTCCCAGATAACAGCCGAGATATAGACAGTTGCGACTCCTGGTTAAAAAGACCACCGAGACCAAAGTAAAAAAGACTAAAAAACGCGATTGAATTCAAATTATACGGTTAATTTAAGCTCCAATTTCAATCCGTCTTTCAGAAAATATAGCCCTGTAGTTATCTCGTTTGGATTACCTCTACTAACTTTCAATTAGAGTTCAATTTCTCAGTTAAGATTTGATGAGATTTCAAAGTTTAGTGGCATCAAATTATCACACGCGATTGACCTTAAAAAAATCAAAAGAACAATAAATGACGTCAAACAATTCTGGTTCCCTGAGTTGCAACAGTCACTAAAAAAGCACAATCTTCGCGCGCAATCAACTGGTCGAAATAAAAATTTGGAAGTAGAATAAAAAACCAGCAGGACAAGTCCTGAAACACAATCCAAAACTGAAAAACCTAATAATTGACCATTATCATCCTTACAAAACTAGCCTCTGATTGTCAACGAGCATATGACCCCAAAAACACATAAAACAACAGAGCAGAATTTTAAAAAGGAAGAAGTCCTTTTTCTTCATATTTTTGACGTAGAAGTCATCAAAATGTGCCTTCATAATCAAATCTTTACGCACATTATACTTTTTAAAGTTAAAAACACAAGTTAAAATTGCCTTTATTAACTAAACTAAGGGACAGAGTGAATTGAGACATTGAAATCCGTTTTTATCGAGATTAAATGCAAGGAAAATTGAAAAAAATGAGGCCAAAACTAATAACCATCAAGTGGTAAAAAATAATAATCAAATTCATATACTAGATAGAATCATTTTTTACTTACTGAAAACCCAATGGACTTCATAATAGGTTAATTTATGCATTATCATACAACCACCGGGAGCTGTTATTACTGATACCAATGGATAAAAATGAGAAACAAACAAAAGTAAAAAAAAATGTTTCATTGAGTGCTTGAGTCATTTTTTAAGTGAGTGAGACGACAAATAAAAAAAATTGGACCAATCATGAACCAAGCGTATCTGTTTCGCAAAAAATCTGTATTACGAAAAATTGCATAAAGAAGAATTATAGTACAGGATGAAATCAGATACATGTGAAGAAAGCACAAGATAATTATGAAAAACAATTAATAACATTGGTGTTTTCGAAATTTATCAAATTAATATTAATTTTTTTAGACTATGAAAAAAAATCAAAAAGACACAATAGCCGAATATTAAACAGCCTCAGAGGACATGGGACGCTCAATTCACATGGATACAGAAAAAGATACATTGTCCTAAAATACATAAAAACGCGTCAAAATCACCAATCCAATACCAATCCTAAGAAATCAAAATTAGCAAGAAACCTATAGAAAACCTTTGATGTAGACCAAAACACATTTGTGTAAAAAAACCATAACCCTTAAGCTCCTCAATATCTAGGAAATAGACTTGCGGCCGTAAATTATAGAGAGCGACTAACACAGAATTGAATTGGAGCCACCCACGCGATAAAAAATCTATTTTAAATATAAATAATTCCATTTTTTTAAAAAAACGGTACTTATTACATATTAGTTTAGTCGCATTGCTTCATTAGTATAGCTTTTATAATACAGGAGTCCTCCTTTGATCTCGAAAATATTTTGAGTGAGGTGAGTCATTAATGATACAAAGTTTTATCACATTGGCCGGCTATTACTCGCTGCTTATGAGTATAATAAAGGGACACAAAATCAATTGGTGAGTGGCATCAAAAGATTACACAAATTTATGTTTTGAGGTTTAGGGCGTTAAGCAATGTAAAACGAAGAATAAACGACAGAAAAAAACAAAAAAGCCGGCAGATCGCCGAAAAACAGCACCGTTGACGCGCTTGATGCAAATCGGGATTGAAACAGAAAAAAAAGGAAATTTAATTTTAAGTTTATTGCATTAGTGCAACAACCTAATGCACTATGACTCAATGACCCTAGTTTATCGGTTTATCCCGTCTCTTTTAATTTTGATCTTTTGACTTTGACAGTATTCACCTCATTGCATAATTGAATGCGTGAAAGAATTTCAAATCCATTCAGTTAAAAACAGTGAGTGAAGTAAGTCAGAAATCAAACGTAAAAATTGTGACTTATGTAAAACCAAAAACGTGATCAAGAGGTAAAGCAAATTTTAAAAAAGAGAGAGAGCCTTTTTTAAATAATAGCCGTTGAGAGGCTGACGGCGGCTATTAAACATGATCAATGCAATATAGCTACGCTCAGCTTACAGCTTCGCAGCTATAATAAGCTCAAAAGCTTTCAAAATATCACACATGAACAGAAAACTCTGCTCATATCGCGGAATATTTAGATCTTTTGGTTTTGCTCTCACATGAACGCGGCAGAAACAGAAAACGGCCCAATCTTCTATTTTGTTCACTATTCTGATCTAAACTATTAGTTTTCAAACTTTCTGGTTCAAATACACTCAAATATAAGTATTGATAAGAAAGGCGCTCCAATAAAAACTACCATACGATTAATAATAGCCTCGATGTAACTATAAAAGATACTTTTAATGTAGTCGTCGCCCATTGTGACGCTATCCTGGTAGATATCTTGATTCCGAGAAGGAAAATTCCTAAGAAAATCAACATACGATTGTAATTCTTAACCTAAGAAGAACATGAGTCTAAGAAACGTAAAATTTAAACGATTAGATTATCTTGGCGCATTTAAAGGTCTTTGTTAACTTTGCGACTGATAAGAAAAGACTGAGCTTTAGGGCACTGGATCAATACGAAACTAAAATGTCCAGTTAATATCGATTCTAACATGATTCATTTCGTGGCGAATTGGATTTTGAAATATTTTTTAGCCTTTTCAAAAGTTAATTTAGCTGCATTTTTAATTGAATGATTAAACACAGCATTCATGACCAACGCATAACAGTTGAAATGGATCAAAGACTTTTAAAAAATTACAACCGACTGAGGTCGTTCGAAATTTGTTCAAGAGAAATGCCGAGCTTCTGATTGTACCCGCGCGGGGAAGCGGGCGGAATTCTTAACTGGCTATGGTAAATCAACCAAATGATTCAAAAATAAAGGCATAAAGATCTTTATCGACCAATTAAATGGTTGAAATTAAGCAATGATGATTTTGAGTGACTTCTGTTAAGATTTTAAGCCAGCCTTATAGATCGAATGTCTACTGTGTACACGCAATTTTTTGAGCTATTAATTTACGTAAACCTTGAACTAACCAGCAGTTAAAAACTAGGAAAAATTTTTCCACCAATGTTGCGGGAGCTGCTCTGGGGTAAAGCTGACACACTCTAGCGACCAACATGGCCCAAGACACACCACCTAAGAAGCCCAACACGTTGCTGTAAATTCCTTTCCTCCTTGCCCAAAGTTTGATGACATGTAAGGTTAGTCTGAAAGCGTCTCTATCGGGAACTAGTCGGAGGATCTCGTCAGTAACTCTGGTTCCGTTCAGGGAACGAACACAAGATATGTGAAGATTCTTCAGGATCTCTTCGTTACTAAGGTCTGTTTCGTCAGTTACTGTTTGCATGCCCAGACGGGCGAACAAGATATCCATTTCGATAGTTCCAAAGTATAGCTTAATTACAGGCACAAAAGCGTCTTCCACTGCCTAAATAAACATGGAAACGAGGTATTAACTCCTCAAAACAGTCGCTTGGGTTATCAAATTTATTTATTTGAACAGCATCGAGTTTGTGGTGAAAACCTAAGGACCAAAGTCACACAAACTATTTGCAATATTAATCTCAGCGAAACGCTCAAAAATGTGCAGTTTTCACAATCCTTTTTAAAGTATAATGTGCGTCATAAAACCTCAACTTAGGATTCCAACATTATTAAAAAGTAATGTAAGCTATTAATAATTTTGGTTCCGGCGTAATCGCAGTGGAACAGCATTAGGCTACTGCGGCCTATTCTCAGCTGCCCTTTTCCTTATTATTCCCCACATTTCAGACTGTTCTTATTATGAGCAACATTGCTCTTTTTTGGTGACTATGGCCACTTTTTTTGCGTCTGAAACTTTCACGTGGTACCATTATTGCAGCCAACATTGGTCAGGCTATGGTCAACCTGAAGCTATAGTTAAGTAAGCGCTCATCCTCACACACAGCTTCACGGAGGCAGGGGATTGACCTCTCAATCATTGGCGTGTGAATCACACACCTTACCTCTCGGCTATCACGTCACATTAATGATGAATCAACAGAGTGTACGCTGCCCGTGTAAATTTCTGCTTCGAAAACAAATCCCACCGAAAACAAACCCACTTAATTTCAGATAGGATATAAACCACCACTTACTATTGACGAGCTCCGCATTTAGAGTGGTTGGCCATTCCTGTCGGGCAATGAATTGAAACTACCACAAACGAAATAATTATCACGACCAAAACTCTGGGGGTCTATTACCTATGGGGGCCTATTACCTAGGCCCTGTATATTTATATGCCATCTAGGAAAATAAAATTTTTTTAAGTATTATTTTGTATATCATTAGTGCACGTAAGCTATAACGTAAAAAAATAATTGGTTCAACAAATTTGAGTCTCTGAAGTTAACGTTTATCTATGATTTCAGAAGACAAAAAGAATTATAACAGCAACAATTATCGATCAAATGCAGCACTCACCCGCAGACTACTGACTTCCGGATGGCTGTTGAGCTTGTCAAAGAAGGAGTTGAAGAAGTCGTCTCTCTCAACGTGTCTTGGAGCGACAAGTAGTGTGTCAATATCTGCTCCCTTTGTGTGCACCCCAAGTCTGTAGGACCCGAAAGTAAACAATTTGCCACCAACTCTATCCACTAAGTTTTCTGGCAGGTTCTGAAATAGGTTAGCATTATAATTGTCTACTACGTCTCGCCACAGCTTCCAAACCTCTTATAATAGTCAATATGAAAGAAAAAACTGACAGATTAGATAAAAAGTGGTAGCGTGAACTGTGACTACTGTCACCTAGATAAAACTTCATTACGAGTACAACGATTGAGTAATGCAAACTGTTTTTCGAAAACTTCTTTATAGAAACTACAATTAAGACTCCGAAAACCCAAAGATTTAACATTTTACAACTATTATGCGGGTCCGCCCAACGATCAGTTACTAAAAATAATAATAATTTTGCTTCTGCGTAATTGCAGCGGAGCAGCATTAGATTTTTAGTCTGCAGTGCATCAACAGTACCCTGTTCTCAGTTGTCCTTTTCTATTATAGATATATTTCAAACATATTTAAGTTGAGTCATATTTCACAACACAATGGCTGACAGCCTATGAAAAACCGGTTGCGGAAAAACCCCCAACTTCATTTTAGGAAATGAACCCCCAAGGAAAAAAACGCCCATGGAAAAAACCCCACTTTACTATTGAAGAGCTGCAGATTTAGCGCGTTTGGCCATGCCTCGCGGGCCATGGCCATGCCTTAGCGGCCCGTGGGACTTGATATGAAATTATCACATCCGAACAAATTATCACGACCGAAATTCAATTTTAAAATGGGCGTTTAATTCAGAGGGGGTTTATTTCCGTACGGTAACAACAAGGTGGTCTTTTAGAAATTCCTAAAATGACCTATTCATAATGACCAATTTACCTAGTTTCTTTCACTCACAAGGTCAAACTGATAGTTATCTTTGCATAGAACTGTGCGATTTAGTATTGTAACTCAAGTGGAAAAACGATAAATGTAAACATAAACGACTAACGTCGGGCGGATTGCTCTCAAATGGCCGGCGAGCGGTCGGCTTAGGCATTAGCCAGCTGGGGCTTAGGGATGCTAACTATGGAGGGCGGGGGGGGGGAACGCGTGAGTGAGAGGGGGAGGGGGGTCAAGCAATCAATGGGGGTAGGGTTGCGAAGGCTAGATCAGAGGGGGTTAAAACTGACAGGTGGAATAGGGTGGACAATAGGCGTTGTGCAGAGGGGGTGACTGAAGGGGTTAAACTTTTAAGATTAAGAACCTCCCTTCACCCAATGAAATTGTCTCCTCAAAACAATTGACTACTGAGCTGAAAGGCTCTAAAAGAACTTGATGCCCTATGGGCGCTACCCCTTTATCCCGATTTTGAGGATGAAAAGTCAAATGGGTCAGACAAAAATCGGTCAAGCAAAGAATTGCAAAAAGACCACAGGACTAATACAATTGCTACAAACTTCGTTTGAGATTAATTAATAAAAATGTAACCGAATGATCTTGGACTAATTTTTCTCATACAAGGGGGACGAGGAGCTTCTGACTGCATCCTTTTTACAGTTTCAAATGTGAAAACTCGAAAAGATCAATTTGCTAACGTCGGGCAAATTGCTCTCAAATGACCGGCAGGCGGATGACTTCATTAGGAGCTAGCCACGGGTGGTGGGAGCTGCACCGGGGGCGGATTGGGATGGGCACCAGTTGGGTGGGGGGCAATAGTGGGGGGGGGGGTCTTCAACCTCTAAGCACCGCTCTTCACATCATAAGTATAAGTCTCCAAAATAGTTTCAGCAGTAACAAAGCAGTTGGCGCCACTTCAAAGCAGCTACAAAAACCATCAGACAGAAAGAAATGACCTTTGAAACTGAAAAAACCTAGAATTTGTCAAAACTCAAAAACAGTCAAAACTGAAAACTTTTTACAAGTTGGGACCGAAATTTTGTACACCCCCCCATTTTTGGAAGGGAAAACCCGAGCAACCTGAGGTTATGGCACAAGGTTATGGTTACCTCTAAGCTACTCGTGGACGCAACGAACGTTATCGCATCAGACCCACAAGTGTGGCTATTTGCACTTATATGGTGCAAAAATGACATTTTTCAATATTTTGTCGTTTATTGTTAAATTTCTCAAATTGTTTATTTTATACTTTAGGTGATCATTAAAGGTCAAATACCGTATATTCGAGGCATTCAGAGCTACGTAAAAACCATCCGTGCTTATGTCAATAAAATTAAATATGGCAGTAATTTGATATTTGCTATGTAAACAATGACCTAAATCATTTTCTTGATTTAGAAATCAGAAAGAAGTATCATTGATGTTATAAATGATTAAAATTTGCTCATTCACTTTAGCCAAATTGTTTGATTAGTGAAACCGAATTGTATTTAGAACCATTAGAAACTGTTATACAGAGCAGTTGGCTCTCATATTGACTAAAAATTGATTCTTTAGCAACTTTAGTCTTTTTTGCTAAGTTTTGATAGATCTTAAGCTCTTGCGAGATTTAAGTTATTTGAGCTTACTTGACGCGAAGTTAGCAACATCACTAACACTGGCTGAAGTTTCACAAACTTCAGCACGAGATTGAACATAGACTATCACAAAGGATTTTCTTAACTTCAATCAACAAAATTAAAGTTACAGTCCTTCAATACGTCCGAGCGACTAATTATTTCGACGATGTCGTAAGTCAATCGAACCCTGTGAAAAACCAGTCGGGTGTAAAACTCGAGAACCAGGATGTGATATAACGGTTCCGCTGAGATTCTTGAGCAGCCGCAACATTTGGTCCGCCGACCCGGGCAACAACACGATCAACATCTTCGATTCAATTTGGTGGACCAGGACGAAATTTCTACTATGGCCAGCAAAAGTCCCAGTAGACACTGAAAAACAGTTGATTGGAAGACGAGTGGTCAACTGAAGACGTTAGAGAAGGAGGAAGCTGACCTACTCAAATTGTTCTCCAGACGCCTCACCGAACAAGAAGGCTACCTGACAGAAAACAAAACAATGACTGTCGAAGGTGCATATCGAGTCTTCTTCGAGACGTACGACAACTTAGAAGCCAACAGAAAGCAGCGAAGGTTATTATTGAAGCCAAAGTATTTAGAAGCTTACGACAATGACACCAAGCGTACGTTTGAAGAAAAGAGCAAAGATTTGAGATGGGTAGTTGAGACATCGAAAAATTTTGCACAGAAATCGTCGGTTATTGTGACGACACATTTCGAGCATACAAAACAGTGAAAGCTGCTCATTCAATTGAGAGTGAACTATCAAGTTTGGAGAAGTTAAAACTAAAAACTGGAGCGACTCCGAAAAACATACATCGCGTAATCAGTTGGAACGGTTAGTCGAAAAACTAGATGAAATCTACGCAGAATCAATTCAAACGATAAAGCAAGAATATCGCTCCCGAGAGCTTGTGGGTTTCAGCAATATTAGGAGTCACTATCGAGACCTGATCAAGCAGTACGGGCAGAGCAAGGATTGTGGAAACCAAATATCGTTAGTGTCATCCCCATCGGCTGGTGATAAAGACCCAAACGGGACCGTAAATGATACAGGAAATGGAGCAGTAGAGAAAGCTGAAGAGAATGTCGAGGTCTCTTCAAGGCATTCTGCTACACAAGCAAGCAGAAAACAACCCAGTATTGCCAACTCGCGATCATCGAGAAGACGATAGATTGACGAAATGAAGCTCGAAAACCTAAGAGCTAAGAAAGAAACAGAGCAACGACTGCGAGAGCGGCAGTTGAAGTTAGAACAGGAGCATGAGGAAATGGAACTACGTCGACGAAAGGAACAACAAGAACAAGAATTACGTCTAAAGTTGCAACAAGAAGACGAGTTACGTTTGCGACAACATGAACGAGAGCTCGAAAACGAAGGAAAGAAAGCTGAAGCCGACGAAGAGCAAAGGCGCATGGAAATTGAACTGACAAAAGGAAGTTCATGCGCATCTGGGTCACAGGTACACGACTTAGAAAGTGTTGGCTTTAGACGCAATCTAGAAAGAACTGCAGGCTGGGAAAAATCAGTGGCCCAACATTCTGGCGCTAGTCGACAACTATCTCCCAATGTTGTGATCGACCCTCCTAAGAACGTCACACAGGACAGAGGTGACAAACGCTTCAGCGCCTACCCAAAAACTACAACGTTGTTCCAACCGGGTGCAGGACTTTTCTCAGCGCAACTGCAAGATTCGAGCATTCTCAAGAAACCAGAAATCCCTAAATCAATTAGGGTAACAGAACAGACGCTTTTTTCCAAGACGACGTTCCAGTGACAAGGACCGTCAGCGTTCCAAAAATAGGCAGAGAAGCCAGAGTCCCAAGCACAACTCTTGCAACAGATCGATACATAGCCAAAACCAAACAACAGCGAGCCAAGCTACCCCACAAGTAATTTACCAACCGAGTGGTGACCCACGAGGATTAACTTAAGCTAACGGAATTCTCAGGACACCCCATGGAGTGGCCCGAATAGGCAGAATTTTTCTATGTCATTGTGCATCAAAAGCGGCTGAGCGTCACTGAGAAGATGCAGTATCTGAAGATTAGCCTCATTGGTCAGGCGAAAGCTGCAATTTCAGGACAGGGTTTCACAGGCATACTATCAAGCCTCGGACATTCTCTGCAAAAAGTTTAGCAGACCGAGAGTCATTGTTAAATCTCAACTCAAGAATATGTACACATATCCTCCAGTTAGACACGATGATTCCAGTAGCATCGTTCGATTTTCAAACGTAGTCACAAACAGTTAACGTTTTGACTCGACTCGGATTTCAGCATGTTCTGGAGTCGGAGGGAGTTCTGAGTTCAACGACCAGAAAACTTTCCCCTCAATTTCAGGAGCAGTGGCTAAGACATCAGGAAACCATTGACACTGACGTCAAAGCTGGTTATGTCCGCAAAGTCCAACAGTTCTGAGTTCAACGACCAGAAAACTTCCCCTCAATTTCAGGAGCAGTGGCTAAGACATCTACAGGATCATCGACTACTAGCAGCAAACTAGATTGTTTTCAAAAACTGGTTAGAATCAACTGCTTTCATAGATGAAGACTTGTAAGCCCAAACAAACCCTAAGTTTCAAAACCGCGAAAAACCGAAAACTAGTACTTTTGCATCCAATGCTGATGATTTTACCAAAACAAAGAATTCAGAATGTCCGGTCATTTGGAAGACGAACAGAGAGCAATCAAAACATTGGAGCAAACAACTCGATTCACCGGTGAAAGAAACGAAGTTGGACTTCTATGGCGAGAAGAGGAAGTAAAGTTACCAAAACTTCTACTCTGCTATGGGGCAGCTCAAGACCCTAGAACGACGCCTACGGAAAGATGATATGTTGCGAAAGCGTTATCAGGAAACCATTGACACTGACGTCAAAGCTGGTTATGTCCGCAAAGTCCAACAGTCCTGAGTTCAACGACCAGAAAACTTTCCCCTCAATTTCAGGAGCAGTGGCTAAGACATCTACAGGATCATCGACTACTAGCAGCAAACTTGATTGTTTTCAAAAACTGGTTAGAATCAACTGCTTTCATAGATGAAGACTTGTAAGCCCAAACAAACCCTAAGTTTCAAAACCGCGAAAAACCGAAAACTAGTACTTTTGCATCCAATGCTGATGATTTTACCAAAACAAAGAATTCAGAATGTCCGGTCATTCGGAAGACGAACAGAGAGCAATCAAAACATTGGAGCAAACAACTCGATTCACCGGTGAAAGATACGAAGTTGGACTTCTATGGCGGGGAGAGGAAGTAAAGTTACCAAAACCTCTACTCTGCTATGGGGCAGCTCAAGAACCTAGAACGACGCCTACGGAAAGATGATATGTTGCGAAAGCGTTATCAGGAAACCATTGACACTGACGTCAAAGCTGGTTATGTCCGCAAAGTCCAACAGTTCTGAGTTCAACGACCAGAAAACTTTCCCCTCAATTTGAGGAGCAGTGGCTAAGACATCTACAGGATCATCGACTACTAGCAGCAAACTTTCAAAAACTGGTTAGAATCAACTGCTTTCACAGATGAAGACTTGTAAGCCCAAACAAACCCTAAGTTTCAAAACCGCGAAAAACCGAAAACTAGTACTTTTGCATCCAATGCTGATGATTTTACCAAAACAAAGAATTCAGAATGTCCGGTCATTCGGAAGACGAACAGAGAGCAATCAAAACATTGGAGCAAACAACTCGATTCACCGGTGAAAGAAACGAAGTTGGACTTCTATGGCGAGAAGAGGAAGTAAAGTTACCAAAACCTCTACTCTGCTATGGGGCAGCTCAAGAACCTAGAACGACGCCTACGGAAAGATGATATGTTGCGAAAGCGTTATCAGGAAACCATTGACACTGACGTCAAAGCTGGTTATGTCCGCAAAGTCCAACAGTCCTGAGTTCAACGACCAGAAAACTTTCCCCTCAATTTCAGGAGCAGTGGCTAAGACATCTACAGGATCATCGACTACTAGCAGCAAACTTGATTGTTTTCAAAAACTGGTTAGAATCAACTGCTTTCATAGATGAAGACTTGTAAGCCCAAACAAACCCTAAGTTTCAAAACCGCGAAAAACCGAAAACTAGTACTTTTGCATCCAATGCTGATGATTTTACCAAAACAAAGAATTCAGAATGTCCGGTCATTCGGAAGACGAACAGAGAGCAATCAAAACATTGGAGCAAACAACTCGATTCACCGGTGAAAGATACGAAGTTGGACTTCTATGGCGGGGAGAGGAAGTAAAGTTACCAAAACCTCTACTCTGCTATGGGGCAGCTCAAGAACCTAGAACGACGCCTACGGAAAGATGATATGTTGCGAAAGCGTTATCAGGAAACCATTGACACTGACGTCAAAGCTGGTTATGTCCGCAAAGTCCAACAGTTCTGAGTTCAACGACCAGAAAACTTTCCCCTCAATTTGAGGAGCAGTGGCTAAGACATCTACAGGATCATCGACTACTAGCAGCAAACTTTCAAAAACTGGTTAGAATCAACTGCTTTCACAGATGAAGACTTGTAAGCCCAAACAAACCCTAAGTTTCAAAACCGCGAAAAACCGAAAACTAGTACTTTTGCATCTAATGCTGATGATTTTACCAAAACAAAGAATTCAGAATGTCCGGTCATTCGGAAGACGAACAGAGAGCAATCAAAACATTGGAGCAAACAACTCGATTCACCGGTGAAAGATACGAAGTTGGACTTCTATGGCGGGAAGAGGAAGTAAAGTTACCAAAACCTCTACTCTGCTATGGGGCAGCTCAAGAACCTAGAACGACGCCTACGGAAAGATGATATGTTGCGAAAGCGTTATCAGGAAACCATTGACACTGACGTCAAAGCTGGTTATGTCCGCAAAGTCCAACAGTTCTGAGTTCAACGACCAGAAAACTTTCCCCTCAATTTGAGGAGCAGTGGCTAAGACATCTACAGGATCATCGACTACTAGCAGCAAACTTGATTGTTTTCAAAAACTGGTTAGAATCAACTGCTTTCACAGATGAAGACTTGTAAGCCCAAACAAACCCTAAGTTTCAAAACCGCGAAAAACCGAAAACTAGTACTTTTGCATCTAATGCTGATGATTTTACCAAAACAAAGAATTCAGAATGTCCGGTCGTTCGGAAGACGAACAGAGAGCAATCAAAACATTGGAGCAAACAACTCGATTCACCGGTGAAAGATACGAAGTTGGACTTCTATGGCGAGAAGAAGAAGTAAAGTTACCAAAACCTCTACTCTGCTATGGGGCAGCTCAAGACCCTAGAACGACGCCTACGGAAAGATGATATGTTGCGAAAGCGTTATCAGGAAACCATTGACACTGACGTCAAAGCTGGTTATGTCCGCAAAGTCCAACAGTTCTGAGTTCAACGACCAGAAAACTTTCCCCTCAATTTCAGGAGCAGTGGCTAGGACATCTACAGGATCATCGACTACTAGCAGCAAACTTGATTGTTTTCAAAAACTGGTTAGAATCAACTGCTTTCATAGATGAAGACTTGTAAGCCCAAACAAACCCTAAGTTTCAAAACCGCGAAAAACCGAAAACTAGTACTTTTGCATCCAATGCTGATGATTTTACCAAAACAAAGAATTCAGAATGTCCGGTCATTTGGAAGACGAACAGAGAGCAATCAAAACATTGGAGCAAACAACTCGATTCACCGGTGAAAGAAACGAAGTTGGACTTCTATGGCGAGAAGAGGAAGTAAAGTTACCAAAACTTCTACTCTGCTATGGGGCAGCTCAAGACCCTAGAACGACGCCTACGGAAAGATGATATGTTGCGAAAGCGTTATCAGGAAACCATTGACACTGACGTCAAAGCTGGTTATGTCCGCAAAGTCCAACAGTTCTGAGTTCAACGACCAGAAAACTTTCCCCTCAATTTCAGGAGCAGTGGCTAAGACATCTACAGGATCATCGACTACTAGCAGCAAACTTGATTGTTTTCAAAAACTGGTTAGAATCAACTGCTTTCATAGATGAAGACTTGTAAGCCCAAACAAACCCTAAGTTTCAAAACCGCGAAAAACCGAAAACTAGTACTTTTGCATCCAATGCTGATGATTTTACCAAAACAAAGAATTCAGAATGTCCGGTCATTCGGAAGACGAACAGAGAGCAATCAAAACATTGGAGCAAACAACTCGATTCACCGGTGAAAGAAACGAAGTTGGACTTCTATGGCGAGAAGAGGAAGTAAAGTTACCAAAACTTCTACTCTGCTATGGGGCAGCTCAGGACCCTAGAACGACGCCTACGGAAAGATGATATGTTGCGAAAGCGTTATCAGGAAACCATTGACACTGACGTCAAAGCTGGTTATGTCCGCAAAGTCCAACAGTCCTGAGTTCAACGACCAGAAAACTTTCCCCTCAATTTCAGGAGCAGTGGCTAAGACATCTACAGGATCATCGACTACTAGCAGCAAACTTGATTGTTTTCAAAAACTGGTTAGAATCAACTGCTTTCATAGATGAAGACTTGTAAGCCCAAACAAACCCTAAGTTTCAAAACCGCGAAAAACCGAAAACTAGTACTTTTGCATCCAATGCTGATGATTTTACCAAAACAAAGAATTCAGAATGTCCGGTCATTCGGAAGACGAACAGAGAGCAATCAAAACATTGGAGCAAACAACTCGATTCACCGGTGAAAGAAACGAAGTTGGACTTCTATGGCGAGAAGAGGAAGTAAAGTTACCAAAACTTCTACTCTGCTATGGGGCAGCTCAGGACCCTAGAACGACGCCTACGGAAAGATGATATGTTGCGAAAGCGTTATCAGGAAACCATTGACACTGAAGTCAAAGCTGGTTATGTCCGCAAAGTCCAACAGTTCTGAGTTCAACGACCAGAAAACTTTCCCCTCAATTTCAGGAGCAGTGGCTAAGACATCTACAGGATCATCGACTACTAGCAGCAAACTTGATTGTTTTCAAAAACTGGTTAGAATCAACTGCTTTCATAGATGAAGACTTGTAAGCCCAAACAAACCCTAAGTTTCAAAACCGCGAAAAACCGAAAACTAGTACTTTTGCATCCAATGCTGATGATTTTACCAAAACAAAGAATTCAGAATGTCCGGTCATTCGGAAGACGAACAGAGAGCAATCAAAACATTGGAGCAAACAACTCGATTCACCGGTGAAAGAAACGAAGTTGGACTTCTATGGCGAGAAGAGGAAGTAAAGTTACCAAAACTTCTACTCTGCTATGGGGCAGCTCAAGACCCTAGAACGACGCCTACGGAAAGATGATATGTTGCGAAAGCGTTATCAGGAAACCATTGACAATGACGTCAAAGCTGATTATGTCCGCAAAGTCCAACAGTTCTGAGTTCAACGACCAGAAAACTTTCCCCTCAATTTCAGGAGCAGTGGCTAAGACATCTACAGGATCATCGACTACTAGCAGCAAACTTGATTGTTTTCAAAAACTGGTTAGAATCAACTGCTTTCAAAGATGAAGACTTGTAAGCCCAAACAAACCCTAAGTTTCAAAACCGCGAAAAACCGAAAACTAGTACTTTTGCATCCAATGCTGATGATTTTACCAAAACAAAGAATTCAGAATGTCCAGTCATTCGGAAGACGAACAGAGAGCAATCAAAACATTGGAGCAAACAACTCGATTCACCGGTGAAAGATACGAAGTTGGACTTCTATGGCGAGAAGAGGAAGTAAAGTTACCAAAACTTCTACTCTGCTATGGGGCAGCTCAGGACCCTAGAACGACGCCTACGGAAAGATGATATGTTGCGAAAGCGTTATCAGGAAACCATTGACACTTACGTCAAAGCTGGTTATGTCCGCAAAGTCCAACAGTTCTGAGTTCAACGACCAGAAAACTTTCCCCTCAATTTCAGGAGCAGTGGCTAAGACATCTACAGGATCATCGACTACTAGCAGCAAACTTGATTGTTTTCAAAAACTGGTTAGAATCAACTGCTTTCATAGATGAAGACTTGTAAGCCCAAACAAACCCTAAGTTTCAAAACCGCGAAAAACCGAAAACTAGTACTTTTGCATCCAATGCTGATGATTTTACCAAAACAAAGAATTCAGAATGTCCGGTCATTTGGAAGACGAACAGAGAGCAATCAAAACATTGGAGCAAACAACTCGATTCACCGGTGAAAGAAACGAAGTTGGACTTCTATGGCGAGAAGAGGAAGTAAAGTTACCAAAACTTCTACTCTGCTATGGGGCAGCTCAAGACCCTAGAACGACGCCTACGGAAAGATGATATGTTGCGAAAGCGTTATCAGGAAACCATTGACAATGACGTCAAAGCTGGTTATGTCCGCAAAGTCCAACAGTTCTGAGTTCAACGACCAGAAAACTTTCCTCTCAATTTCAGGAGCAGTGGCTAAGACATCTACAGGATCATCGACTACTAGCAGCAAACTTGATTGTTTTCAAAAACTGGTTAGAATCAACTGCTTTCAAAGATGAAGACTTGTAAGCCCAAACAAACCCTAAGTTTCAAAACCGCGAAAAACCGAAAACTAGTACTTTTGCATCCAATGCTGATGATTTTACCAAAACAAAGAATTCAGAATGTCCAGTCATTCGGAAGACGAACAGAGAGCAATCAAAACATTGGAGCAAACAACTCGATTCACCGGTGAAAGATACGAAGTTGGACTTCTATGGCGAGAAGAGGAAGTAAAGTTACCAAAACTTCTACTCTGCTATGGGGCAGCTCAGGACCCTAGAACGACGCCTACGGAAAGATGATATGTTGCGAAAGCGTTATCAGGAAACCATTGACACTTACGTCAAAGCTGGTTATGTCCGCAAAGTCCAACAGTTCTGAGTTCAACGACCAGAACTTTCCCCTCAATTTCAGGAGCAGTGGCTAAGACATCTACAGGATCATCGACTACTAGCAGCAAACTTGATTGTTTTCAAAAACTGGTTAGAATCAACTGCTTTCATAGATGAAGACTTGTAAGCCCAAACAAACCCTAAGTTTCAAAACCGCGAAAAACCGAAAACTAGTACTTTTGCATCCAATGCTGATGATTTTACCAAAACAAAGAATTCAGAATGTCCGGTCATTTGGAAGACGAACAGAGAGCAATCAAAACATTGGAGCAAACAACTCGATTCACCGGTGAAAGAAACGAAGTTGGACTTCTATGGCGAGAAGAGGAAGTAAAGTTACCAAAACTTCTACTCTGCTATGGGGCAGCTCAAGACCCTAGAACGACGCCTACGGAAAGATGATATGTTGCGAAAGCGTTATCAGGAAACCATTGACACTGACGACAAAGCTCGTTATGTCCGCAAAGTCCAACAGTTCTGAGTTCAACGACCAGAAAACTTTCCCCTCAATTTCAGGAGCAGTGGCTAAGACATCTACAGGATCATCGACTACTAGCAGCAAACTTGATTGTTTTCAAAAACTGGTTAGAATCAACTGCTTTCATAGATGAAGACTTGTAAGCCCAAACAAACCCTAAGTTTCAAAACCGCGAAAAACCGAAAACTAGTACTTTTGCATCCAATGCTGATGATTTTACCAAAACAAAGAATTCAGAATGTCCGGTCATTCGGAAGACGAACAGAGAGCAATCAAAACATTGGAGCAAACAACTCGATTCACCGGTGAAAGAAACGAAGTTGGACTTCTATGGCGAGAAGAGGAAGTAAAGTTACCAAAACTTCTACTCTGCTATGGGGCAGCTCAGGACCCTAGAACGACGCCTACGGAAAGATGATATGTTGCGAAAGCATTATCAGGAAACCATTGACACTGAAGTCAAAGCTGGTTATGTCCGCAAAGTCCAACAGTTCTGAGTTCAACGACCAGAAAACTTTCCCCTCAATTTCAGGAGCAGTGGCTAAGACATCTACAGGATCATCGACTACTAGCAGCAAACTTGATTGTTTTCAAAAACTGGTTAGAATCAACTGCTTTCATAGATGAAGACTTGTAAGCCCAAACAAACCCTAAGTTTCAAAACCGCGAAAAACCGAAAACTAGTACTTTTGCATCCAATGCTGATGATTTTACCAAAACAAAGAATTCAGAATGTCCGGTCATTCGGAAGACGAACAGAGAGCAATCAAAACATTGGAGCAAACAACTCGATTCACCGGTGAAAGAAACGAAGTTGGACTTCTATGGCGAGAAGAGGAAGTAAAGTTACCAAAACTTCTACTCTGCTATGGGGCAGCTCAAGACCCTAGAACGACGCCTACGGAAAGATGATATGTTGCGAAAGCGTTATCAGGAAACCATTGACACTGACGTCAAAGCTGGTTATGTCCGCAAAGTCCAACAGTTCTGAGTTCAACGACCAGAAAACTTTCCCCTCAATTTCAGGAGCAGTGGCTAAGACATCTACAGGATCATCGACTACTAGCAGCAAACTTGCTTGTTTTCAAAAACTGGTTAGAATCAACTGCTTTCATAGATGAAGACTTGTAAGCCCAAACAAACCCTAAGTTTCAAAACCGCGAAAAACCGAAAACCAGTACTTTTGCATCCAATGCTGATGATTTTACCAAAACAAAGAATTCAGAATGTCCGGTCATTCGGAAGACGAACAGAGAGCAATCAAAACATTGGAGCAAACAACTCGATTCACCGGTGAAAGATACGAAGTTGGACTTCTATGGCGAGAAGAGGAAGTAAAGTTACCAAAACTTCTACTCTGCTATGGGGCAGCTCAGGACCCTAGAACGACGCCTACGGAAAGATGATATGTTGCGAAAGCGTTATCAGTAAACCATTGACACTTACGTCAAAGCTCGTTATGTCCGCAAAGTCCAACAGTTCTGAGTTCAACGACCAGAAAACTTTCCCCTCAATTTCAGGAGCAGTGGCTAAGACATCTACAGGATCATCGACTACTAGCAGCAAACTTGATTGTTTTCAAAAACTGGTTAGAATCAACTGCTTTCATAGATGAAGACTTGTAAGCCCAAACAAACCCTAAGTTTCAAAACCGCGAAAAACCGAAAACTAGTACTTTTGCATCCAATGCTGATGATTTTACCAAAACAAAGAATTCAGAATGTCCGGTCATTTGGAAGACGAACAGAGAGCAATCAAAACATTGGAGCAAACAACTCGATTCACCGGTGAAAGAAACGAAGTTGGACTTCTATGGCGAGAAGAGGAAGTAAAGTTACCAAAACTTCTACTCTGCTATGGGGCAGCTCAAGACCCTAGAACGACGCCTACGGAAAGATGATATGTTGCGAAAGCGTTATCAGGAAACCATTGACACTGACGTCAAAGCTGGCTATGTCCGCAAAGTCCAACAGTTCTGAGTTCAACGACCAGAAAACTTTCCCCTCAATTTCAGGAGCAGTGGCTAAGACATCTACAGGATCATCGACTACTAGCAGCAAACTTGATTGTTTTCAAAAACTGGTTAGAATCAACTGCTTTCATAGATGAAGACTTGTAAGCCCAAACAAACCCTAAGTTTCAAAACCGCGAAAAACCGAAAACTAGTACTTTTGCATCCAATGCTGATGATTTTACCAAAACAAAGAATTCAGAATGTCCGGTCATTCGGAAGACGAACAGAGAGCAATCAAAACATTGGAGCAAACAACTCGATTCACCGGTGAAAGATACGAAGTTGGACTTCTATGGCGAGAAGAGGAAGTAAAATTACCAAAACCTCTACTCTGCTATGGGGCAGCTCAAGACCCTAGAACGACGCCTACGGAAAGATGATATGTTGCGAAAGCGTTATCAGGAAACCATTGACACTGATGTCAAAGCTGGTTATGTCCGCAAAGTCCAACAGTTCTGAGTTCAACGACCAGAAAACTTTCCCCTCAATTTCAGGAGCAGTGGCTAAGACATCTACAGGATCATCGACTACTAGCAGAAAACTTGATTGTTTTCAAAAACTGGCTAGAATCAACTGCTTTCATAGATGAAGACTTGTAAGCCCAAACAAACCCTAAGTTTCAAAACCGCGAAAAACCGAAAACTAGTACTTTTGCATCCAATGCTGATGATTTTACCAAAACAAAGAATTCAGAATGTCCGGTCATTCGGAAGACGAACAGAGAGCAATCAAAACATTGGAGCAAACAACTCGATTCACCGGTGAAAGAAACGAAGTTGGACTTCTATGGCGAGAAGAGGAAGTAAAGTTACCAAAACTTCTACTCTGCTATGGGGCAGCTCAAGACCCTAGAACGACGCCTACGGAAAGATGATATGTTGCGAAAGCGTTATCAGGAAACCATTGACAATGACGTCAAAGCTGATTATGTCCGCAAAGTCCAACAGTTCTGAGTTCAACGACCAGAAAACTTTCCCCTCAATTTCAGGAGCAGTGGCTAAGACATCTACAGGATCATCGACTACTAGCAGCAAACTTGATTGTTTTCAAAAACTGGTTAGAATCAACTGCTTTCATAGATGAAGACTTGTAAGCCCAAACAAACCCTAAGTTTCAAAACCGCGAAAAACCGAAAACTAGTACTTTTGCATCCAATGCTGATGATTTTACCAAAACAAAGAATTCAGAATGTCCGGACATTCGGAAGACGAACAGAGAGCAATCAAAACATTGGAGCAAACAACTCGATTCACCGGTGAAAGATACGAAGTTGGACTTCTATGGCGAGAAGAGGAAGTAAAGTTACCAAAACCTCTACTCTGCTATGGGGCAGCTCAAGACCCTAGAACGATGCCTACGGAAAGATGATATGTTGCGAAAGCGTTATCAGGAAACCATTGACACTGACGTCAAAGCTGGTTATGTCCGCAAAGTCCAACAGTTCTGAGTTCAACGACCAGAAAACTTTCCCCTCAATTTCAGGAGCAGTGGCTAAGACATCTACAGGATCATCGACTACTAGCAGCAAACTTGATTGTTTTCAAAAACTGGTTAGAATCAACTGCTTTCATAGATGAAGACTTGTAAGCCCAAACAAACCCTAAGTTTCAAAACCGCGAAAAACCGAAAACTAGTACTTTTGCATCCAATGCTGATGATTTTACCAAAACAAAGAATTCAGAATGTCCGGTCATTCGGAAGACGAAGAGAGAGCAATCAAAACATTGAAGCAAACAACTCGATTCACCGGTGAAAGATACGAAGTTGGACTTCTATGGCGAGAAGAGGAAGTAAAGTTACCAAAACTTCTACTCTGCTATGGGGCAGCTCAGGACCCTAGAACGACGCCTACGGAAAGATGATATGTTGCGAAAGCGTTATCAGGAAACCATTGACACTGACGTCAAAGCTGGTTATGTCCGCAAAGTCCAACAGTTCTGAGTTCAACGACCAGAAAACTTTCCCCTCAATTTCAGGAGCAGTGGCTAAGACATCTACAGGATCATCGACTACTAGCAGCAAACTTGATTGTTTTCAAAAACTGGTTAGAATCAACTGCTTTCATAGATGAAGACTTGTAAGCCCAAACAAACCCTAAGTTTCAAAACCGCGAAAAACCGAAAACTAGTACTTTTGCATCCAATGCTGATGATTTTACCAAAACAAAGAATTCAGAATGTCCGTTCAAAGCTGGACAGCACGAAATCTGGAGTTGTAAGAAATTCAAATCAATGAAGCTGAATGAACGACAAGAACACGTGCAGAAGTTCAGACTGTGTTTTAATTGCCTGAGACCTGGTCATCGTTCAACGGATTGCAAAAGCAGAAATTGCAGCATGCCCAATTGTTGATGACGACACAGCAACCTTTTGCACAGTGACTTCTCAAAGAAGGAGGCTACAACAAGTGCCTCAGATGCTACGACAGCAGTAGCAACAATGATCACACAAGGAGGACTCCCTGTAGTGCGTGAAAAAAAGGTGAATGGAAACCACAGCCTGAGCGTGCAGGCAATGTGTGATACGGGATCCTCAATCTCATTTGTGGACAAGTCAATTGTATCTACAATGCAGCTGCAAGCTGAAAAGTGCCTTTGTCAGTAGCAGAAATCCACGGATCACAAGATGTCAAGACAGAAAGTGCCGAGAGCGGTTTGAGCGCACGAGAAGTCTCGACCATTGACAACAGTGCAATTCTATGTTCACGAGAAACTGAAGTTGGGTGACCAGATTGTAGATCTGCAAGGGTTGAAAGATCGGTACCCACATTTGAAGAACTTGCCAAATCAGAGCTACAATCTAAACGAAGTTCAAGTAAATCTTGGACAAGACTGCTACGACATCCATCACCAATTGGAATTCAAGAAGTCAGAAGACAAAGCTGCACCATGGGCAGTGAAATCAAAGATTGGCTGCGTCTTAAGTGGTCCGCTACCAGCGAAACAGGCAGCAAATCTTGCCACAACAGCAATATCAATTGCAGATGATAAACTAGCAAACCAGTTGAGTAATTGGTGGGATATCGAATTCTACGCCTAAAACTGTGATGTCACCGGTCATTCGGAAGACGAACAGAGAGCAATCAAAACATTGGAGCAAACAACTCGATTCACCGGTGAAAGAAACGAAGTTGGACTTCTATGGCGAGAAGAGGAAGTAAAGTTACCAAAACTTCTACTCTGCTATGGGGCAGCTCAAGACCCTAGAACGACGCCTACGGAAAGATGATATGTTGCGAAAGCGTTATCAGGAAACCATTGACACTGACGTCAAAGCTGGTTATGTCCGCAAAGTCCAACAGTTCTGAGTTCAACGACCAGAAAACTTTCCCCTCAATTTCAGGAGCAGTGGCTAAGACATCTACAGGATCATCGACTACTAGCAGCAAACTTGATTGTTTTCAAAAACTGGTTAGAATCAACTGCTTTCATAGATGAAGACTTGTAAGCCCAAACAAACCCTAAGTTTCAAAACCGCGAAAAACCGAAAACTAGTACTTTTGCATCCAATGCTGATGATTTTACCAAAACAAAGAATTCAGAATGTCCGTTCAAAGCTGGACAGCACAAAATCTGGAGTTGTAAGAAATTCAAATCAATGAAGCTGAATGAACGACAAGAACATGTGCAGAAGTTCAGACTGTGTTTTAATTGCCTGAGACCTGGTCATCGTTCAACGGATTGCAAAAGCAGAACTTGCAGCATGCCCAATTGTTGATGACGACACAGCAACCTTTGGCACAGTGACTTCTCAAAGAAGGAGGCTACAACAAGTGCCTCAGATGCTACGACAGCAGTAGCAACAATGATCACACAAGGAGGACTCCCTGTAGTGCGTGAAAAAAAGGTGAATGGAAACCACAGCCTGAGCGTGCAGGCAATGTGTGATACGGGATCCTCAATCTCATTTGTGGACAAGTCAATTGTATCTACAATGCAGCTGCAAGCTGAAAAGTGTCTTTGTCAGTAGCAGAAATCCACGGATCACAAGATGTCAAGACAGAAAGTGCCGAGAGCGGTTTGAGCGCACGAGAAGTCTCGACCATTGACAACAGTGCAATTCTATGTTCACGAGAAACTGAAGTTGGGTGACCAGATTGTAGATCTGCAAGGGTTGAAAGATCGGTACCCACATTTGAAGAACTTGCCAAATCAGAGCTACAATCTAAACGAAGTTCAAGTAAATCTTGGACAAGACTGCTACGACATCCATCACCAATTGGAATTCAAGAAGTCAGAAGACAAAGCTGCACCATGGGCAGTGAAATCAAAGATTGGCTGCGTCTTAAGTGGTCCGCTACCAGCGAAACAGGCAGCAAATCTTGCCACAACAGCAATATCAATTGCAGATGATAAACTAGCAAACCAGTTGAGTAATTGGTGGGATATCGAATTCTACGCCTAAAACTGTGATGTCACCGGTCATTCGGAAGACGAACAGAGAGCAATCAAAACATTGGAGCAAACAACTCGATTCACCGGTGAAAGAAACGAAGTTGGACTTCTATGGCGAGAAGAGGAAGTAAAGTTACCAAAACTTCTACTCTGCTATGGGGCAGCTCAAGACCCTAGAACGACGCCTACGGAAAGATGATATGTTGCGAAAGCGTTATCAGGAAACCATTGACACTGACGTCAAAGCTGGTTATGTCCGCAAAGTCCAACAGTTCTGAGTTCAACGACCAGAAAACTTTCCCCTCAATTTCAGGAGCAGTGGCTAAGACATCTACAGGATCATCGACTACTAGCAGCAAACTTGATTGTTTTCAAAAACTGGTTAGAATCAACTGCTTTCATAGATGAAGACTTGTAAGCCCAAACAAACCCTAAGTTTCAAAACCGCGAAAAACCGAAAACTAGTACTTTTGCATCCAATGCTGATGATTTTACCAAAACAAAGAATTCAGAATGTCCGTTCAAAGCTGGACAGCACAAAATCTGGAGTTGTAAGAAATTCAAATCAATGAAGCTGAATGAACGACAAGAACATGTGCAGAAGTTCAGACTGTGTTTTAATTGCCTGAGACCTGGTCATCGTTCAACGGATTGCAAAAGCAGAACTTGCAGCATGCCCAATTGTTGATGACGACACAGCAACCTTTGGCACAGTGACTTCTCAAAGAAGGAGGCTACAACAAGTGCCTCAGATGCTACGACAGCAGTAGCAACAATGATCACACAAGGAGGACTCCCTGTAGTGCGTGAAAAAAAGGTGAATGGAAACCACAGCCTGAGCGTGCAGGCAATGTGTGATACGGGATCCTCAATCTCATTTGTGGACAAGTCAATTGTATCTACAATGCAGCTGCAAGCTGAAAAGTGTCTTTGTCAGTAGCAGAAATCCACGGATCACAAGATGTCAAGACAGAAAGTGCCGAGAGCGGTTTGAGCGCACGAGAAGTCTCGACCATTGACAACAGTGCAATTCTATGTTCACGAGAAACTGAAGTTGGGTGACCAGATTGTAGATCTGCAAGGGTTGAAAGATCGGTACCCACATTTGAAGAACTTGCCAAATCAGAGCTACAATCTAAACGAAGTTCAAGTAAATCTTGGACAAGACTGCTACGACATCCATCACCAATTGGAATTCAAGAAGTCAGAAGACAAAGCTGCACCATGGGCAGTGAAATCAAAGATTGGCTGCGTCTTAAGTGGTCCGCTACCAGCGAAACAGGCAGCAAATCTTGCCACAACAGCAATATCAATTGCAGATGATAAACTAGCAAACCAGTTGAGTAATTGGTGGGATATCGAATTCTACGCCTAAAACTGTGATGTCACCGGTCATTCGGAAGACGAACAGAGAGCAATCAAAACATTGGAGCAAACAACTCGATTCACCGGTGAAAGAAACGAAGTTGGACTTCTATGGCGAGAAGAGGAAGTAAAGTTACCAAAACTTCTACTCTGCTATGGGGCAGCTCAAGACCCTAGAACGACGCCTACGGAAAGATGATATGTTGCGAAAGCGTTATCAGGAAACCATTGACACTGACGTCAAAGCTGGTTATGTCCGCAAAGTCCAACAGTTCTGAGTTCAACGACCAGAAAACTTTCCCCTCAATTTCAGGAGCAGTGGCTAAGACATCTACAGGATCATCGACTACTAGCAGCAAACTTGATTGTTTTCAAAAACTGGTTAGAATCAACTGCTTTCATAGATGAAGACTTGTAAGCCCAAACAAACCCTAAGTTTCAAAACCGCGAAAAACCGAAAACTAGTACTTTTGCATCCAATGCTGATGATTTTACCAAAACAAAGAATTCAGAATGTCCGTTCAAAGCTGGACAGCACAAAATCTGGAGTTGTAAGAAATTCAAATCAATGAAGCTGAATGAACGACAAGAACATGTGCAGAAGTTCAGACTGTGTTTTAATTGCCTGAGACCTGGTCATCGTTCAACGGATTGCAAAAGCAGAACTTGCAGCATGCCCAATTGTTGATGACGACACAGCAACCTTTGGCACAGTGACTTCTCAAAGAAGGAGGCTACAACAAGTGCCTCAGATGCTACGACAGCAGTAGCAACAATGATCACACAAGGAGGACTCCCTGTAGTGCGTGAAAAAAAGGTGAATGGAAACCACAGCCTGAGCGTGCAGGCAATGTGTGATACGGGATCCTCAATCTCATTTGTGGACAAGTCAATTGTATCTACAATGCAGCTGCAAGCTGAAAAGTGTCTTTGTCAGTAGCAGAAATCCACGGATCACAAGATGTCAAGACAGAAAGTGCCGAGAGCGGTTTGAGCGCACGAGAAGTCTCGACCATTGACAACAGTGCAATTCTATGTTCACGAGAAACTGAAGTTGGGTGACCAGATTGTAGATCTGCAAGGGTTGAAAGATCGGTACCCACATTTGAAGAACTTGCCAAATCAGAGCTACAATCTAAACGAAGTTCAAGTAAATCTTGGACAAGACTGCTACGACATCCATCACCAATTGGAATTCAAGAAGTCAGAAGACAAAGCTGCACCATGGGCAGTGAAATCAAAGATTGGCTGCGTCTTAAGTGGTCCGCTACCAGCGAAACAGGCAGCAAATCTTGCCACAACAGCAATATCAATTGCAGATGATAAACTAGCAAACCAGTTGAGTAATTGGTGGGATATCGAATTCTACGCCTAAAACTGTGATGTCACCGGTCATTCGGAAGACGAACAGAGAGCAATCAAAACATTGGAGCAAACAACTCGATTCACCGGTGAAAGAAACGAAGTTGGACTTCTATGGCGAGAAGAGGAAGTAAAGTTACCAAAACTTCTACTCTGCTATGGGGCAGCCCAAGACCCTAGAACGACGCCTACGGAAAGATGATATGTTGCGAAAGCGTTATCAGGAAACCATTGACACTGACGTCAAAGCTGGTTATGTCCGCAAAGTCCAACAGTTCTGAGTTCAACGACCAGAAAACTTTCCCCTCAATTTCAGGAGCAGTGGCTAAGACATCTACAGGATCATCGACTACTAGCAGCAAACTTGATTGTTTTCAAAAACTGGTTAGAATCAACTGCTTTCATAGATGAAGACTTGTAAGCCCAAACAAACCCTAAGTTTCAAAACCGCGAAAAACCGAAAACTAGTACTTTTGCATCCAATGCTGATGATTTTACCAAAACAAAGAATTCAGAATGTCCGTTCAAAGCTGGACAGCACAAAATCTGGAGTTGTAAGAAATTCAAATCAATGAAGCTGAATGAACGACAAGAACATGTGCAGAAGTTCAGACTGTGTTTTAATTGCCTGAGACCTGGTCATCGTTCAACGGATTGCAAAAGCAGAACTTGCAGCATGCCCAATTGTTGATGACGACACAGCAACCTTTGGCACAGTGACTTCTCAAAGAAGGAGGCTACAACAAGTGCCTCAGATGCTACGACAGCAGTAGCAACAATGATCACACAAGGAGGACTCCCTGTAGTGCGTGAAAAAAAGGTGAATGGAAACCACAGCCTGAGCGTGCAGGCAATGTGTGATACGGGATCCTCAATCTCATTTGTGGACAAGTCAATTGTATCTACAATGCAGCTGCAAGCTGAAAAGTGTCTTTGTCAGTAGCAGAAATCCACGGATCACAAGATGTCAAGACAGAAAGTGCCGAGAGCGGTTTGAGCGCACGAGAAGTCTCGACCATTGACAACAGTGCAATTCTATGTTCACGAGAAACTGAAGTTGTGTGACCAGATTGTAGATCTGCAAGGGTTGAAAGATCGGTACCCACATTTGAAGAACTTGCCAAATCAGAGCTACAATCTAAACGAAGTTCAAGTAAATCTTGGACAAGACTGCTACGACATCCATCACCAATTGGAATTCAAGAAGTCAGAAGACAAAGCTGCACCATGGGCAGTGAAATCAAAGATTGGCTGCGTCTTAAGTGGTCCGCTACCAGCGAAACAGGCAGCAAATCTTGCCACAACAGCAATATCAATTGCAGATGATAAACTAGCAAACCAGTTGAGTAATTGGTGGGATATCGAATTCTACGCCTAAAACTGTGATGTCACCGGTCATTCGGAAGACGAACAGAGAGCAATCAAAACATTGGAGCAAACAACTCGATTCACCGGTGAAAGAAACGAAGTTGGACTTCTATGGCGAGAAGAGGAAGTAAAGTTACCAAAACTTCTACTCTGCTATGGGGCAGCTCAAGACCCTAGAACGACGCCTACGGAAAGATGATATGTTGCGAAAGCGTTATCAGGAAACCATTGACACTGACGTCAAAGCTGGTTATGTCCGCAAAGTCCAACAGTTCTGAGTTCAACGACCAGAAAACTTTCCCCTCAATTTCAGGAGCAGTGGCTAAGACATCTACAGGATCATCGACTACTAGCAGCAAACTTGATTGTTTTCAAAAACTGGTTAGAATCAACTGCTTTCATAGATGAAGACTTGTAAGCCCAAACAAACCCTAAGTTTCAAAACCGCGAAAAACCGAAAACTAGTACTTTTGCATCCAATGCTGATGATTTTACCAAAACAAAGAATTCAGAATGTCCGTTCAAAGCTGGACAGCACAAAATCTGGAGTTGTAAGAAATTCAAATCAATGAAGCTGAATGAACGACAAGAGCATGTGCAGAAGTTCAGACTGTGTTTTAATTGCCTGAGACCTGGTCATCGTTCAACGGATTGCAAAAGCAGAACTTGCAGCATGCCCAATTGTTGATGACGACACAGCAACCCTTGGCACAGTGACTTCTCAAAGAAGGAGGCTACAACAAGTGCCTCAGATGCTACGACAGCAGTAGCAACAATGATCACACAAGGAGGACTCCCTGTAGTGCGTGAAAAAAAGGTGAATGGAAACCACAGCCTGAGCGTGCAGGCAATGTGTGATACGGGATCCTCAATCTCATTTGTGGACAAGTCAATTGTATCTACAATGCAGCTGCAAGCTGAAAAGTGTCTTTGTCAGTAGCAGAAATCCACGGATCACAAGATGTCAAGACAGAAAGTGCCGAGAGCGGTTTGAGCGCACGAGAAGTCTCGACCATTGACAACAGTGCAATTCTATGTTCACGAGAAACTGAAGTTGGGTGACCAGATTGTAGATCTGCAAGGGTTGAAAGATCGGTACCCACATTTGAAGAACTTGCCAAATCAGAGCTACAATCTAAACGAAGTTCAAGTAAATCTTGGACAAGACTGCTACGACATCCATCACCAATTGGAATTCAAGAAGTCAGAAGACAAAGCTGCACCATGGGCAGTGAAATCAAAGATTGGCTGCGTCTTAAGTGGTCCGCTACCAGCGAAACAGGCAGCAAATCTTGCCACAACAGCAATATCAATTGCAGATGATAAACTAGCAAACCAGTTGAGTAATTGGTGGGATATCGAATTCTACGCCTAAAACTGTGATGTCACCGGTCATTCGGAAGACGAACAGAGAGCAATCAAAA
Organism: Convolutriloba macropyga; assembly: GCF_964194025.1. Taxonomy (NCBI): domain Eukaryota; kingdom Metazoa; phylum Xenacoelomorpha; order Acoela; family Convolutidae; genus Convolutriloba; species Convolutriloba macropyga. The sequence continues at coordinate 73,913,820 of NC_134470.1, forward strand.
CATTGGAGCAAACAACTCGATTCACCGGTGAAAGAAACGAAGTTGGACTTCTATGGCGAGAAGAGGAAGTAAAGTTACCAAAACTTCTACTCTGCTATGGGGCAGCTCAAGACCCTAGAACGACGCCTACGGAAAGATGATATGTTGCGAAAGCGTTATCAGGAAACCATTGACACTGACGTCAAAGCTGGTTATGTCCGCAAAGTCCAACAGTTCTGAGTTCAACGACCAGAAAACTTTCCCCTCAATTTCAGGAGCAGTGGCTAAGACATCTACAGGATCATCGACTACTAGCAGCAAACTTGATTGTTTTCAAAAACTGGTTAGAATCAACTGCTTTCATAGATGAAGACTTGTAAGCCCAAACAAACCCTAAGTTTCAAAACCGCGAAAAACCGAAAACTAGTACTTTTGCATCCAATGCTGATGATTTTACCAAAACAAAGAATTCAGAATGTCCGTTCAAAGCTGGACAGCACAAAATCTGGAGTTGTAAGAAATTCAAATCAATGAAGCTGAATGAACGACAAGAACATGTGCAGAAGTTCAGACTGTGTTTTAATTGCCTGAGACCTGGTCATCGTTCAACGGATTGCAAAAGCAGAACTTGCAGCATGCCCAATTGTTGATGACGACACAGCAACCTTTGGCACAGTGACTTCTCAAAGAAGGAGGCTACAACAAGTGCCTCAGATGCTACGACAGCAGTAGCAACAATGATCACACAAGGAGGACTCCCTGTAGTGCGTGAAAAAAAGGTGAATGGAAACCACAGCCTGAGCGTGCAGGCAATGTGTGATACGGGATCCTCAATCTCATTTGTGGACAAGTCAATTGTATCTACAATGCAGCTGCAAGCTGAAAAGTGTCTTTGTCAGTAGCAGAAATCCACGGATCACAAGATGTCAAGACAGAAAGTGCCGAGAGCGGTTTGAGCGCACGAGAAGTCTCGACCATTGACAACAGTGCAATTCTATGTTCACGAGAAACTGAAGTTGGGTGACCAGATTGTAGATCTGCAAGGGTTGAAAGATCGGTACCCACATTTGAAGAACTTGCCAAATCAGAGCTACAATCTAAACGAAGTTCAAGTAAATCTTGGACAAGACTGCTACGACATCCATCACCAATTGGAATTCAAGAAGTCAGAAGACAAAGCTGCACCATGGGCAGTGAAATCAAAGATTGGCTGCGTCTTAAGTGGTCCGCTACCAGCGAAACAGGCAGCAAATCTTGCCACAACAGCAATATCAATTGCAGATGATAAACTAGCAAACCAGTTGAGTAATTGGTGGGATATCGAATTCTACGCCTAAAACTGTGATGTCACCGGTCATTCGGAAGACGAACAGAGAGCAATCAAAACATTGGAGCAAACAACTCGATTCACCGGTGAAAGAAACGAAGTTGGACTTCTATGGCGAGAAGAGGAAGTAAAGTTACCAAAACTTCTACTCTGCTATGGGGCAGCTCAAGACCCTAGAACGACGCCTACGGAAAGATGATATGTTGCGAAAGCGTTATCAGGAAACCATTGACACTGACGTCAAAGCTGGTTATGTCCGCAAAGTCCAACAGTTCTGAGTTCAACGACCAGAAAACTTTCCCCTCAATTTCAGGAGCAGTGGCTAAGACATCTACAGGATCATCGACTACTAGCAGCAAACTTGATTGTTTTCAAAAACTGGTTAGAATCAACTGCTTTCATAGATGAAGACTTGTAAGCCCAAACAAACCCTAAGTTTCAAAACCGCGAAAAACCGAAAACTAGTACTTTTGCATCCAATGCTGATGATTTTACCAAAACAAAGAATTCAGAATGTCCGTTCAAAGCTGGACAGCACAAAATCTGGAGTTGTAAGAAATTCAAATCAATGAAGCTGAATGAACGACAAGAACATGTGCAGAAGTTCAGACTGTGTTTTAATTGCCTGAGACCTGGTCATCGTTCAACGGATTGCAAAAGCAGAACTTGCAGCATGCCCAATTGTTGATGACGACACAGCAACCTTTGGCACAGTGACTTCTCAAAGAAGGAGGCTACAACAAGTGCCTCAGATGCTACGACAGCAGTAGCAACAATGATCACACAAGGAGGACTCCCTGTAGTGCGTGAAAAAAAGGTGAATGGAAACCACAGCCTGAGCGTGCAGGCAATGTGTGATACGGGATCCTCAATCTCATTTGTGGACAAGTCAATTGTATCTACAATGCAGCTGCAAGCTGAAAAGTGTCTTTGTCAGTAGCAGAAATCCACGGATCACAAGATGTCAAGACAGAAAGTGCCGAGAGCGGTTTGAGCGCACGAGAAGTCTCGACCATTGACAACAGTGCAATTCTATGTTCACGAGAAACTGAAGTTGGGTGACCAGATTGTAGATCTGCAAGGGTCGAAAGATCGGTACCCACATTTAAGAACTTGCCAAATCAGAGCTACAATCTAAACGAAGTTCAAGTAAATCTTGGACAAGACTGCTACGACATCCATCACCAATTGGAATTCAAGAAGTCAGAAGACAAAACTGCACCATGGGCAGTGAAATCAAAGATTGGCTGCGTCTTAAGTGGTCCGCTACCAGCGAAACAGGCAGCAACTCTTGCCACAGCAGCAATATCAATTGCAGATGATAAACTAGCAAACCAGTTGAGTAATTGGTGGGATATCGAATTCTACGCCTAAAACTGTGATGTCACCGGTCATTCGGAAGACGAACAGAGAGCAATCAAAATATTGGAGCAAACAACTCGATTCACCGGTGAAAGATACGAAGTTGGACTTCTATGGCGAGAAGAGGAAGTAAAGTTACCAAAACTTCTACTCTGCTATGGGGCAGCTCAAGACCCTAGAACGACGCCTACGGAAAGATGATATGTTGCGAAAGCGTTATCAGGAAACCATTGACACTGACGTCAAATCTGGTTATGCCCGCAAAGTCCAACAGGTTGAACTGAACGAAACCAGAGACAAGCTTCAATGGTACTTACATCATCCAGTCATCAATTCTCACAATTCCGAGACAGTCGGCAGAGTGTGCAACGCGGAAGCAAAGTACCATTTTGTATCTCTAAACGACAAACTTCTATCTCAACCAGACCTGTTGCAGAGTCTGATCGGAATTATTTTTCGCTTCCGAGAACACCAAATAGCACTTTCAGCCGACATAGAGGCGATGTTTCTTCAAATTGCTGTCCCAAGCGATGACAACCGATGCTTACGATTTATCTGGCGAGAAGATCCAGAGCAGAGGATAGAAGTCTACGAGTATACACGGCACGTTTTTGGGGCGAAGAGCTCGCCGACTTGTGCAAATTACGCTTTGCATCAAGTGGCGAAAGATGAGGAAAATCTTGTCAAAGCTGTCCAGCGAAACTTCTACATGGACGACTTCCTCAAGTCAGTCAGAACACCACAAGAAATGATTGAAATCTACCAGAAAGTCAGAGAGATCCTTAGCAAAGGTGGATTCAATTTGACGAAATGGATAGCAAGTGACGGAGAAGTCAAGTCACAAATCGCAGAGGCAGACAGATCAACGAAAGTTGTGAAAACTTTCGAGGCCGAACCACAGTCATCATCAATCCTCGGATAGAATTGGAATGTAGACACAGATAGTCTCATAGTCTGTCGTGGAACTGAGCAAGAAGTTGCTCAGAAGAGCAAGAAGAGCAAGAAAATAACTCAGAGAATTCTATCCTTTGTCTCAGCAGTGTTTGACCCACCTGGGATATGCTCACCCTTAACGATAAGAATGCGGTTTCTACTCAAAAGCATTTGGTCAGCAATGGGACAAGCATGGGACAAAGAGTTGTCAGCATAACACTCAAAACTATTCAGTCATTGGTGCTCTGAGTTGAGAGAAATAAGGACGATATCGATAAATCGACTTTATTTCGAAAACGGATGTACAAATTTGAGACAAATTTTCACAGACGCGTCAGAAGAAGCGATGTGCATCGTGGCATATCTGCGAGACGAAGCAACGTTGAAAATCGCCTATGTGATAGGAAAATGCCGTGTAGCACCTATCTGACACACGACGATTCCAAAGTTAGAACTTCAAGCCGCAGTCTACGGAGTTCGTGTCAGGAGGCAGATTTTGATGGAACATGTCAGAATTGAAAAAATTTATCATTGGACCAATTCATCAACAGTCTTACAGTGGTTACAGTCAGCTCACAAGAAACAGCAAGTGTTTGTTGCCAACAGGGCAGCAGAAATACTGGAAAACTCTTCCATAGATCAATGGAGACATGTCAGAGGCATCGAAAACCCAGCAGATATTGGCACAAGAGGGATGTCCATCGAAGGCCTCAAGGAGTTTGGGTGGTTAAACGGGCCGGCTTGGCTCCAGACAGATGAAGAAAAGTGGCCAAAGCCGTGGTGCCAAATGAACGAAGCTGAAGCTGAGCAAGTTACTAGTACTGTAGCCACAGAAACTGATTTAGACCGAGTAATTGAATAGAGACGATACAATACCTTCAACCGAATTAGAAACTTCATTGCCTACTGCATGAGGTTCAAGACGAAGCAGAAGGGCCCATCAAAAAAGAGGAAATCCATCAAGCAGAACAAATACTGTTTCGATTTGTTCAAACCGCAAGCTTCCCGAATGTTTCAATGTCGATAGCAAAGAGTAAAGAAATCTCTAAAACATTGAACATCGCCAAACTGTCACCCTTCAAAGAGAAGATGGAACAATTAGAGTGAAGGGCCGACTGAAGCATTCAAATCTTGATTACAATGCAAAACACCCAATATTGTTAATCTTGAAACATCCAGTCGTACAACTTCTGTTGGAGAAAGCACATCGTGACAACCTACATGAGGGCACAGAATATGTGAGAAATATGCTTAAAAAAGAGTACTTGATCATCGGAATAAGAAAAGCATTAAGGAAAATGAATTTGAGATTTATCAAATGCAGACACAGAAACGCCAACCCGACTCATCCTCCGATGGCGGATCTACCCCGAGAACGACTTGATGAACATGTGTTCTCGTTCACTCATACCGGTGTTGACTACTTCGGACCCTTTGAAGTGAAGTTCCTACAACGTACTTTGAAAGGGTGGTGCTGCCTCTTTACTTGCCTGACAACGAGAGCAGTACACATCGAAGTCGCAGTCATTGGACACCGAGTCATGTCTAGCTGCTGTGACAAGATTCATTGCAAGACGTGGCTACCCAAACACCATCATCAGCAACAACGGAAAAAAATTCGTTGGAGCAGCCAACGAGCTGAAAGCATTCATGAACGAGTGGGGAAAAAACTAAGATTAAAAGTGACTTAGCACAGATTGTTTGGAAATTCAATCCTCCCAGAGCTCCTCACTTTGGTGGAATCTGGGAAAGACTGGTTCAAAGTTGCGAGAAGGTCATGATTGCAATCTTGGACAACCGAAGCCTCACCGACGAGGTACTCGGCACCACAATGTGTTGTAGAGCAAACAATCAACGCAAGACCCCTGACAGCAGTAAGTGACGACCCTGGAGATTTGACAGCACTCACGCCAAATCATTTCATGCTAGGACGAGAGAACGCGAGTGCACCATTCATGCCATCCAGTGAACGCTACAATGACCTGAGAAATTCATTCAAAACGGCTGAAGCATATGCCATGATATGGAAAAAATGGACTCGTGAATACCTTCCACAATTGAACCAAAGATCGAAGTGGTCAAAAGAACATGTGCGAAACCTAAAAGACGGCGAGTTAGTGTGTCCAGTAGTTGACTCTGTGAAACGCTGTATAAACTGGAACGAATCATTGAGATCTTCACTGGCAACGACGGTGTTGTGAGATCAGCGATAGTCAAAATGACACATGGAGAGCTAAACCGGCAAGTCGTGAAGTTAGCGCCAGTATTTTACGATGGTGTTTCCGAGATCAAAAACAGTTTCGGCGATGTTGGCGCAACTTCAAATCAGCTAAAAAAGCCATCAGACAGCAAGAAATAACCTTTGAAACTGAAAAAAAAAACATAGAATTCGTCAAAACTCAAGGATGGTCAAAACTGAAAATTTTTACAAGTTGGGACCGAAATTTTGTACACCCCCCCATTTTTGGAAGGGAAAACCCGAGCAACCTGAGGTTATGGCACAAGGTTATGGTTACCTCTAAGCTACTCGTGGACGCAACGAACGTTATCGCATCAGACCCACAAGTGTGGCTATTAGCACTTATATGGTGCAAAAATGGCATTTTTCGATATTTTGTCGTTTATTATTAAATTTCTCAAATTGTTTAATTTATGATATTTTAGGTGATCATTAAAGGTCAAATACCCTATATTCGAGGCATTTAGAGCTACGTAATAACCATCCGTCCTTATGTCAATAAAAGTAAATATGGCAGTAATTTGACGTTTACTATGTAAACAATCACCTAAATCATTTTCTTGATTAGCCAATCAAACATGTAGCAATGATGTTATAAATGATACATATTTGATTATTTACTTTAACCGAATCGTTTGATTAGTGAAACCGAATTGTATTTAGAACCATTAGAAACTCTTATACAGAGCAGTTGGCTCTCAGGACTAAAATTTGCTAGATCTTAAGATCTTGCGAGTTTAAAGTTAGTTGAGCTTACTTGACGAGAATTTAGCAACATCACTAACACTGGCTGAAGCCTTACAAACTTCAGCACGAGATTGAACATAGACTATCACTAAGGATTATATTAACTTCAATCAACAAAATTAAAGTTACAGTCCTTTAATACGTCCGAGCAACTAATTGTTTTAATGAGATCGTTAGTCAATCGAACCCTGTGAAGAACCAGGCCCGCGTAAAATTCGAGAACCAGGCTGTGATATATCGGTTCCGCTGAGATTCTTGAGCAGCCGCAACAAGAGCTGAAAGGCTCCAAGAGCACTTAATGCCCGCTGGGTGCTACCTGTTTATCCCATTTTTGAGGACGAAAAGTCAAATGGGTCCGACGAAAAATCGATCAACCGAAAAATTGCATAAAAAAGACTGACAGGACTAATATAATTGCTACAAACTTTGTTTGAGAGCAATTAAAAACTAACTCTTTGAATTGCCATATCTCTAATCCATTCTTTGGCCATGCTATCCAGCGTCGCTAACATATGCACTCTATTTTGAAATTCAGTGTCTGACTCGTACAAGTCGAAATTCATGAGACATTTTTTGAGTGATATGGTGAGGAAAATTTCATCTGGGGTTGGCAGCTTGTCACACAGGAACCCAGTGAGACCCAGAACCTTAGCTGGCGCTGTATTCCGGTCAGACGCCCCCATTAGCGCGTAGTTGAACTTTCTGTTACTGCTTGAGCCACTGAGAACTAATGGTGTTGAGGTTAAAAGAGGGGTTACGTTATTGTTTGTCGGTATGAAATTAGGGCTTCGAGCAGCGGTCACCATTGACAGGAGAACTGATCAAATAATTGATCAGACTTAACAATTGTGATGAGGATGCTCAATCGACAATAAGTGGGGAAAATCAACGTTCAATTCGTCCCTGACAAAAACTATCTGAAATTAAAGAAAGCTGTAACAAAATTGATCTTAGTCTTCTTAGCGATCAAAAATAATTTCCAAAATTTGAGAAAACCAGTTTTCATAATCTACAAACTTTCAAAAATACAAACCAAGGGAACGCAAATGATATATACTGTTCAATTTTGTTGTCGGTTATTTCTCGCGGGGGCTCCATATAGCCAGGAATTGCAGGTATCCTGGACAAAAAGCAAATTCGGTCAAGAAGATCACGTGTAGCGTTCCAGACACAAGTTTTTTCTCTAATCTGCTGAAGCTGTTCACAAAAATTGCGCTCTTTCTGAATTTAGCAAAAACCTGGCCTTCTTCACAGCAAAATCTATCTCGCTTTTATCCTGCAAATGGAGATTCTGATCAAACAAATCCCGAATATACTTCCGATAAAACGATTTGTCAGTATACTTCAATTGATTAGATCTCTTGACAAGCTGTTTGTACAATGATAATACCATGACTCGATGATTCAATGGGATATTATAAGTCAGAAGTCTGGATATAACAATACAGGCCATTTTGCCTGAAAATGGGAACAAATTTTTTCACTAGACTAGAATTATATAGCTCTACATAGCTGTAAAGAAACGTTTTACTTATCAGCACTGACAGATATATACGACTTTACCATAACTACCTACTGCTGATTAGGAAAAAGCTATTTCAAGGAACTAAATTTGGCCTTCAATCAACCACAAATATCATTTCTCCAAGACCAATTTTTGACGAGATATCTGGACACCAACAATCAACTCTTGGACGATTCTTGATTCCGAACAGCAAAACAGAATGCAAAAAAAGTAGACATCATTTCTTTTTTGTGGGTTGCATTTTCTTGGCTTGCAAAGCAACATCTTTGACAACGTGCAACTTTTCATCCTTGGCTTTGGTCATAATTTCGCCATCAACTTTCTTGTTGATCATATTCTTAACTTGAGCTGTCAAATTTTTGGCCTCTATCAACTTCTGCTTCTTGGGTGCGATGGTCATTTGTCCTTTTTTCATCACTCGTTCTGATGTCTTCTTGCTGTGTTTACTGCCTTTCGAAGCTCCAGTCGGCTTAGATTTGAATTTAGAAGACCCTTGTGGCATTTTACAAACTGAAATGGAGTTGACAAATAGTTGTCATAAAAGAAGTTAAAATTGATCAAAAAGAACGTATGTGGTCCTTAGAAGTACCTGAATAATCCGGATATATTATGTTAAATGATAGTATAAGCTGGGAATGAGAATTGCTTTGAAGTTTGGGAATTAAAAGCGTGACTAATTAAAATGAGAGTAACGCTAAAAACACCAAGAGCAAGTTTTAAAAATGTGAGCTGATCAAAATATGACTGAGATAAAAAAAATTACAATATAAGTGAGCTGTATATTAGACATCAAGTACTGCTTGTCTCAAAATTCCTCTTTTCAATAGCCATTAACCCAGAGACTAACATGCATTTGGAGTCAAACATAAATAACATAACCCACCAAACATCGGAAGAATTGCTCTTGAACGACTAGTGGGAGCTCTAATCAATTGCAGCCGGCTTCAGTCGGGGGGGGGGGGGGGGGGGGGACTTCTCTCGAACAAAGAAGTTCTATAGTGGGCTTCAAATAACCACATTAAAGGTTAACATATACCACTATTAAGATTCGGCGCACTTTTCATTTGACTTTTAGTATTAAATTGCCGCCAATTGAGTTCAGCTGTTTGAAATTGTGATTGAGAGATAATTTTAGATCACGCGAAACGCAAAAAGTCAAGGGCGTAAAAGTCACTCGAAAAGTCAAAATTGTCAAGCGAAAATTTTGCATAAAAAAAGACACACACCTTTACAATAATTGCTATGAACTGCGTTAAGAGCAATTAATAGTAGTCGATAACTGAACAGAGTCTTTCAACGAGCTAATAGGTTTTGCTCAGCAGACAAAAATTGGCTATTTTAAATACAATAAGAGCTATAAATAGCTTCAAACACGCTCGTGATTTTGATAGAACATTTGCAGACTCAAGAGGAAAAAACTGGAGTACAAAAAAAAGAAAATTTCGTAATCTTAACCTAAAAATATCGTGGAAGAAAAATTGCATTATATTTTGCCGGCCTAACTCACAAACACGAGTCAGACTATCTTCCCTTTCAGGACAGGCGTGGTTTGATTCTATTGTAGCGTGTTCTAGTCGGTGAAGGCAACAAAATTCCTTAAGGTGCTTCAAATGATGTTATAGCTTATTGTAGACATGTATACTCATTACTTGAAAATCATAACCGACCAACGTTGGACGAATTACTCTCGAACAACTGATGGGGTCTTGGACTTTATTGTAACCTGTATGTCAGAAAAAGTTGACACTAAAAATGGTACAGGGCAACTATTGAAAAATCCATCAAAACTGTTATCAAAACAGCTTTTGTTTAGATTCCAGAAACTACAAAAGTATTGATTTCAAAAGAAAAACGAGTTGCCCTCTTTACCTCCCCGTCTACTTAAAATGATCAGAATTTCAACAAACGGTGCAAAATAAAAAGTAATGAAGACAAATAAGACAACAAAATCGACAAAATTCCTGCGAATTGCTATCAAACAACTGGTGTGGGGTTCACTTTGGTAATAAGTCAGGCCAACATGAGATCGCGGCAGGGGGATCGCTCAGTTTTTTCCGTGAATCACACGAGTAGAGACTAGCAATGCTCTTGGAGAAATGCTCATCAACTTAATTCTCTCGGGCTTTGCCACTTTATCCAGGGCCCTTTCACAAGATTGAAAATCACAAAAAATCACAAAAAATACAATAAGACAAAAAACGGTCACAAAATGTAAGCAGTGCAAACAATCGCATTATGAAAGGACAGGAGTACAATAATTGCTATAAAATTCGTTGGAGAGCAACTAATAAAACCAAACATAAACCGACTAACGTTAGAAGAATTAGAATTGCTCTTGAACGACAGGCGAGGCAATTTAATTCAAGGGCTAGAGATTAGATAAATTTTTCTCTAAGGTGCAAAAATACTTTACTAAAATGGGATTCGAACGAACCATTGACCTCCCACTCCCTGACCAGAAGCACTGTCCACTCGGCTATCAGGCTCTTCTTCTTCCTATGCTGCAATCGATTTTATTTTAGCAACAAGCTTCACTTCGGAGTGAGAACAATAGAGATTACTCAAAAATGAAGAGCGAAAGCGCGAAAAAGTCACTTGAGAAGTCAAAAAATGTTTTTAGAAGAAAAGCGCAAAATGTTCAGTCAAAAAATTGGCATAAAAAACTAACAAGTTTACAATAATTGCTATGAATTTCGTTCAAGAGCAATTAAAAAAGAGATTCTTATTTCGGTATACCTGCGTGGACTAAAACTAACAGTAGCGTTGCTGAGTGAGTGTGATCGCCCTGGGGGGATTAAATTATTTCTAACAAAATTGCTGAAGACGACGAATAAAAACAAGATGCGATATAGCGTCTCTACGGCTTTCCATGAAACATAGAATCACTCTCAAACGATTAGCGATCAATTGAATTTGGTAGCTGGTCTTAGTGAGTGGAAGGGGTGGGCGGGGGATAAGGGGGGGGGGGGGGGGAGCAGGGGAAAACTGGGCAGTCCTCTTGAGCACCTTTGTTGAAGCGTACACTAAGAGCCTACGATCTTTGAAGAGAGCTGTATAGGGCTTGTTCCCTCGGTCTTTAACAGTTTATCTAGTTTTTGAGGAAAAAAGTCAGAAGACAAATCGATACCCGAAAACGGCACCAAAAGAGAACTCTAACGATAATCCATCAACTTAACTCTTTCAAGACATTTTTATCCAATTCAGTTTCTCATCACATTTGTAGTTTTAGTGATTGTTCCCAGGCTGCACACGTCGTTTTCTTCAGAACTTGCACCTAATATGAACAAATCCTACTTCTATTCTCTTTAGCTGCAACCATTAGGTGGGGGTAAATCGATATCACGTTCTTGCTACGAATTTAACAAAACAGAGCTGGCAGATTGTGTAGATAGCCGCAATAGATTCGTAGATCGGCAGTCTAAAAAAACAGTAAAAAAGACAGACCAAAAAACTCGTCTTTTCATTGAAGGCTGATCTGTTATATTTTGATTAAAAATCTGTATAAGTTATGGCTGCCTCTATTAGCTGATCTCAAATAACCTTCATTTAGAGTGACACACGCCCATTTTACAATATCTCTTTGAATTGAAGTAAATAAAAGTCAATTTCAAAGTGAGGAAGGCATTTTTGAGAGTGAGGTAAGTCAAGTGTGACCAAAAATTTAATCACGCCAATAACAAAAAAACTCGCTCAACTAAGAGCAAAAAATGACGTCACACATGCAATTCAGTTGAAATTGCATGAACGAATGAACAAAAAGTGGCTGTGACGTCATCTGGTCGTAACAAAAATCATGACGACGAAACAAAAAAACATAGCAGGACAAGTCCTGACGTACAATTCAAAGAATTTTCATTGACTAAACGGAAAAACTAGACCTAGAATGGACTATGAGTGAATTGAGAAAACCATTTAAAAAAAATCAGAACAAAAACATAAGAAATAAACAGAAAATCAATGTCAAAATGCCGCATGTGAACAAAAAAACCACTAGCGAGAAATGAAAATTCAATTCAAACAAAAAACTAGGCCTAGAATGAGCTGTGAATTGATTGGGAAAACCATTTAGAAAAAATCTGATCCAAAAAATCGAAAAAACAGTAAAAATCAGAGTGAAATTGCCGCATGTGAACAAAAAAACCACTACCGAGAAACCGAATTTTTGTTCAAACACCATTTTCTCACTCTACTTTAAAATTAGAGCGAAAAAATCACGCCGCAAAACCACTCGCTTTTTCGCTCCATTTCCTGTTTCGGCGTGACCAAAATCAGTACTCCAATTTGACTTCAAAAATCATGAAATCATGTGTGAACAGATCTTAAAAAAAAACATAGCCGGAAGAATTCCGGAAACGACTCGAAGTGAAAATCTATTTATCCGCCATCCAACTACTCATCAGAAAAAACTTGCCTCCACTAATTTATGATTTTCTCGACAGAAACCATAAAACAAAAAAGTAAAAAAAATCAAATCTGTTGAAATATGATAAAAAATCTGATCAAATTTTGTCATAACTTGAGATCCCGAAATATCTATCTCTGCCAAAATTACTTCATCAAAACAACTAGTACTTACTAAAACCACTTAAGTGAATGTTTTAAAAATACTTGTGAAATTGCCGCATGTGAACAAAAAAACCACTACCGAGAAACCGATTTTTTGTTCAAACACCGTTTTCTCGCTCTACTTTAAAATTAGAGCGAAAAAATTCACGCCGCAAAACCACTCGCTTTTTCGCTCCATTTCCTGTTTCGGCGTGACCAAAATCACCACTCCAATTTGACTTCAAAAATCATGAAAATGTGTGAACAGATCTTAAAAAAAAAGACAGCGCCCCAATACAATTCAAATTCTTTGAATTGTAAAAAACCAAGAGAAGGCCAATAATAGCCCCAGCTATCGCTGTGCGGCTATTAAAAAAAAGACAGCGCCCCAATACAATTCAAATTCTTTGAATTGTAAAAACCAAGAGAAGGTCAATAATAGCCCCAGCTATCGCTTTGCGGCTATTAATAAAACTCTACTATTCTCATGACACATGTTTTTACGTATATTAATTAAAACCATTGAAGGAAACGGAACCTTTAAATTATTAGAACAACACATCAAAAAGTTACAAATTCGAAGAGGCTAGCATACGTAGCCTCTTCAAGGATAAAAATCAAACAACTTTTAACACATCGAGCAGAAAGAGCTAGCAGTGAATAGATATGAATATTTCGAATATTCGAATAAAAAATTAGAGTAATTGTTGAAAATGTTTGATAATACAGTTAGCTCTAGTCGTCGATTGCTATCTAACATAAGCTCAAATTAAAACGAAAAATTAATCACAGTGTGTCAAACTATCAAATGTTCCGCTTCAGCTGACGTTGGCAATGAGAGATATCCAAACATATGAAGATCAAACTATTTAATTAAATCATACAATAACAAATAGCTCATTGCCAATACATATTAGCTCGCTTTCATTTTTAATACTCCAGCCGTAGTTTTCAAGATAGAATAAGGTTCGATGAAGAGGAATTTAATTGCATAGATAGTGCTTGCACTCCATGAATATTACAAATCACGAGACTCGCACAAACATCGAAACTTTCAAGGTCAAAATATCGTCACCAAACAAAATTCGTTGCCACAACATGAAGGTCAAAAGGGTAGCCAGCTTTTATATGCAGTTGTTGATGTGTAAGATTGGCCAATTAACATTTGAGTAGAGGGTGTGTTGGTGGTTGTTGGTAGAAGCGAGGTGAATGATGCGTTGGGAGGTTGTGACCTTTTGACCTCTGTCACGATGTTCTCCTCAGGTGTGGTTTAATTGGGATCGGCCTCTTCCTCGTCCTCCTCCTCCCCATCATCCTCTTCGTCCCCCTCGTCTCCGTAGTCTTCCCCATCTTCGTCTCCCTCCTCAGTGGCTAGGTAGTATTGCAGTGGGTTGGGCCAGATGTCATCCTACAAAAATCATTCTAACAATACCCATAATAGCATTCAGATAAACATAAACCGACAAATGTCGGAAGAATTGCTCTTGAACGACAGGCGGGGCAATTTAATTCAGGGGCTGTAGCCTAGATGAATTTTTCTTTATGGGTGCAGAAATCCTTCCCCCCGCCCAGATTCGCACCACTGACATCCCGATCCACAACCCCCCGCACTAACCACTGCGCCACGAATCTCTTACCTCTACTGTGCTGCAACCGATTTTGTATTAGTAACGAGCTTTACTTCGGAGCAATAGAGATCACTCAAAAATGAAAAACGAAAGCGTGAAAAAGTCACTTGAGAAGTAAAAGAATGTTCTAGAAGAAAATTGTCAAGCGAAAATTTTGCATTAAAAAAAGACACACGTTTACAATAATTGCTATGAACTTCGTTCAAGTGCAATTTAAAAAGAAAGCCAAATAAATAGTTCGTCGATAAATGGAGGATCGAAAACATTTAGACACACTCAAAACATTTATAAAAAATACGATTTGTTAACGAACATTAAACAGAACTCTAAACATAGCCGGTACATTGGAAAATAGCCAACGTTCGGAAAATAGCCATTCGGAAAATAGCCAACGTTGACGTGCTTGATGCACATTGGGACTGAAACAGAAAAAGAAGAGATAAATTGTCCGAATTTTTCTGTTTTTTTTAGTGTCAAAGTGTTCTAATTTGGAGTGCAGTTTCACTTGGATTCTAAAACTATGCTTAATTCAGCTTCTGAACTGAAAGCTAATAAGCTTGATACCAATGTCAGCTGGCGAACACAAATGAACTTTGATAACCTAATTCTCAATGACTTAATGACCTTGCTTTATCGGTTTATCCCGTCTCTTGATTTTGATCTTTTGACTTTGACAGTATTCACCACATTGCGTAAATGAATGCGTGAAAGAATTTAAAATCCATTCAGTTGAAACAGTGAGTGAAGTAAGTCAGAAGTCAAACATGAAAATCGTGTTTTGTAAAACGAAAACCGTGATCAAAAGGTAAAGCGAATTAAAAAAAAAACATAGCAGGACAAGTCCTGACGTACACTTTCATTGACTAAACAAATAACTAGACCTAGAACGGACTATGAAAGAATTGGAAAAACTAATTCTAAAAAAATCAGATGAAAAAATTGAAAAAAAAACACAGAAAATCAATGTCAAAATGCCGCATGTGAACAAAAAACCCCTGCCGAGAACTGCTAAATCCATTCAGTTGAAACAGTGAGTGAAGTAAGTCAGAAGTCAAACATGAAAATCGTGTTTTGTAAAACGAAAACCGTGATCAAAAGGTAAAGCCAATTTTAAAAAACATAGCAGGACAAGTCCTGACGTACACTTTCATTGACTAAACAAATAACTAGACCTAGAACGGACTATGAAAGAATTGGAAAAACTATTTCTAAAAAAAATCAGATGAAAAAAATGAAAAAAAAAAAACAGAAAATCAATGTCAAAGTGCCGCATGTGAACAAAAAACCCCTGCCGAGAACTGCAAATTTAGTTCAAACAAAATAATAGGTTTAGAAAAATCTATGAATGGATTGGGAAAACCATTTAGAAAAAAACACGATCCTAAAAACAGAAAAAAAAACAGTACAGAAAACCAAATAGAAAAAAAACGATCCAAAGAATAGAAAAAAAACAGTAAAATCAAATTGAAATTGCCGTATGTCAACAAAAACCACTAGCGACAAAGCCGATTTTTATTTTAACATCGTTTTCTCTCTCTACTTTAGAATTAGAGCGAGCTCGCTTTTTCACTCCTCTTCCTATTTCGGCGTGACCAAAAACCCTACTCCAATTTGATTTCAAAAATCATGAAAATGTGTGACAGATCTTAAAGACAGCGCCCCAATACAAATCAAAATCTTTCAATCGCAAAAAAACATAGCAGCACACTATGAGTGAAATCGGAAAACACTATGAGGACTATGAGTGAAATCGGAAAACCATTTCTAAAAAAATCAGATAACAAATGAACAAAAATTGTTGTCAAAATGCCGCATGTGAACAAAAAACAACTAGCGAGAATTTTATTGAAATTTACTTTATTGAAATTTATTTCAAACAAAAACTAGACCTGAAATGATATATAAATGGATTGGGGAAACCATTAAGAAAAAAATCGATCCAAAAAATCGAAAATAACAGTAAAAATCAAATTGCCGCATGTGAACAAACAACTAGCGAGAAAGCTAAAATTAGAGCATAAAAAATTCACGCGGCAAATACACTTGCTTTTTTACTTCACTTCCTGTTTCGGCATGACACAAATCAGTACTCCAATTTGACTTCAAAAATCATATAAATGTTTGAACAGATCTTAAAGACAGCGCCCCAATACAATTCAAATTCTTTAAATTGTAAAAAAGGAGAGCGCCTAAATAATAGCCGTTGAGAGGCTGATCGGGGCTATTAGTCAAAACTACTATTGAAAATCGCGCTGTTTGATTCTATTTTTCATGAATCTTACTCAAAATATCTTGTCGATTAATGTCAACTGTATCATTGGTTGCTGAAACATTCGTCTTGAAAGATAGTTGAAAATTGTGCGTAACAAAAAACGCATGGTTGTACACAGCGAAAACTTTTAAAATAACGTAGCTGTCGCATAGCGCGTTCAAAAATATCGAAGGCTCCTAATCGGAGTGAATTTAATTTTTGTATTTCCAAATTAAATTTAGTAAGTAGGCACACAAGAAATTTAATGAAGCAAGTCATTTTTGATTTACTAACAAACTAAACAAACCAAAAACCACAAGAAAGTCACGCGTACAAATTCAAAAACCAAGTAGCAGAACCTGCTGAAAATTTGAAGTTGGACATCTTCCGACGTGATCAAAGTACGAATTTTTCTAAGAAAAAGTTACAAACACAAATGACATCTCTCACGCAGGTCAGTCGAAATTGCTTTAAAGAATGAACGAAAAGCAGATGTTAATTGATCCTGACGTCATAAAGTCATAACAAAAATCTTTACCACGGGAGAGATAAACAAAGAAGTACAAGTCCTGAAACAAAACCGACTAAGGTCGGGCGAATTTCTCTCAAACGCATACTTTGATAATAGTAAAGCGTACGGCTCTAAGAGAGCTGCTCAGCCACTTAATGCCCTCAGAGAGTTATTTTTTTCCCGTTTTTGCAAATGAAAAGTCAAATGGGTCAGGGAGAAAATCGGTCATACGAAAAATCGCATAAAAAGAGGACTAATAAAATTGCTACAAACTTGGTTTGAGTGCAAATAAAAACGCTCCAAGAAAATGAAACAGCATAGCTGGCAGATTGCCAGAAAATAGCCGCAATAGCTTTGTAGATCTGCAGTCTAAAAAAAACAGTAAAAAAGGCAGACCAAAAAAATTCGTCTTTTCATTGAAGGTTGATATGCTATATTTTTATTGAAAATCTTTATAAGTTTTTGCTGCCTCTATTAGCTGCTCTGAAATAACCTTCATTTAGAGTGACACACACCCTTTTGACCTTATCTCTTTGAATTAAGTAAATAAAAGTCAATTTCAAAGTGAGGAAGTCATTTTAGAGAGTGAGGCAAGTCAAGTGTGACCAAAAGTTTAATCACGCAAATGATCAAAAAACACGCTCCAATAAGAGTGAAAAATGACGTCACACACGCACTTCAGTTGAAATTGCATGAACGAATGAACAAAAAGCAGATTTGAAGTGGTTGTGACGTCATATGTTGGCAACAAAAATCGCCACGACGAAAAAAAAACCAAGAGAAGGCCAATAATAGCCCCAGCTATCGCTGTGCGGCTATTAAAAAAAAATCCGCTGCCTGACTATCTTTAAATCAAAAGCCAAAAATAAAAAAAGTTAACAAATTCATAGAAAATGAAAACTTAAAATCTACAATAAAAATAATTAGATTAATATAATCGAGACGAGCAGATGCAGTTAAATACATCATATAATGTCACAAAAACAGTAAAATAGACGCTGAAGATTCTTGATATCCATATCTTCAGAACCACATTTATAATGGTTACAATGACATGCAAACCCAGTGCAAAAAAGTTTACCAGAACACTTATGTGAAAATAGACATTCAAAAAATTTGAAATTGCAGAAACTGCTAATTTGCTGAGTATTTTCGAAACATTAGATTTCGAAAATAATTAATTCATTTCAAAACCCACAAACAACTAACTTCCATCTTCGAAGAAAGATGGTTGGACATAAAAAAGCACACATTGAGAAAAACGAGTTTAGATTTGATTTCAAAAATTTCAGTGACTCCTAATTGTCGAATTAAAAACAAAATTTTCAATTAATGAAAAATTCAACCCGACAAATTAAAACAAACCCGGCAGAAAAAACATACCCGGCAGACAAATTAAAACATACCCCATATTGCGGAAAAATAGCCGCCGTTGATTCCAATAAGCATGATTGGGATTGAAAGAATAGAAGATATTGAAAAAAAAGGATATTTGTACAAAAACATTTTTAAGTCCGATTTATTTTGATGGCATTTCGTAGTTGAACATACTTCTGTTTCTTAGAGAGGGGCTACAGGTGCTACTATCAATACCAATAAGCTTTAGAGATGGTAACTAAGACCTATAGGAACGCCGTTCAAATAGCGGGCATCTAAAATTGGGCTTTATGGGTTTACCCCGTTTCTATATCTGACTTCAATTTTTTTACTGACTCTGTTCATTTTGAACTCCTTTGCTGAGCAACTGCTGTTCAAAATCACTTTTAGCAGAATGAGAGAAGAGAAAAACAAGCCTAGAGAAGTCCAAAAGATTTTACGCAGAATGTTGAAAAAGCGGCAAAATGAGGTAAAGCGAAACATTTTTAAAATCAAGGTCAAAATGTCATGTGAACAAAAAAAGCACTAGCGAGAAAGGGAAATTTGGAGAAACCGAATTTTTGTTCAAACACCATTTTCTCACTGTACTTTAAAATGAGAGCAAAAAATTTCACGCCGCAAAATCACTCGCTTTTTCGCTCCACTTTCTGTTTCGGCGTGACTAAAATTACTACTCCAATTTGACTTCAAATATCATGAAAATGTGTGAACAGATCTTAAAAAAAGACAGCGCCCCAATACAACTCAAATTCTTTGAATTGTAAAAAATACGAGCGCTATAATAGCCGGCTGAGAAGATGAGGGCGGCTATTAAAAATCTCCTAAAAGGATTTAATTTCAAGATTTAAAAATATTCCTGAAGATAAATTTGGATTTCTTAAACAACATATGAATCATTAAGGAGAAAATTTCAAAATCTCAAGATGCAAATCTCATTTCAGAAAATACACAATGTCTGATCGATGATTAATATGACGTGCTGGCCACAGTCTTTTGATAACAAGAGATACAAGCTGGTACGCTAAATTGGCCGATCCAACGAGAAAAATTGCGAAAAAGGTAAGTGAAAATTTTTGTCCGAACTCGCAGCTTATTAAAATTCTTAATAGCAGCAACCCGCATTGTTATAGTATCCTTTGATGACATTAATTTCAAACATCGTGGCCTTCAAATCACAAAATTAACCCACATCCGACGAATTGCTCTCGATTGACAGTTGTGAGGCTGGCTTTGGTTGCTGCAGCTAATTTAAGCTTATCAGGCAAGCCTCACACACGCAGGGTGAGGTGGAGGAAATGGGGAAAAGAGAGGATAGAGGACAAGAATGGGTGGTCAAGCCTAAAATTTTCCTTGTCATGCTCTGCCTCTTTAGCTCGGTGAGTACACTAGCATGAGGTTTTTGCCCAGGGCGGTCAGTTGTTCTGTCATTAGGACGTTCTCGCTGACGGTACTCCTTCTGAATAGTTTTTTAAGAGCAAAATTGGAAATGGTAGCGCCCTTCGGGCGCTGCCTTCTTGATTATTTAGATTCTCTTACAGATTTTGGAAAAAAAATTTTACTGATTTTTTCTCTCTAGGATGACAGCAACATTTAAAGATTGCGACCACTTCTCCATCTTTCATGGGGCATGATGTGGTGCAAGCACCACAAATATGCCCTGAGTGACTCTTTTGCAAAAAAAATGAAAATCTTAGAGAAAGTGAAAATTCAAAAATTGTAATTAGTTTTTTCTCATTTTACTGTTAAAAACTACTTAAATTGACTGTCTTGTGTCTGGGGAAATAACTCTCAACGGTTTTTCGAATCAATGGAAAAATTTGAATATTTTCAAAATTCGAACTGAGAAAAAATTTCCGAAAAATACAATTTGGGGTCAAAAATTTGGCAGCTTATTTTTTTTTTAAAAAAACAGAGAGCTCTCGTCTTTTTAAAGGGGAGGTCCAAGTATAGGTCAGAGGAAATCTGCTGGCCTTTACAGAGGATTGCTACATGTTTTGGTTTCAAAGGTAGAGCTTTCCAAAATTTGTTTTTGTCAAAATCTGTTCAATTTGGCACCCAAACACCCTTAATACAGTGATCATGACGACAGACAAAGTTCCCTATGATGAAAAAGGTGAAAAATTGGAAGACAAAAATTTAAAAAATTGGTCAAAATTGTATATTTTCAGAAAAACTGGATTATCGAACAATATGACGAATGAAGGGTTGGTTTAGGTATTAGTTAGCTTAAGCTTACGGACACCATCCTCACTCGACGAGTTCGGGCCAACTACATGGGGGTCAAGCCTAGAATTTTCCTCCGCACAATGATTTTCTGCCTCCTTGGGAGCTCAGTAAGTGCACCAAGACACTACTAAAGCTCTAAAGACTTAATGCCCTCGGGCGTTCGAGAGCAATTTGAACACAGTGAAAACTCAGAGCCATTAAAAATTGCTCAAAATTATCAAATAATTTGCAGTAGCCGTCAGAATTTTCATTTATTCTATTGGCTACTAGGAATATTAGGTACGTAAGCATGTTTTAGAAAAGTGGATTCTCAGTTACAACCACTTACTGACCTTGATTATCTCCCCAAGTTCGTCTTGGCCAAGACCGGAAGATGCCTCCTCTGAGAACCAGTGGAAGAAACTATCACCTCCTGCTCCTTCGGGTTGAGCTCCTTGAGTAACCAACGACTGACCTGGTTTCCAGTCAATTTTGGTCGCCGTGCCCACAAGCTCTCCTTCTTCGTTGAGTTTAATTTCTTTCTCAATCAACTTATTGTTGAAGTAAGGGTTCTCTTTGAACGTGAAGACAACTTTGTAACCAGATTTTATGTCGTCATTTTCTTTGACTGAGAGGTTCTCCATGTATGCAAGGGCTTTCTCGTCTTCTTCTGAGAGCAGCGCAGATATCTGCGGGTGGTTCAAGAACGCTGTTACCCAGAAGCCTTGGATTGTTGCAATGTCTCCTCCACGTTTTGAGTAATAAGGTTCACGCAGCTTATTGTACTTCCTTTCAACCTAAAAATATTCAGTCTTTTTAACGTTTCCAGAAGCAACAATAGCTTCATCTACACAAGAAACCAAATGAACGAGAAAATAATTGGAATGTGGACCATTTCCATCGAACTGCAACGTCAAAGAATATAAAAATAAATTATTATGTCGGCATTTAAACTTACCTAACTTTCAATGAGTAAAACAAAAACGAATGTATCATAACGAGCTGCATAACGAAGTTATGCTCGAGTATATGACTATGTAGCAATTTAGCGAAAGAATAACCTGGTGTAACGTCAGTCGCAGAATTGGAACTCTTAAGTTATTGTTAACCCACTCGAATTCCACCACATACTGAATATTGTATAAGTTCAATTAAATGACGCTCCAAAAAATAGCAAAAAGCTTCTTAAAACGTTAGCCGAACAATATCTCAACATTTTTTTCAAAACAGACCTGGAGGATTTCTTCACTGGCTTTGTCGTTTAGTGCATCAAGCTCGGACTGAATTTCATCAATTTTTTCTATGGCTGCCTGAGTTTCTGCTTCGCGTTGACTGTTAGCCCCATCTGAGTTATTTTCAGCTAATTTGATTTTCTTCGACAGCGGCTCGTTTGTCATAATGAAAAAGGTGGCAAGTAAACTATTTCCAATCTGAAAAGATTGCAACTTGATATCAGATAAGGCTGCAAAAAGGAAGGTTGGTACCAAATCAGAAAGACTCAGGACAATCATTTATGACACAGAAAACATAACAAACTAACGTGGGGCAAATCGCTCTCAAATGACTGGCGAGCTGTTGACTTTGTCAGTCGCGAGCCTCCGATGATGGGTCTAACTTAAGCTCGATTGAGAGAGGGGGTGGGCTGGAGCAGTGGGTTGGAGTGTGAGGGGTTACGGATTAAACAAACAAGTAGGGAGTGAATACGGGGAGGGAGCTGTGCGGCTCAAACTTAAGCCCTTCACACCATGGAATTATGTCTCAACAGTTTTGGTAAATCGCATGGTATGGCGGAAAAAGCTCTCACCGTACTGCTCTCTGGGCTTTACTTGTTGTTGTTGTTGTTGTAGCTGTCGCACATAGAAGACACATAGTTGCAATTCGCATTTAATTTTGGCGTAGTAGTAGTTAAGTATTTCGGGATAGGCTCAGAGGTTTTCACCCATTATACACAGTCAATAGAGTTTATATCAGTCTAACATTGCTCAGTATATTGCAATGTCCACATCTGCAGAGTGTTCCCCATAAGCATTTGTTTTCTTCGTTGTATGTTCTTTCGAAAAATTGTTGGTAAATCATTTGTAGTGTTCTTGTTGAGAGTAGGAACGTAATCTTTGTGTACCCGTACAACACAGTTAAAAAGGGGTTTTTTCCTTCTTCAGAGGAAATTCTCATCAGTTTTGAAGCCGCAATTGGGAGATCTTGAATTCACCTCTCGTTTATTGGCGCGTCACTTCAATTGAGTCAGATTGACTCTAGATTAAATCTGGATTAACATCGTAGGCACCTCTTATCAATGAACGTAAGTAAAGTAAATCATGCATTTCCGTGTAACGACTTAGGGGCAGTAAATCGTAGGTACTGTCAGAAAGACGGGTTGGCAATGGGTGCGTCCTTGGCAGTTATTTTGGCAAACCTTTGGATGAAATCGTGGGATCCACAACTGAAATTACGGACACCTACTACTACTACACTTATATGTAAAACCAACAAAATCTAGCAATTGTCGCAATTGCGAACTCCGTGTGACAGCACGTTCCAGGGGTGTTGAGTGCGAAATTTGCAATAGATGGTTTCACGCAAAATGTCAGCAAATCAGTAACACAGAATATGATAGCATGGAAAACCAGTTCTGGATGTGCTCATTCTGCAGTGAAAATGATCAGACTGACATTAACCATTCTTCCGAAACTAAAGTTTTTCTAAGATGTCGACGATATTGTGAGAACAGTTAGAGGTAACACAAAAGAGCTGTTAGATGCGGTCCATAACCTCCATCCAAATCTCCAATTTACATTAGAAACAACAGATGATAAAAACAGTTTGCCAGTTCTGGACATGTCAATTAACGTACAACCGGAGGGGACAATTTTCTGCACATGGTATCAAAAACCATCAGAAACTGGAACAATTCTGAACTATCGTAGCTGTGCACCCCTACAACATAAGAAAAGCATAATACAGGGAACAATACACCACTGTTCCGAGCCACCAGCAATTGGGAAGCGTTCCATGAAGCATTGACAAAAAATGAAGAAATTTGGGAACGTAATCAATATCCTAGGCATTGGGTAGGGAATATTAATTAAATAGTTTCATATTAAATAGTTTTATATCAATGAATGCTATGACAAGGACTAGTAACCCGAAATGTCCTACCTGCAAGAAGTCAGTGAAAAATGATGGTATGACGGCCAATTGTTGCGAAAAGTGTGGCAACTGGTATCACGGAGTTTGTGTTTCTCTGAAAATCGATGAAGTTAAATGACTTGCCGCATCCCGAAATTGTGTTTGGCATTGCGATATATGCCTAAGCAGCAAAATTTTTACCACTGATGCTAAAACTACCTCTGTTCTCGAATAATTCGAAAACAAAATTTCAACTGTGCTCGATAATGCAATACCCAAGGCCATTGAAAAAGTTGCTGATATGGAACCTGATTCTGTTGCTGTACACCGGCGTTCGCCAAATGTTAACCAGAGCAATGTCAACATTCATCGAGATAGAGACGATAGTATGAAACTTACTGTTACTGGTGTAACCGAAAGTGGAGGTCCAACTAACGTTCGGATTGACAATGACTTCACAGAAATAGATGGTATTTTGAATCACATTGGACTTAAAAACGACGGTAATGTTGTCTCTTTTAGACGGTTGGGCATATCAATGTCACAGAGTGGTGAACGTCGTAAATGTAGACCACTCTTATTTACTTGTGAGAGTCCCCATTTCTTATCTAGATGTTTTGCACGAAGTTTCAAATTGCAGGACTACAAACATTCGGTTTATCTAAAGAAATTTCTTTCCTCGTCCGAACGTGAAATCGAAAAAAAATTCTTCAACTGTACGACATGATTCATAGGGAAGGTAAAAAAATCTGATTTCCGAGTCAAAAAGCTTAAATTGTACTATAAGGGCGATATTGTTCCTGTCATGGAGGTTGCTTCATGACTTGAAAGCCTAAATTGTTTGCTTGAGAGACGTCACAATATTTTGAAATTGGCTTTGACCTCGAATGCAAATTTTGTCTTCCTTACTGAACCTGGCTCTCGGGAGAATTAAATAATTCTGAAATTTTTTTGGGTTCCTGTTATCAAATAATATCACGTAGTGATCGGCAATTGGAGAACATGGAGGAGTTCTGATTGCATCACGTTCTAACGGCGATTTAGAAGCCTTAGATTTAACGAATGAAGCTTTTTCTTTTTGTTGTTGCTGTGTTGTTATCTGTAAAGGAATTTTATCAATCTTCGTTAATGTCTACATACCTCCAGCGTCGTCGCGGTACTCGATTGAAATATCAACCCTTGCAAATTGTTTTAGCCAATACATCAATCTTTTTTCTTCTTTTGCTTATTCTAAAGGAATAGCAAATTATTCCTACTATGTTCCTGGTGACTACAATTTTCCGGGAATTGATTGGACAACCTTAACTCCTAAATGCACTGTCGAACGGCAATTTTTTGATATCGTCAATGACTCTGGTCTAAAACAGTTCATTAACATGCCAACACACAGTCGCGGCATCATTTTAGATCTCGTTTTGTCCACAGTAGACACTCTCTCCTATGCGGTTTTAGACGCCTCTTTTACTGACCACAAAGTTATTTGCTTTCAAGTGGCGTTACATAGTCGCAGCACTTCTGCAATGGTCTATGCTAAATCGTCTTTAAATGCACTTAATTTAAACACAAAATTGGTTTTTGTCTTCTGATCCGTCCCTTCACCTTGACTACTATCAATCTTGGTACGATTATTTTTGTTCGGTTTTGTCAAAATCTTTGAAAGTTAAGAGCAAAAAACGACTTGACGTGCCATTTTTCATTTCTTTTCATGCAATGCATCTATTGAACAAACGTGAGACAGTTACCAGAAAACTATCAAAAACGTTCTCTACTAAATTAGCCTTTCAGGGGCTAAAATTGAATGAAGACATTGGTACTTCTATTGAACTGGACAGATTCTCCTTGGTTGAACAGCTCAACTTGAAAAATACGAAGCATTGTTATCGATTGCTGCGGTCACTGAAATCAAATTCGCTGTATCCTTCCTCGATGTTTTTCGGCAGCATCAAAGTTGTTAGCAGCTTTGAGAAAACTCAGCTTTTTATTACGTTTTTCAGTTCAGTTTTCAAAGCCGGTTCATGCCTTTTACCAGAACTCCAGGCGCATGGTAGCATCCACTTAGAAGATGTCTCTTTCACAATAGACGACGTGTACAACTTGCTAAGCAGAATTCCCGACGATTTATCAATGGGCATGGACGCAATTCCTTCTTTTGTACTAAAAGAGTGTGCTCAACAATTGTCCCCATTGGTCTTCGAGTTTTTCCTGCGGATTACTAAAACTCAGCAGTGGCCTTCTCAGTGGAAAACATCAACCGTTACTCCGCTTCACAAATCTGGGTCAACATCCGATGTGACAAACTACAGACCTATCAGCATCCTACCTAAATTGTCAGTTGTTTTTGAGCGTTTAATATTCAACTTCATTTACTTACAAGTCTGTTCCAAAAAAAGTGAACAGCACGGGTTCATGAAACATCGTAGCACGGTCACTCAACTCATTTCATACTTGGACAAAGTTTATGCTGCTAAAGATACAACTCACGATTGCTTGACTGTATATTTTGATGTGAAAAAAGCTTTTGATTCAGTTTCGAACGGGTTACGGTTACATAAATTATCTTCATTTGGTTTTGATCACAATCTCCTAACGGTCTTTCAATCATTACTCACCGGTCGAAAGCAAGTTGTTAAAGTTGAAGGATGTTCTTCAAGTGAAGCAGTGGTGACGTCAGGAGTTCCTCAAGGTAGCGTGCTGGGTCCATTTCTCTTCATAACAATGTTACAGACTCAATACAACATTCTGAAAATTTTCCTTATTGCGATGACCTTAAAATGTTTTCTGTTTCTTCAATCAACGAAATTCAAAATGATATAGACAACTTATCCTCCTGGTCATTTTTAAAAGAGTTGGACTTTCATCCGGACAAATGTAACATTTTGTCTTTTAGTCAACGCTACAACAATGCTGAGCTCTTTTTGAATGAGTCGCGCTTGAAACAAGTGGATTCAATTGTAAATTTGGTCATCACTGTGAACAGTTTAATGTGTTGGGATAAACATGTTGACCTCAGCATTGCAAAGGCTACAAAAGTTTTAAATTTTTTGAAGCGTAGCGTTCCAATCGCAGTTTATGTTTCTAGAAGAAAACTTTTATATGAATTGATGGTGTCGTCTATTTTGGAGTACGGTTCGCCTGCGTGGTATCCCTCAACTTCGGCATTGCGAAAGGTGGAAAAGTTTCAACACAGCTGTCTCAAATGGGTTCTGAATTTTAAAAAGTCTTACCTTTAAAGTTTGAAAGTCTTGGACATCTTGCCCGTTTCTCTTCAGTTATTAGGAACTATCCTTCTCCTTCTATGGAAATTACTAAATGGTTTTTTGATTCGAATTTTAATGCAACTTTTGTCACATCGACATCAAGAATTCATCAATTTGGACATTTTGAAATTTCAAAAAACAGGTAATTTATGACAGATGAAAACTTTTTTGAATCGATCTCAACGTGCCGCAAAATCTGCTGCGAATGAAGATTGTCGACTTTGACATGTCTAAACGTCAGTTTACGTATGCGATTGACCAGTTTTTACGCACTCGAACTGAATAATTTGACCTGGAAAACTCATGCTCTTTTTATATGAAGTGCTGTTGCCCTTTTTTCAGAACTTAGTTCTAATTTAATCACCTTTTGATCCGTAAAAGTTGTTTTAGCATTCTTTGTACGCTTTTTGTTCTTCCCTAACAAGTAATTGAGTCTTTTACTACTACTACTACTTCTACTACTACTACTACTACTACTACTACTACTACTACTACTACTACTACTACTACTATTGTCAAGAATACAATTAACCAGCTGCGAATGAAGGAACAAAGAAAAGGACATAGATATAACTCGGGTGTAGCCGTAAAACAACAGGAAAATACTGAGAAGCAACAATTTGTATTACATTAGAGAGGCAACATCTCTAGAGAATTCGTAGACAAGCTGAACAAAGTTCATCCTGTAGAGACGATTTTCAACACTCGGAAACTTATGAGCTGTTTACCTAGTCTTTTGTCTAGCTTTGATATGGATCTCAAATCCCACGTGATTTATGAACTCACTTGTAATGAATGCAAATCCATCTATGTAGGGCAGACATGCCGACGTATTACCACAAGGGTTGCAGAGCATGCCAGGGCGGACTCAACAATGGGAGTACATGCAATTGAGTGGAACGCCGATAAAACAGCAGATATTAGACCAAACGAAGATATTAGACCAATGCAGCAACCAATCTAAGTTAATAACAATAAAGGCGTTCTATATAAGAACACTGAAACCAGCCATCAACACGCGCGACGAATACCGAACACGAGAATTGACACTGAAAGCTTAGTTTGGAGATGGAAATCCAACTTGAAAGAAAGACTCGTTATGAAACGAAAGTTTCAACTTTACAATTAAACAAAACCAAAGTAAATTTAAAGCAATATATGTAGGTATTTTAATAAAAAAACATGTCGATATGCATCTGCTACTTCAATCGAAAATGTATTTTTACTCAGATATAAAATTTTGTAGATACGACTGTAGATATCTAAAAATTCGGTTTAAATTTCCTTGAATGAGTCATTTTAGTGATTTGCATTTTATGTCCTGGTTTTTCATTTTAGCATTTTGTATTGTTTACGACCTGACGATGAGCTCAGAAATCGAAAAAGTTCGTAAGAAAGTTTTAAATTGACATTTTTTTAAAATCTTGCAGCAAAATCTGTTTCAACAACCTGTGCTGAAAATCTTCACCATAACAAAGAATGCTTTTCGTGACCACCTTTTGGACTTTTTCAATTTCAAGCATATTGCACTTAGACGGCATCCATGCTTGTGACGCAAGGGTTATGATTGGTATTACGTAGCCAACATACACATTGTGCGTCGAGTACAGATTACAAGATGGCGAGAGATTACGTTTTATCTGTTTTTCATTATCCTTTGGGCGTGGATTGTATTGTTGGTTTAAATTCTTCGCGCTTTGTCTTGGATCATTGTACGCCATCCCTATAAGTAACTTTTAGTGTTCGTCCCATGGAATAAAAACTGGTTGAGGTTGTTTTCGGGTCACCACGTTGGATATGGTAACTGCCTTCCAGAAATTGCTCTGCTATCATTCCTGTGTGAGCTTTAACTGGCAGAATTTCCCCGCAATTGTGTAAGTTACTGATGTCAGAGAATATTTTCACAGCCAGTAATTGTGCGAAGAGCAATGTTTTGTTGTTTTGTTGCGCTTGCAGTTTGTTCTAGTTTGTGTTGCTGATTTGTGATCCATGAATGGCATCCCCGCAATTCAAGAAACCAGATAGTTTTGTGAGTCACTGAGCGTGTTTCTTTTGTTCAGTTCCAGTCACTCCCAGTGGTCTTTTTCAGTTTGTTATTGTGATTATTTTGTTGTTTCTTTTTGTTGGTCTTGACATGTTCGAAATTGAGTATACTATCGAATATGACACCAAGTACTTTGACTTTGGACTATTCTGGTATTGATGAATTGTTTATAGTGAGGAGTGATTCAATTTTGACCTACTAGTTCCAGGCTATGAATACAGTGGCATTGGATTTCTCAGCCGATACCTTAAATTTTTTTTGATTCTAGGCAGTCCTACAAATTATTTAGGCGATGAGTTATCATGTCACGTACTTTTTCAAAGTGTGGATGAGATGTAGTTAAAGTTACAGCAAAAGTGTAACACGTGTTGCCTACACCTTCCGGGGGTAGAGGCAGCTTGCTCATGAAGAATTTGAAAAGCATTGACGATAAGAAACCACCTTGGGGGATATCTTTTTTTGACTTTTCATCACTTTGATTTTTTATTGATATTTTCTACGTAAACAATCCTCTCCTGTAAGTATGAAAAGACCTAAATTTTGTTAGTGTACCTCAAATCTTTCTCTTAGTAGCTGGTTGTGATCAGTCTCGTCAGAAACAGCGTTGAGACTTCAGTCTATGAATAAAGTTATGTTACAAGATTCCTTTTGATTACGACCATTTTGTATATCGTGGGTGACAAAAGTGAGAACTGTCGTTGTGCAGTAATCAAGTCAAAAGCCGTGCTGATTATTTTTCAGTGGATATTCTATGAGGTCACTCAGTCAGAAATTTTCAGTTAGTTTTGAAATGTGGGAGAAAAGAGCAATTTATCTGAAATTTTTTGATTAGCCTAAGAATTTTTGCGGCTTTTATAAGGCTATAAGTTGGCCAACTCTCAAAACATTCGGGTTTTTTGAAGTTTGAAGAAACGTGTATGATGTCAGTGATGTATCTGTGTGCTATGTGGCAACAATGATGGATGCAGATGGATTGGCCCTTTTCTACCTGGTCTCAGCGCCTTATTGTTCTTTGCGTCTCCTTTAGCTTCTTTCACTGTGTTACGCTTAAGAATTCCGTCCTTTATTTTCAATTTTCTTTTCTTGATTTTAGTGTTTTTTTTCTGTTTTTTGTATTTCTTTGGACGTGAAATGTATTACTGTTTAAAGTTTTTTGCGCATTTTCTTGGATCGCGGTAAAATGTCTTCATAACGTCAAATTATATACCTCTGTTTGCAGGCTTTTTACTGTTCCTTGACAAAGTTCTTTCACTTCACTGTGCATCAAATTTTAAGGCCCAGAGATTTTTTAGTATGTAATGTGATTTTTTTGTATCTTTTTGTTGCTCTTGACATGTTCGAAAATGAGTATACTATCGAATATGACACCAAGTATATTGCCTTTGGACTATTCAGTTATTGATGAATGGTTGATTGTGAGGAGTGATTCAGTTTTGACCTACTAGTTCCAGGTTATGAATACAGTGGCATTGGATTTCTCAGCCGATAACTTAAACTTTTTTTGATTCTAGGCAGTCCTACAAAATATTTAGGTGATGAGTTATCATGTCACGTACTTTTTCAAAGCGTGGATGAGATGTAGTTAAAGTTACAGCAAAAGTGTAACACGTGTTGCCTACACCTTCCGGGGGTAGAGGCAGCTTGCTCATGTAGAATTTGAAAAGCATTGATGAAAAGAAACCACCTTGGGGGATATCTTTTTTTGACTTTTCGTCACTTTGAATTTTTTATTGTTATTTTCTACGTAAAAGACTTACCCTGTAAATATGAAAAGACCTAATGTTTGGTAGTGTACCTCAAACTTTTCTCTTAGTAGCTGGTTGTGATCAGTCTTGTCAGAAACAGCGTTGAGATTTCAGTCTATGAATAGAGTTATGTTACAAGATTCATTTTGATTACGACCATTTTGTGTATCGTGGGTGACAAAAGTGAGAACTGTCGTTGTGCAGTAATCAAGTCAAAAACCGTGCTGATTTTTTTTTCAGTGGATATTCTATGAGGTCACTTAGTCAGAAATTTTCAGTTAGTTTTGAAATGTGGGAGAAAAGAGCAATTTCTCTGAAATTCTTTGATTAGCCTAAGGATTTTTGCGGCTTTTATAAGGCTATAATTTGGCCAACTCTCAAAACATTCGGGTTTTTTGAAGTTTGAAGAAACGTGTATGATGTCAGTGATGTATCTGTGTGCTATGTGGCAACGATGATGGATGCAGATGGATTGGCTCTTTTCTACCTGGTCTCAGCGCCCTATTGTTCTTTGCGTCTCTTTTAGCTTCCTTCACTGTGTTACGCTTAAGAATTCCGCCCTTTACCTCCATTTTTTTCTTGTTTTTAGTGTTTTTTTTCTGTTTTTTGTATTTCTTTAGACGTGAAATGTATTACTGATTAAAGTTTTTTGCGCATTTCCTTGGATCGCGGTAAAATGTCTTCATAACGTCAAATTATATACCTCTGTTTGCAGGCTTTTTACTGTTCCTTGACAAAGTTCTTTCACTTCACTGTGCATCAAATTTTAAGGCCAAGAGATTTTTTAGTATGTATTGTGATTTTTTTTGTTTCTTTTTGTTGCTCTTGACATGTTCGAAAATGAGTATACTATCGAATATGACACCAATTACATTGACTTTGGACTATTCAGGTATTGATGAATTGTTGATAGTGAGGAATGATTCAGTTTTGACCTACTAGTTCCAGGTTATGAATACAGTGGCACTGGATTTTTCAGCCGATAACTTAAATTTTTGTTGATTCTAGGCAGTCCTACAAAATATTTAGGTGATGAGTTATCATGTCACGTACTTTCAAAGTGTGGATGAGATGTAGTTAAAGTTACAGCAAAAGTGTAACACGTGTTGCCTACACCTTCCGGGGGTAGAGGCAGCTTGCTCATTTAGAATTTGAAAAGCATTGATGATAAGAAACCAACTTGGGGGATATCTTTTTTTGACTTTTCATCACTTTGATTCTTTTATTGTTATTTTCTACGTAAAAGACCTACCCTGTAAGTATGAAAAGACCTAAAATTTGGTAGTGTACCTCAAACTTTTCTCTTAGTAGCTGGTTGTGATCAGTCTTGTCAGAAACAGCGTTGAGATTTCAGTCTATGAATAGAGTTATGTTACAAGATTCCTTTTGATTACGACCATTTTGTGTATCGTGGGTGACAAAAGTGAGAACTGTCGTTGTGCAGTAATCAAGTCAAAAACCGTGCTGATTTTTTTCAGTTGATATTCTATGAGGTCACTTAGTCAGAAATTTTCAGTTAGTTTTGAAATGTGGGAGAAAAGAGCAATTTATCTGAAATTCTTTGATTAGCCTAAGGATTTTTGCGGCTTTTATAAGGCTATAATTTGGCCAACTCTCAAAACATTCGGGTTTTTTGAAGTTTGAAGAAACGTGTATGATGTCAGTGATGTATCTGTGTGCTATGTGGCAACGATGATGGATGCAGATGGATTGGCTCTTTTCTACCTGGTCTCAGGCCCTATTGTTCTTTGCGTCTCTTTTAGCTTCCTTCACTGTGTTACGCTTAAGAATTCCGTCCTTTACCTCCATTTTTTTCTTGTTTTTAGTGTTTTTTTTCTGTTTTTTGTATTTCTTTAGACGTGAAATGTATTACTGATTAAAGTTTTTTGCGCATTTTCTCGGATCGCGGTAAAATGTCTTCATAACGTCAAATTATATACCTCTGTTTGCAGGCTTTTTACTGTTCCTTGACAAAGTTCTTTCACTTCAATGTGCATCAAATTTTAAGGCCAAGAGATTTTTTAGTATGTATTGTGATTTTTTTTGTTTCTTTTTGTTGCTCTTGACAAGTTCGAAAATGAGTATACTATCGAATATGACACCAATTACATTGACTTTGGACTATTCAGGTTTTGATGAATTGTTGATAGTGAGGAATGATTCAATTTTGACCTACTAGTTCCAGGTTATGAATACAGTGACATTGAATTTTTCAGCCGATAACTCAAATTTTTGTTGATTCTAGGCAGTCCTACAAAATATTTAGGTGATGAGTTATCATGTCACGTACTTTCAAAGTGTGGATGAGATGTAGTTGAAGTTACAGCAAAAGTGTAACACGTGTTGCCTACACCTTCCGGGGGTAGAGGCAGCTTGCTCATTTAGAATTTGTAAAGCATTGATGATAAGAAACCAACTTGGGGGATATCTTTTTTTGACTTTTCATCACTTTGATTTTTTTATTGTTATTTTCTACGTAAAAGACCTACCCTGTAAGTATGAAAAGACCTAAAATTTGGTAGTGTACCTCAAACTTTTCTCTAGGTAGCTGGTTGTGATCAGTCTTGTCAGAAACAGCGTTGAGACTTCAGTCTATGAATAAAGTTATGTTACAAGATTCCTTTTGATTACGACCATTTTGTGTATCGTGGGTGACAAAAGTGAGAGCTGTCGTTGCGCAGTAATCAAGTCAAAAACCGTGCTGATTTTTTTTCAGTGGATATTCTATGAGGTCACTTAGTCAGAAATTTTCGGTTAGTTTTGAAATGTGGGAGAAAAGAGCAATTTATCTGAAATTTTTGATTAGCCTAAGGATTTTTGCGGCTTTTATAAGGCTATAAGTTGGCCAACTCTCAAAACATTCGGGTTTTTTGAAGTTTAAAGAAACCTGTATGATGTCAGTGATGTATCTGTGTGCTATGTGGCCACGGTGATGGATGCAGATGGATTGGCGATTTTCTACCTGGTCTCAGCGCCCTATTGTTCTTTGCGTCTCTTTTAGCTTCTTTCACTGTGTTACGCTTAAGAATTCCGTCCTTTACTTCCATTTTTCTTTTCTTGTTTTTAGTGTCTTTTTCTGTTTTTTGTATTTCTTTGGACGTGAAATGAATTACTGGTTAAAGTTTTTTGCGCATTTTCTTGGATCGTGGTAAAATGTCTTCATAACGTCAAATTATTTACCTCTGTTTGCAGGCCAAGAAATTTTTTAGTATGTATTGTGATTATTTTTTTGTTTCTTTTTGTTGCTCTTGACATGTTCGTAATTGAGTATACTATCGAATATGACACCAAGTACATTGACTTTGGACTATTCAGGTATTGATGAATTGTTGATAGTGAGGAGTGATTCAATTTTGACCTACTAGTTCCAGGTTATGAATACAGTGGCTTTGGATTTCTCAGCCGATAACTTAAATTTTTTTGATTCTAGGCAGTCCTACAAAATATTTAGGTGATGAGTTATCATGTCACGTACTTTCAAAGTGTGGATGAGATGTAGTTAAAGTTACAGCAAAAGTGTAACACGTGTTGCCTACACCTTCCGGGGGTAAGGGCAGCTTGCTCATGTAGAATTTGTAAAGCAATGATGATAAGAAACCACCTTGGGGGAAAGCTTTTATTTGACTTTTCATCACTTTGATTTTTTAATGTTATTTTCTAGGTAAAAGACCTACCCTGTAAATATGAAAAGACCTAATATTTGGTAGTGTACCTCAAACTTTTCTCTAAGTAGCTGGTTGTGATCAGTCTTGTCAGAAACAGCGTTGAGACTTCAGTCTATGAATAGAGTTATGTTACAAGATTCCTTTTGATTACGACCATTTTGTGTATCGTGGGTGACAAAACTAGAGCTGTCGTTGTGCAGTAATCAAGTCAAAAGCCGTGCTGATTTTTTTATTCTATGAGGTCACTTAGTCAGAAATTTTCAGTTAGTTTTGAAATTTGGGAGAAAAGAGCAATTTATCTGGAATTTTTTGATTAGCCTAAGGATTTTTGCGGTTTTTATAAGGCTATAAGTTGGCCAACTCTCAAAACATTCGGATTTTTTGAAGTTTAAAGAAACGTACATGAGGTCAGTGATGTATCTGTGTGCTATGTGGCAACGATGAGTGATGCAGATGGATTGGCGCTTTTCTATCTGGTCTCAGCGCCCTATTGTTCTTTGCGTCTCTTTTAGCTTCTTTCACTGTGTTACGCTTAAGAATTCCGTCCTTTACTTCCATTTTTCTTTTCTTGTTTTTAGTGTGTTTTTTCTGTTTTTTGTATTTCTTTGGACGTGAAATATATTACTGGTTAAAGTTTTTTGCGCATTTTCTTGGATCGCGGTAAAATGTCTTCATAACGTCAAATTATATACCTCTGTTTGCAGGCTTTTTACTGTTCCTTGACAAAGTTCTTTCACTTCACTGTGCATCAAATTTTAAGGCCAAGAGATTTTTTAGTATGTATTGTGATTATTTTTTTGTTTTTTTTGTTGTTCTCTACATGTTCCAAATTTAGTATACTAATGAAGATGACACCAAATTTGTTGACTTTGTTGACTTTACTTGTATTGATGAATTGTTGATAGTGCTGTGTGAGTCAAACTTGTACCTCCCCATTCCAGGTTAAGAACACAGTGGAATTGGGTTTCTAAGCTGATAATTTAAGTATTCGTGATTCTATGCAGTCGAGTAAAATACTTAGGCATGGAGTTATCATGTTACGCAGATTTTAAAATTGTTGATGAGATATAGTAAAAGTTACAACAATAGCGTAGAACGTTTTGTTTATTTTTTCTAGGGGCAGAGGCAGCTTTCTCATGTAAATTGTAACAAGCACTGACAATAGTAGACCATTTTGGGAGTCACCGTTTTTGAATTTTCTCCACTTTGAGAATGTTTTGTTTTAATCTACAACCGAAAATCTGCCCTGTAATTATGAAGCTACCCATCGTTTGGTGCTGTTTGGTATTTATTCATCGAGTGTTTTCTTAGTAGTAGGTTATGATCAACCGTGTCAAAAGCTGCAGTGAGATCTAGGGCTACTGGTGGAGTACACTTGCAAATTTTTTTTAAATCTAAACGTTTTTTTGTTTTTTTACAGCGGGAGAAGAATTTGAGAGCTGTCGTTGTGAAGTAATCAGGTCTGAAGCCGCGTTGATGTTTTTTAGCAAGTGTTCTATGAAGTATCTTAGTAAGAACTTTTCTGTTAGTTTTGAAATGTGGAAGAAAAGCGGATTTGGCCTGAATCTTTTCGACTCTCCTACGGATTTTCCCGGCTTCTGTAGGGCTTTAACTCGGCCAAATTTCACGACTCGGGATTTTTTCAAGGATTAAAGAAAAGTTTATGGTGTCAGTCTGGTTTCTGACTGCTATCGTGAGGGACTAGATTGTGTAAGTGAATTGGCGCTTTTCCATCGGGGTCAAGCGCTTTACTTTTCTTCGCGTCTCTTTTAGCTTCTTAATTTGTGTTACACTTCTGCCCTCTATTTCCAGTTTTGTTGTCGTTCTTACGGTTTGTTTCTGTTTTTCTCTTTTCTCTGGGCGTGGATTGTATTGTTGGTTAAACTTCTTTGCCCATTTTATTGGTTCATGGTGTGGAGTAGGCTTCTTAAGGTCAAAGTATATGGCTCTTTTTGCAGTTTGTTCAGCGTTACTTGACAAAAGTCCTTTTATTGTACTCCAGAGTTTGGAGCAGTTAACTCTCTGAGTAAGTGTTTTTACAAACTTGATTCATTTTTAGCGCTTGCTTGATATACTCGCCAGCTTCTGCTTTGATGGCTTTCCTTAATGTCTTTTCCGCATGATAGACAATTGTCGTGCCTTCAGTTTTTTTTCATTGTCTTCTCTAAAACTTGCCGAGTTGGCTTTGCGGAAGTTAGTAATAAATTATTGTGGTTTTTTGTGTGTGATGAGGTCACGGTTGATTGATAGAACTATTGGAAAATGGTCTAATCTAATTCGTACACATTGCGCCAGTCGATGTTCATTGGTATGCTTGAGCTCGCGAATTTCATGTTCGGGGAGCTTTTACAGGAATCACTTACACTGGTGGTGGTCTTTTTGTTGTGCTTTACATTATTAGAGAAGTCTAATTCTTTGCAATTTTATTTGCTCTTGTGTTTTCTGTTATTTCGAGTGCTAAAGAGGGCTATGAGCGTCGAAATCACCAACCCTATATCAATCATCTATGTCAAGTAGTTTACTGATTGATGTCTTGTATTCTGCATCACAGCTAGACAAAAGTTGTTTTTAGGCGTTCACTATTTTGAGAATCAGATCAAAAGTCGATCAAAATTTGATTTCGTGGAACAGAATTGTGTCCATAAAAGCTGACTCCCCACCTTTGCTTTTTTTCTTTGCGCCTTTTTTCTTGGATAATACAGTAGACTGGTGGATATGTTATGGCGATTTTCTCATTGAGGTTGGTCTCCTGGAAAATTTCTTTAACTGTTGCCTGAAAAATTTCTCACTGTTTTTGCAAAATTTATAGTGTGTAACAAATAAACTTTTGCAACATTTAAAAGCAA
Organism: Convolutriloba macropyga; assembly: GCF_964194025.1. Classification (NCBI taxonomy): domain Eukaryota; kingdom Metazoa; phylum Xenacoelomorpha; order Acoela; family Convolutidae; genus Convolutriloba; species Convolutriloba macropyga. The sequence goes on from NC_134470.1 coordinate 73,951,132, forward strand.
AATTAAACCAAAAAAAACATTAGACAATATTTCGGTGCATGGCAACATAGTGCTGTGCAGTAGTAGTAGTAGTAGTAGTAGTAGTAGTAGTATTGATCTCAATGACAACTGACAGTAGGAAAAAAAATTGATCTCATGACATTGAGGAAATCACTTATATGTAAATCGGACCTTATTTTGGCTGCTAGTGTAGTATTTTTTCTAGAGTCCAAAATGAAATTTTTTTTGCAAAACGTGGAAAAAGAGTGCTCATAAGTTATGGAAGACAAAAAAAAATCACTTTCAAAAATTTTCTGGGAAAGTAGTAAGGTCAAATTTTAGGGCCATTTTACAAAAAATTTTCGGTCCGAATGCCAATTTAAAAACCAAAATTGTAAATTGTCATTCAATATTTCCAGTAGTAGTAATAAATTTTTCTTGGGCAATTTCATAATTCAAGTCAATTTATTGCACAACCGGATCAAACAAATGCCTGAATTGACAAATTTTTTCAAAAAAAAAGCAAATGGTCACACTAAAACTTAAAATCATTTACATCTTGAATCGAGCCACAAAATTCAAATCTTATAATCTTATAATTCTTATAATCCCCTCCCGTCGCCAATGCACTTAATTTTAAAGTTAAATTAGACAAAAGACAAAAGTAGACAGTTTAAATTAGCTAAAAATAATTCTGATTCGCTCCGCGACTAAGCCACTCATTTCACCTGATCGAATTGCACTGCAAATACAAACAATTTTAAACTTGCTTTAAAGCCATTTCAAACCAAATTAGTTGACTCTCTCTTTTAACTAGGATCCCCTCGGCCAAAAGTCTTTATTTTTGTGGTCTTATCAATTTGCACCGCAAAAACAGACAATTTTTAATAGCTAAAAAAATACTGATTCGCTCCGCAAATAACTACTCCTAACTTAAATCTATCATAATTTTCTTCTAAATATGCCTGATTCGCTCCGCGATTGAGCCATCCCAAACAGTTGCATAAATTTGCACCGCAAAAACAGAATACTCAATCTAGCTAAAAGTAATACTGATGCGCTCTGCGAATGACTACTCCTAACTTAAATCTATCATAATTTTATTCTAAATATGCCTAATTCGCTCCGCGATTGAGCCATCCCAAACAGTCGCATCAATTTGCACCGCAAAAACAGAATTCAAATATATACAAACGCAAATATAGAATGCAAATATAGAATGCACCGCAAAAACAGAATGCAAATATATACAAACGCAAATATATATATATATTTATATATAAATATATATAAATATATATATATATATATATATATATATATATATATATATATATATATATGTACATATATACGATATAGATATATTTGCACCGCGAATACAAACAATTTCAACTGACTAAAAATAAGACTGATTCGCACCGCGAATCAGTCCTATTTACGAATTAACTAGACTACAGTACAGTTCAGTGGCAGAATTATTGCCTGCCCACGGCATAGACCGAATAATTTAGCTAATAACTTTAAAATTGAGTCCGATTTTAATCCGATTAGAGTCTTTATTTTGCATAGGTTTAATTGCATATATTATACTTTACAAGAGAATTAGGATGCTTTCTGTTTGTGGCCCCCAGCTACAGAGCACGTGCCATTACATAGTAAATCATAGATACCATTCAATCACTGATCTGATTTAGATACGGTTTTTGCGGTTCGAATGCCTGATCTGATTTTTAGATACGGTTTTTGCGGCGCGAATGCTTGATCTGATTTAAATACGGTTTTTGCGCTGCGAATGCCTGATATGATTTTCAGATACGGTTTTTGAGGCCCGAATCACTGATGTGATTTAGATACGGCTTTTGCGGCGCAAATTCCTGATCTGATTTTAAGATACTGTTTTTGCGGCGCGAATCACTGATCTGACTTAGATACGGTTTTTGCGGTGCAAATGCCTAACCTGATTTTTAGATACGGTTCTTGCGGCGCGAATGCTTGATCTGATTTTTAGATACGGTTTTCGCGGCGCGAATCACTGATCTGATTTAGATACGGTTTTTCCGGCGCGATTGCTTGGTTTGATTTTTAGATGCGGTTTTTGCGGGGCGAATCAACGATCTGATTTAGATACGGTTTTTCCGGCGCGATTGCTTGGTTTGATTTTTAGATACGGTTTTTTGCGGGGCGAATCAACGATCTGATGTTGCTATATATCATCGCGAATGAAAGACCTGATTTAGATGCGGCTTTCCCGCCGCGAATACATTTTAATTACATTTTGGTAACACATGTAACACAAAAGTAATACATTTTGATTTACATTTGGATTAATTCATAAAGACTACTCCGCGAATGACTACTCCTAAATAAAGTCGCACAATTTTCTTCTAAATACGCCTGATTCGCTCCGCGATTGAGACATCACGGATAGTAAAATACTGATTCGCTCCGCCTGGGGGTAATAAAAAATTTATGCTCACTAAGCTGGGGGGGGGGGCGAAACAAAAGAGATCCAAAATTTACAATTTTATATATACTAAAGTATGTTTTAACATACTCAAACGGGAAATCTTATCTGATAAATAGATTCGCTTGTCTGTTTTTTTAAAAAAATATTATTGAAAATAAAATTTATTATAATTTTTCGTTATTTTGGAATGAAAGTTACCATATACGGAAGTATCATTAAATTGAGTCCAATTTTAATCGGATTAGAGTCTTTCTTATTCTATTTGTAAAATTTCATATTTTTAATTTTCATATGTTACATTATAGAATTGTTTACATACATTATTTACATGCATAGAATTGGCTCTTTGCCACGCGAATGAATGTTTAATTTAAAATCAGTCATTCGCGACGCGAATGACCGTTTAATTTAAATGCGAATGGCTGTTTAAATTAAAATCAGTCATTCGCGGCGCCAATGGCTGATCTGATATAGATACGGATTTTGCGGCACTAATGACCTATTTGATTTAGAATTGGCTCTTTGCGACGCGAATGACTGTTTTAAAACCTATAGTTTAGATTTTGCCTGATAAATAAGCCTGATTCGCTCCGCGATTCAGTCACCAAAATTAATCTGATCGATTCCTTCCGCGAATACAAATAATCTAAATCAGACCAATCAATTTCGTTCCAGAAGTATACATTAGTTGTTTTACATTAGTTATACATTATCCATATACATTAGTCATAGTTAGTTCTGATTCCGAAACGGATTTTGCGGCGCGAATGATTGATCTGATTTAGATTTGGATTTTGAGTACGTATGAGTGTGTTAAAACATACATTTAATAGCGGCTCGAATGATTGATCTGATTTAGATACGGTATTTGCGGCGCGCATGACTGACCTGATTTAGATACGGTGTTTGCGGCGCGAATGACTAGTCTGACTTAGATACGGTTTTTGCTGCGCGAAAGACTGATAAAACCATACTATAACTTCAGTTGGTGACAGTTAATCTTAGATACCGTGAATGATTTACATTAACTCTTTTTTTAAAACAGTTAAACTGGACTTTGCGACGCAAAGGCTTTACTTAAAAGAATAACTTAAAAAAGACTGATTCGCTACGCGAATATGAATATATTTATGCCACCATGCTATGTGAGTACAAAAAAGGGGGGGCTTGCGGAGAATTGCCACAATAATTGCATAATTGACACAAAAGTTACCATATACGGAATTAACTTTAAAATTGAGTCCGATTTTAATCCGATTAGAGTCTTTTTTGTTATTTTTGTTAGAAATTTTATATGCTTAATTGACATAGGTTTTATATACTAGAGAATTATTGGAAATTTTTTCCGTTTGTGCCCCCCATCTTACTAGATGCATTTTATTTTGATTTAGATATGGATTTTGTGGTGCAAATGACCGATCTGATTTAGATTTGAAATTTGCAGCTCGAAACTGCTCTGATTTAGATTTGGCTTTTCGCGACGCGAATGATTGATCTGATATAGATGAGGGTCAGTTGCATTGCAAGCCCGCCTAGCTCAGTCGGTAGAGCATGAGACTCTTAATCCCAGGAACGTGTGTTCGCTGCCCACGTTGGGCGAACTTTTTGCGGATCACTGATCTATTTTAGATACGGTTTTCGCGGCGCGAATCAATCATCTTATTTAGATACGGTTTTCGCGGCGCAAATCACTCATCTTATTTAGGTATGGTTTTTGTGGCGCGAATCACTCATCTTATTTAGATACGGTTTTTGCGGCGCCAATTACTTATATGATTTAGATACGGTTTTTGCGGCGCGAATCACTCATCTGATTTAGATATGGTTTTTGCGGCGCGAATGACAAGTATGCTTTAACGTACTTTATGGCCGTTGCTGCAATAACCGTATATAAAAATCAGATTGGTCAATCGCGCCGCAAAATTCGTAACGAAATTGGATCAGTCATTCGCACCGCAAAATTTGCATCTAAATCAGATCAGTCATATCAAGTCCCACGGAGGCATGGTCATGGTCATTTAGTACGTTATAGAGGTCCCATGGTGAAATGGTTGGCACATTAGTACACTGGTACTCTGAATCCAAACACCTTCTATGTTTATGTTTATTTTGCCCCCCCTCCCCAGTACGTTTTGCCCCCCCCCCGTTACAATTATAAAGACTCACTCCAGGGTATTTCCCATTATAGCCCGAGGATCACAAATAGAAGATTCCAAGTTAGACTAGCAAAAATAAGGAGGCATTTTGCGGCGCAAATGACTGATCTGATTTAGAAACGGAATTTGATGTGTAGGTTGGACTAATAATAATGTGTAGGTTGGACTAATAATGTGCGCATTTTATTGTGTAGGTTGGACTAATAATACAATTGAGGCAGTTTTATAGTAATTCGGTGATTCATAACTCATCATCGACTGATCAGAAACGACTGATTAGAAACGGTTTTTGCGGCGCGAATGACTGACCTGATTTAAATACGGTTTTTGCGGCGCGAATGACTGATCTGATTCAGATAAGGATTTTGCGGCGCGAGTGACTAATCTGATTTAGATACGGATTTTGCGGCGCGAATGACTAGTCTAAACTATATACGGTTTTTGAAGCGATGACTGATCTGATCTGCATACAGTTTTTGCGGCGCGAATGACTAGTCTGATTTAGATTTACATATCTGTTGAACAATAGAGTGGATATCACTGAGGCTCAGTAATGTGCGTTCGCACATAAAGTTCCGTCACCGCTCATCTGCATTTCCACATAAAGTTGGATTTGCAAATTAGAGCAAAAGTGGAAATTAATGATAAAAAGATCTGTATATATATATATATATATATATATATATATATATATATATATATATATATAGTATATATCTTTGTATGGATGAAAGGAAAATCTGAAAAAAAAATTTTACCAAAAAATTTTTGAAAAATGTCAAGTTTCTTACATCTGAAAAAATCTCAATGACAAGTTACAAAAAATCTCCGCAAATGACAACTGAAATTACTACTACCGGGCTTACTACCAATTTTAAATTGGCGTTCGGACAAAAAATTTTTTTTTAAATGTCATGAGATTAAGAAATTTTGCTGTAATATGTCACTGCGGCCAAGTAGTAGTAGTAGTAGTAGTAGTAGTAGTAGTAGTAGTAGTAGTAGTAGTAGTAGTAGTAGTAGTAGTAGTAGTAGTAGTAGCAGTAGTAGTTGTAGTAAAAGTAGTAGTAGTAGTAGTAGTAGTAGTAGTAGTAGTAGTAGTAGTAGTAGTAGTAGTAGTAGTAGTAGTAGTAGCAGTAGTAGTAAGAGTAGTAGTAGTAGTAGTAGTAGTAGTAGTAGTAGTAGTAGTAGTAGTAGTAGTAGTAGTAGTAGTAGTAGTAGTAGTAGTAGTAGTAGTAGTAGTAGTAGTAGTAGTAGTAGTAGTGGTAGTAGTAGTAATAGTAGTAGTAGTGTTGGGTAGTTTTGGTTTCTAGTCATTTCTGGGGTCAAACATTGACCTTTCTTTTATAGCTGAGCAAACCTTCACATTAACGTGGCAGGTTCCAAAAGCACCGAGGAGTCCAGAAACAAGCATTTTTGTACAGTCACTGGTATGAGAGTACTTCCAGTACTTTTTGCTGAGAAATTGTTTTTAATTTGATTTCCGGCCTATTAAATTCTTCAACAGTTTCATTCAATAGCTTTTTACTGTTTTTCAATTTGGATGATTTCCGTTCCCGCCCCCCCCCCCCAGTTTAGTGGGCCCACGATATTTATATCAACCCCTACGCATTTACCGTTTTTTTTACAAATTGATTTAATATGTAATGGCACGTGCTCGGTAAATGAGGGCGCATAGCGTTCTGGAAGGCACAAACGGGTGAGATCAAATTGAACAAAATTGTGTCCATAAAAGCTGAGCCTCCACCTTTGCTGTTCTCTTTGCGCCTTTTTTCTTGGATTATACAGTAGACTGTTCCACACATCCAAGAAGGATGTTGTCTGTCTTTGAAGGGACATTCAAAATTCTTGGGCTTGCTTGACATTTCAGCGCTTGCAGCAAAGGTACTCGTTTTCGGTTTATCACGGCTTTGAAACCTTTTTCTGTCAAACGACGAGTTTTTCTGTGCTAACAGGTTCTCATGAATTACTGCTTTGGAGGCAAGCCACTCTTTGAAAAAAATCAAGTTGCATCTCAGTAGTCAGCGGTCTTGCATATAATGCAACCACTGTTCTCTCAGTTGCGGAGAAACTTTTCTCGTTGTTGAGCTTAGCCCTCCTTCTGATTCTAGGTCGGATTTGTATCCAAGTTGAGTCAAGGTGTTCACCACATTTGTAACCACATTTGCAAACTTGAATGTGCTCGTAGAATCCTTGTACCAAATTGGAGGATGAGTAAGTATTTTCATGAATTGCGCGTTGACTATGACATCTGATCTGCCATACTTCTTACAGAGTATATACCAAGCATGATAGTATGATTGTGAGCTGAATCCCATTCCCGATATTGCTGCATTTGCTTGACCCGTTAGACCGGTCTTCAGGTATTGCATCTGTGCATTATCGCTGATTGGCTTTTAATGAAGAACAACATCAAAACGACTTGACCACTCTGGCCTCTCCAGTGGATCTTTTGAAAACTCAGTCAGTTCTAGTTTTGGCAAGCCACTGGCACCACTGCCTGTTACTGGTTGGTAAATAACTTGGGGAGTGGTTTGATTCACTGTGCTCCTGTTTCTGCTCTCGGCAGACATGTTTCGAGAGTTGTTAAGGGGACTCTGACTCCTGTTTCTGTCTTGAATTGCTGACGTTCCCTGCTGCTTAAACGTCGTCTTTGTCAACGGCGATGGTGGGTCCGTTACTCTAATTGGTTTACGGATTTCTGCTTTCTTGAGAATGCTGGGTTCTGTTAGTTGTGTTGAGAAAAGTCCTTCACTCGGTTGGAACAGCAGAATAGTTTTCAGGTAGGTGCTGAAACCTTTGTCAACTCTGTCCTGTGTGACATTCGTTGGAGGGTCGATAACAACATTTTGAGAGAGTGACGTCTAGGGACAGACTGTTGAGCCACTGATTCTGCTCACCCTGCTGTTCTTTCTTGATTGCACATCGATGCAACAATATCTATCTCGTCTGCCACTGATCCAGATGCCCTTGAGTCTCCTTTGGTCAGCTCAAGTTTCAGATGTCTTTGTTTTTCTTCGGCTTCTGCTTTCCTTCTTTCGTTTCAAGGGCTCGCTCATGCTGTCGAGGACGCAGTTCGTCTTCTCGATGTTGCATCTTTAGACGTAACTCCAGTTCTTGTTGTTGTTGTTGTTGTTGTTGTAAACGTAACTCTTCTTCTCGTTTCTGTTAATGTAACTCTTAATCTCGTTGTTGTTGTTGTTCGTGTTGTTGTTGTTGTTGTTGTTGTTGTTGTTGTTGTTGTTGATGTTGTTGTTGTTGTAAACGCAATTCTTCTTGCTGATGACGAAGTTTGATTTCCTCACGCTCCTGCTCCAATTCCAACTGCCGCTCTCGCAGTCGTTGCTCTGTTTCCTTCTAAGCTCTTAAGTTGTCGAACTCCATTTCTTCGATCTGTCGCCTTCTCGATGACCGTGAGTTGGCGATGCTTGGTTGTTTTCTGTATCAGAATGCCTGGAAGAGACCTCCACCTTCCCTTCGGCGTTTTCTATCGCTCCATTTCCTGTATCATTTACAGTCTCGTTTGAGTCTTTATCACCAGCTGATGTGGATGAAACTAACGATGTTTGGTTTCCACAATCTTTGCTGTGCCTGTAGAGCTTGATCAGGTCTCGATAGTGACTCCTAATATCACTGAAATCCACAAACTCACCAGTGCGAACTTCTGGCCTTGTTACATCTAGCTTTTCTACTTGCTCTTCCATTTTATTACACAATGTCTGTTTTTGTGAGTCGCTTAAGTTTTCTGACTTCAAGTTCTTTTCCAACTTTGACAGCTCATTATAATTTGTTTAGTAGCTTCAACTAATTTGTATGCTCGTAGTATGTTTTTTCCGACAGTCAATAAATTCTGTGCGGAAACGTTCAATGTCTCGGAGAAAGGGCACCTTTTCAACTACGCATCGCAAATCTTTACTCTTTTCTTCTAAGATACGCTTGGTATCACGGTAGAAATTTTCAAAAAACTTTGGTTTAATATTAACCTCTGCTGTTGTCTGTTTTCTTCCAGTTCATCGTAAGTTTCGAACAAAAATCTATATGTTCTTTTTGCAGATACTGCTTTCTTCTGTGCCAATTGAATTTTCACATCAGCAAGGTGTCTATCAAATGTTTTGAGTAATTCAGCTTGCTCATTTTCTAGTCGCTTGAGTTGGCCTGACATCTTGTAGTCAGCCGTTTTCCAATGACTATCGGGGCTCTTTCCCGCCGTCGTTAAGATTTCGTTCTGGTCCACCAAAGTGAGTCGAAGATTCGTTGCTGTTCGTGTTGTTGTTGATGTCCGGAACGGCGGACCAAATGTTGCGGCTGCTCAAGAATCTCAGCGGAACCGATATATCACACCCCGGTTCTCGAGTTTTACGCCGGCCTAGTTCTTCACAGTTTTCGATTGACTAACAATCTCGCAGAAATAATTAGTCGCTCGGACGTATTAAAGGACTGTAACTTTGTAATTTTTGTTGATTGAAGTTAAGAAAATCCTTAGTGATAATCTATGTTCAATCTCGTGCTGAAGTTTGTAAGGCTTCAACCAGCAGCTAGTATTGTTCCTAACGTCTCGTCAAGTAAGCTCAACTAACTTAGAACTCGCAAGATCTTAAGATCTAGCAAAATTTAGCAAAAAGACTAAAGTTGTTAAAGAGTCAATTTTTAGTCAGTCTGAGAGCCAACTGCTCTGTATAACAGTTTCTACTGGTTCTAAATACAATTCGGTTTTACTATTCAAACAATTGGGTTAAAGTAAATAATCAAATGTTTATCATTTATAACATCATAACTACTGGTTTCTGATTGGTCCAATCAAGAAATCGATTTAGGTCTTTCTTTACATAGTAAATGTCAAATTACTGCAATATTTACTTTTATTGACATAAGCACGGATGGTTATTAAGTGGCTCTAAATGCCTCAAATGTACGATATTTGACTTTTAATGATCACCTAAAGTATCATAAAATAAACAACTGAAGAAATTTTACAATAAATGACAAATTATCCAAAAATGCCAATTTTGAACAAAATAAGTGCTAATAGCCACACTTGTGGGCCTGATGCAATAACGTTCGTTGGGTCCATGAGTAGTTTAGAGGTAATCCTAACCGTGTCCCATAACCTCGGGTTGCTCGGGTTTTGCCTTCCAAAAATCGGGGGGGGGGTACAGATTTTTGGTCCCAACTTGTAAAAATTTTCAGTTTTGACTATTTTGAGTTTTGACAAATTACAA